>NC_056526.1:116727595-116835097 GCF_019175285.1 Sceloporus undulatus
TTTTATTTATATTTCCCACCTCTCCCTGCGGATCGAGCTGGGATTACATCAGTAAAATAATACAATATAGTATAAAAATATAGTCAATAAAATGTTAACATTAGTACAATAAAATAGCTAGACCATTGTCTAATCATCCAATAATCATACAATCATAATCCGAAGTGGAGCATTTCATTTTAATAAGCTCCTATATACGATCGTGTGGGTAAGCCCACCGGAAGAAACCCGTCTTAAGTGCCTTCTTAAAGGCATCTAAGGTAGTAATAAGATGGATCTCCTCCAGTAGCCTGTTCTACAATTTAGGGGCCATAGCAGTGAACGCTCTATGTGAAGTTGTCATTAACCTGGTCTTATGGTATTCTAGTAAATACTTCCCGCTTGTTCTGAGAGTGCGGGCAGATTGTGTAGGGAGAGGCACTCCCGCAAGTAACTCGGGCCAGAGCCATGTATGGCTTTAAAGGTAATAACCAACACCTTGTACAGCAGCCAGTGAAGAGATTTTTGTACAGGTGTTATATGGTCAGACCAAGGTGTACCGATGACCAATAGGCTATTGCAATAATCTAGGCATGATATAACCATAGCCTGGACAAGTAGATGAGCAATCTCAATGGTCAACAACCTATGGATCCTACAGATGTTCAAATGCTTTTTGCCATCACCCTGATAAAGGGGAGCAGGGACAAATGATCATCCAGCAAAACTCTGAGGGCACTGGATTTTGGTAGTGTGCACCTTGACTGGTGAGGGTATTCAATGCACTGCTTCAGGCAGCCAGTGTTTTCAATCAGTCCTGATCACAAGCAAGAAAACCATTAATATTTGATGTTGTTTCTATACACATTACAACAGCAAATTCGCATGTCAAAATACTGCTCTTTAGTTGAATCATTAATAAATTCCTACTTGAGTCTTCTTCCTCCTGGGAGTTCACTTCCCCAACAACAACAACTGGTCAGCAATATGCTGATGTGCAAGTAAGGCTACTGTAATCCGGAAAAAATAGATCCAGGGTGCGTGCTGAAGTGTTCTGGGGGCCCAAAGGTTTAACAGACTCAAAAGATGAGTTTATTGATCAATCCTACTGCCTCTGAACAATATTGATTGGTATTTTCTTCTCATAACTGCTTCTGAAACATATTTTCAAGTTAATTATCCTCAATGCCCTGGCTAGAAGATGCTGCGGATACATAATGCACAGGTTTGCATCTGTCCATTTGAATGATAAATGGTCAAAGCTTTGGCATTGGAGGTGATAAAGGTTAGTGCATCTGTTTGGCCTGATTCATTGCAGAAGAGGTTCCTGTTCATGGACTAGAGAAAATGTCTCCAAATTATTTGCCTGGAAACTGAGGATAATTTGCTAGAATCCTGTTCATTAGCTCTAACTAGAACTCACTGAACCAATTTTTAATACTAAGTCAACATATAAGTAAATCCTGTTGGTTCAATGGTTCTACTTTAATTGGGACTAACGATACCTATAATTGGGCTTCCAAGTTAAAGAATAAAACCATCTCGATGTTTTAATAGATGTCCCAGTAATACAACAACACAATAAATTTAGACACCTCATTGTTTATTCATCAATATGGGTACTGTTTCCATAACAAAAATCACTTCCATGTAATGTAATAATGTAATAAAATTTATTCTGTCTTTGACCAGTATAGACACATCCATGGTTTGCTATTCTGTTTTTCCTTTGTTAGACTTACTGTTTTGCATTGTTTGAGAATCTTTAATTTAAAAATACAAATACAAATAATAATAATAATAGCCGACATACCTTCTCTTCCTTCTTCCCTGATAACATTACCCTGTCCACAGTATGCCCACAGTGCGCCCAACATCACCATTAAAATGGAATTTAACTTTTGCAGTGCCAATCATAAAGGGTGCTCTTTGTATCCACTGGGGGATTTGTCCAGGACCCCTATGGATACTAAAATACATGGATGCTTATATCCGATTAAATACAATAGCATAGGAAAATGGTGTGTATATATAAAATGGTAAAAATCAAGGTTTGCTCTTGGGGATTTGTATATATTTAAAAAATCCAAACTTGGATACAGAGAGCCAACTGTGGTAGGAAAGTTGTGGGAAAGTGGTCATTAAAGGATTTTTGAGGCCTGTTACAGACTGCCAAAATAAAGCTGCTTCAGGTCTCTTTGGAGGTATGCTGTTTAAATGATGCATGCATCCTAAGAATCCGGAAGCTGCACCAAAGCCGCACTCCAGTGCTTAGGAATGGAGTGTGGCTTTGGCGCAACCTCCGGACTCTTAGGACCCATGCATCATTTAAACAGCATACCTCCAAAAAGACCCGAAGCAGCTTTATTTTGGCAGTCTGTAACAGGCCTCATTAAATGCCTTCAAGACAATTTTGCCCAGGACAATAGCAGGAGAGCAATGGCATCATGCAGTAAGCCCCAACCAAAGGCAAAATTATCATGCTCTAGTTCTGATTTACCTGCCTCTTGCAATAAGGCTTTAACTCTTGAATATAAAATTACCTAATTGTACTTTTGTATAGTAGCCTGAATGCCTTGAAGGCACCAGATTCAGTATCACCTTGGAAACTAAACAGGCTCAAGTCTCGTAAATATTTGGATGGGCAGCTGCCAAGGCCTACCAAGTGCGATATATATCTGGGTGAAGACAACAGCAAACCATCTTTGAATATTTTTGGCCCAATAAAACCCTATTAAACTCGTGGGGTCACCATTAGTAAGGGGCAACTTAAGGCATACACTCACACTTAGGTATGTGACACATACACATACCCCAAGGTGCTTTTCTCAAGCAGGTTAGTAGTTGAATACAAATTTGAAGCCAAGTCCCCCAAGTTGAAATTGAATAGCTCTTCAAAAAGCATGTTCAGCAGAACAGATGGCTTCTTTAACGTTTACGCATGACCTTCCCCGTGTAGAATGAGAAGACAGGAATCAATTTGTCTCTCTCGAAGTGGGAGGTAAGATCTCTTACTAGATAATACATAGTTCTTAAATGAGACACAGCATAGAATTCAGCTGATGTCTTAGTGCTTGACCTGAAAATTGTCACAGCTGATTGTGTGTGAACTGTTTCAGTTGGAAAATATAGTGTTTTGTGATGATGTTTTTAAGTGGCTGATATGTGGTAGTAGTTTCATGTAATGCAACAAGCACTTGGTGCTGCAAGGACTGAATAATAGGTCTACATGTGTGTGCTCCTCAAGAGACATCTCAAATGTTCAAATGATTGTAGGGCACAGTCCTCTACTGTGGGATGGCTCTGAAAATGGCCCATGTCAAAATCTCCCTACAGCTTTAAATGGAGGGTTTGACCAAGAGAAAGGGGAGACAGCATTCAGAAGGTGTAGCTCTGTTATTTATTATTATTATTATTATTATTATTATTATTATTATTATTATTTTGTTGAGAAGTAAGATAATGCTTAGTTTTTTGTGGGTTTTTTTAGGCTATGTGGCTGTGTTCTGGAAGAGTTTATTCCCAACGTTTCATCAGCATCTGTGGCTGGCATCTTCAGAGAACGCTGGCATGGGAGTGAGTGGGGTATATATATACTGTGAGACTCTTGGTTGAGAGGAAATGGTTTGCATGTCAATCTCTGTGTTGATCTGTTGTTGAATGGCAAGGCCATAATGCTTGGTATTTGTGGTATATTTGTGACACTTTGTGGTATATTTGTGACACTTTGGTATCCAAGAATTGGAACCAATGACAGCAGTTGCTTTGGCTAGGAAAAACTACAGGAGAAACTCGTCCTCATTAAAAAGTCATAGGAAAATTTATTTCCTTTTGCCTGAACTAGGATCTTTATGCTTGATTCTGTCTTCTGCTGCTTCTGAAACAGGATAACAGAAACAGCTATGTGTGTATGTATATTAAAAATTACAGTTGAATTCGTACCTCAGAGACTTTTATTAGGGTAATTTACCTATTCAGATGAAAATAACACCAGGCATTTATAGGGCTGAAGACATACTAAATCATCAGCTTCTTTGTTTTTATAAACTGTAGAAGCTCAGGAGCATATGTATTATAAATTATACCCCAAAGTATGAGACAGCTCCATTTTCTCATTCTCTCTGGATTTGGATGAACCTCGGCACTTCATTTCACAGAAAAGGAGGCCCTGTTGACTGTCTTCCTGAATGTTTATTTCAAATCAGTCAAATTAGTCTCCTCATCCATATCTTAAAGAATGGCAGAATGTGTCTGGACTATAATATTTTGCTTAATAAGCAAGTATACAAATGAGCATTTTGCCCATCCATGCACTCCCTGTGGTCTTATATCAAGCAAGCAAATTAGGAAGTTGTTAAGTACTTTAAAAAAATCTAGGGTAGACCCATAGGGCACCAATGTTCCTAAAAGTTGCATATGGTTATTTATGTGTATGAATACAAATAAGCAAATAATGACTATGATTTATTTAATCATAACAGAAATGGAAAGCAAGGCATTTCCCCATCCAAATATCCCCAAATGAAACAATTCCTTCTGTTTATTTGCACCCTTTCCTAGATCATCCCAAATCAGGTACCCAAGTTATTCTTGTCCAAAATTAACTTCCCACTTGTTGTTGTTGTGTGACTTCAAGTCATTTCCAACTTAAGGTGACCCTAAGGTGGCCCTATCATGGGGTTTTCTTGGCAAGTTTCTTCGGGAAGGGTTTGTCATTGCCACCCTCTGATGCTAAGAGTGTGTGACTTTTCCAAGGTCACTCACTGCGTTTACATGGCTGAGCAGGGATTTGAACCCTGGCCACCAGAGTTCATACATATATCCAATTCAGAATCAATGGCTGCAGTTCTGCATGGTGATATGTGCGTGTGGCATGTAGCTGCATTCTCCATATCTACATTTCCTCACTCCCAAACTCACCTTGTAATCCCCATAGCTCCCCCCACCAACACACCCATTTCAATGGGGATGTATTCATCCATTTTCCTGCAGCTGGACATGCTACAGGAGGCATCCACAGTGACCTACAGGGTTCCTGAGGGGGTGTCCCTATAGACGACATCCTTTTAACATATTCAGTTGTAGGAAAATAGCTAGATGCTTCTCTGCTGATCCCCCCTGATTTCTAACAATATGAAAATGGCTATGCCATAGGGACTACATAGCTGGAAAGGTGGGTTCGGGGGAAGATTTTGATAATTATAAAGTAATTATCTGCAGCAACCAAAAGTGAATTTCAGGAACAGACAATATTTCAATTGATACAATCCACACAGTCAGTAGCAATTCGAGAGTTAACTAAATTTGGAAAACAAAACCCTGGACAACAAACTGGAAGTGTTCAATATACTTCCCCACCCACAAAGGAGACACAAAAGACTGCAGCAACTATAGAACCATTAATTTCCCACAAAAAGCAAAAATATGCTCAAAATTCTACAACATAGACTCCAATCCTATATGAAGAGAGAAATGCCAGAGGTCCCAGCAGGGTTCAGGATAGGCAGAGGCACTAGGACCCATATTGCAAACATCCAATGGTTTATAGAGTGCACCAAGGAATTCCAGAAGAAGACCAGCATATATAGACTATAGCAAAGTCTTGACTGCATAAATCATGAAAAGTTATAGAACACTCTTAAACACATGGGAGTGCTACTACATTTGACAGTCCTGGTGAAGAATCTGTACTTTAGGACAAGCGGCAACAGAATACACTGGTGCCTCGGGATACGAAATGATCGCGTTACGAAATTTCCGGGATACGAAAAAGTTGGATTGGAAAAAACTGTTCCGGGTTACGAACTATTTTTCGGGTTACGAAATTCATTTCGGCGCGAAATTCAAATGCGAAGCGCGGCTATAGGCTTTCCAGCGCTAACGGAAAGCCTTTTCGGGTTGCGAAATTTTCGGGTTACGAAGGGAATGGCGGAACGAATTAATTTCGTAACCCGAGGTAGCAGTGTATGGTGAAACAGAAATGTTCCTAAATGGCAAGGGAATGAGGCAAGGCTGCATATTAAAACCCTATTTATTAAATTGTATGCAGTAAATAACATACAAAGAGCCGGTTTAGACTTAGAAGAAGGAGAAGATATCTTTTAGAAGAAAGAGGAAGAAACATCAGCAATCTAAGATATATGGATGATACCATACTAGTAGTGGAAAACATTAGAGACTTGGAACAATTACCAAAGAATGTCAAGGAAGAAAGTCAAAGGCAGACTTACTGCTGAATATAAAGAAAACAAAAATAATGACCACAAAGGATCTATATAAATTCAGCCTAGATATTGAGAAAATTGAAACAGTTAAATATTTCCTGTACCCTGGATCAAACACTGATCAGAATGGAGACTGCAGTCAAGAAACAAGAAGAAGACTAGGAATGGGAAGGGCATAAAAAACTAGACATGATTCGAAAGAGTAAAGATATACAACTGAGCACTAAAGTTAGAATTGTCCAGTCTATTGTATTCCCCATCACCATGTACAGATGTGAGAGCTGGAAAGTGAAAAAAAGCAGATAAAAGAAAATTAACTCATTTGGGATGTGGTGCTGGAGAAAAGTGCTGAGACTACCGTGGACAACTAAACAGACAAACAAATGGGTCCTTGGACAGATCTAGCCTGGTCTGTTGCCAAGCAGATTAAAAACAATAAAAAGGACTTTTTTAGTTATGTCTGCAGCAAAAGGAATAACAAGAAATGATAGGGTCACTGATGGAGAAGATGGTCAAATACTAAATGGGAATACAGAAAAGGCAGAACTACTCAACACCTTGTTTGCCTCAGTTTTCTCTGAAAAGGAAAATAGTGCATAACCTGAGGAGCAAGAATCAGATGGTGTAGTGGGGGAAATATAGCACAGAATAGGTAGAGAAATATTTTTGAGTGAGTTACTGGCTTGATAGATGATGGGAATGCTGTGGATGTAGCATATATTGATTTTAGTAAGGCTTTTGACAAAGTTCCCCATGATATTATTGCAAAGAAGTTAGTAAAATGGCCTAGAGACAGTGCTACTGTTAGGTGGATTTGTAATTGGCTGACTGATCAAACCCAAAAGGTGCTCACCAATGGTTTCTCTTCATCCTGGAGAGAGGTGACTAATGGAATGCCATCGAGTTCTGTCCTGGGTCCAGTGCTATTTAACATCTTTATCAATGACTTGGATGAAGGAATAGAGAGCATACTGATTAATTTTTCAGATGATACCAAAATGAGAGGGGTTGCTAATTCCCCAGAGGACAGGATTACATGACTGTGCTAAAGCTAACAAGATGTATTTCAACAGGGAGAAATGTAAAGTCCTGCATCTAGGCAGAAAAATAATGACATGCACAGATATAGGATGAGAGACACCTGGCTAGACAACAGTTCATGTGAAAGGGATGTAGGAGTCTTAGTAGAGCACAAGTTGAACATGAGTCAGCACTGTGCGGTTGGTTGCATCAATAGGAGTATAGTGTGGCTAGGGATGCCATAACCCGGCGGCCCCCATGACAAACCCGCTTTTGGGGGCCCCCTCCCGGTCCCGGTCCGGTTTGGCCCCCAGCCCCTGGTTTGGGGCCCGCGCGGCGCCAACCCACCTTCCCCTGCCTCCCTGCGTGGCCGTGCCACCCACCTCCTCCTCCTCCTCCTCCATTCCAGGCCCTGCGGCCCTGTGGAGGAAGCGAAGGAGGAGGCGAAGGAGGAGGCGGTGTGCGGGGGGGAGGCGGGGTAGGGTGGCATGGAAGGGGGAGGGGGCGCGGGCACATGCAGGAGGTGCACCTCCTCCTCCTCCTCCTCCTCCTCTGTTGCAGGCCGCGCCAAGTGGAGGAGGAGGCAGAGGTGCCTGCCTGGCTTGGTGCTCCTTGTGCGTGCATGCGCGCGCGCCAAGGCAGCAGGCACTGGCAGGCAGCCACCCACCGCCTCCTCCGCCTGTTGCGCCTCCGCGCTGAGCACTTCCTCGGGCCCGGGAGGTGGAGGCAGAGGAGGAGGCTGAGGCGGAGGTGGGTGGCTGCTTGCCTCCTGTCTTGGCGCGCGGGCGGGGGGGAGCGTGCCAAGGCAGCCACCCATCTCCTCCTCCTGGGCTGGGAGGCAGAGGAGGAGGAGGGAGGAAGGAAAGAGGAAGGAAGGGAGGAGGAGGAGGAGGAGGAGGGAGGGAGGGAGGAGGGAGGGAAGAAGGAAGGAAGGAGGAAGGAGGAAAGGGGAGGAAGGGAGGAAGAAGGGAAGAAGGAAGGGAGGAGGAGGAGGAAGGAAGGAAGGAAGGAGGAAGGGGGAGAAAGGAAGAGGAGGGAGGAAGGAGGAAGGGGGAGGAAGGAAGGAGGGAGGAAGGACAAGGAGGAGGAAGAGGATAGTGATGATGATGAAATGAGCCAGCTTCTGAGGCACGACCAATGTAAGTTGCTCTGATTTTTACAAACTCATGCGCAGTGGGAAAAACCAAAGTCCCTTGACCAAGTACACACTTCTGAGAAGTACAGTTGAATCCGAGGGCAAACCTACTTCTTGTTAAACCACCTTGACATATTCAGTATGAAACCCAAAGAGTTTAGTTATCAAATAAGCCTCTGAAATATGCAAGAGATTGCCATGTTAAGTAAAGCCATGTTCAATGCCCAAATGTGCTGTTTGGAATGGGGGGAGGGGGGGTGGCCAGAAAGGGAAAGTACATTTCTGTCATCTGTCTAGAAATAATGCCCAAATGTCCTCCATTTTGATCATGCCTAAGAAACATGTATTTATATGAACATTTTTTTAAAACCCTCAATTTTTTCCGTGTGTCCTCCATTTTTAAAAAACGTGCCCTCCATTTGAAAATTTTGTCCTACATTTGTCCTACATTTGTCCCGGTTTGGAGGTCCAGACTTATGGCAACCCTAAGTGTGGCACAGGAACACTATACCACTATATTCTGCTTTGGTCAGGCCTCACCTGGAATACTGTGTCCAGTTCTGGGCACCACAGTTCAAAAAGGATGTTGACAAGCTGGAGTGTGTCCAGAGGAGGGTGACCAAAATGGTAAAAGGTCTGGAAGCCATCCTATTTGAGTAGCAGCTTAGGGAGCTGGGAATGTTTAGCATGATGAAAAGAAGGTTAATGGAGTACCTGATAGTCATATCTGAAGTGATGTCACATCAAAGAGGGAACAGGCTTGTTTTCCACAGCTCTAGAGACTAGGACAAGAAGCAGTGGATTCAAACTACAGGAAAAGTGATTCAACCTAAATGTCAGGAGGAACTTCTTGATGGTCAGAGCTGTTTGACCGTGGAATGTGATGCTTTGGAGTGTGGTGGAGGCTCCTTCTTTGGAGGATTTAAAACAGAGGCTGGATGGCCATCTGTTAGGGGTACTTTGACTGGTGTTCCTGCATGGCAGGGAGTTGGACTGGATGGTCCTTGTGGTCTCTTCTAACTCTATGATTCTATCCTGAACTCTCCCTGGAGGCCAAGATGACCAATATGATGTTGTACTTTGTCCACATCATGAGAAGGTACGACTCATTAGAAAAGACAAAAATGTTAGGAAAGGTAGAAGGCAGGAGAAAGAGATGAAGACCACATGCCAGATGGCTAGACTCAAACAGGGAGGTCACAGGCCTGAATCTACAAGACCTAAACAGAGGACAAGGGCTTGGAGATGTCTCATCCGATCCATAGGGTTACATGAGTTAAGATCAACTTGATGGCAGCTAACAACAACAACAAAAGTCCAAATTAGGTCATCATAATTCCCCAGCCATATTTTGGCCCACCTTTTCTTCAAGAAATAAGTATCCCTATTCAAAAGTCATCCCCACTCCCTCAAAATTATATTAGCAATAGCAAGTACATTTCAAGATCAAGATAAATGCTACTTTGGTCAAAGACCGTAAATAAAAAGTACATTTCTATACCGCTTACCAATGTACTAAGTGGTTTACTAAGTGTAAGCTAATTTCAAAAGAACTAAAATGTGTGATGTAAGGGTTATCTATCAGAGATGGTATAAATAGTGAATAAATAGTGCAATATGGAAAGGGATCCCTGAAAGGTTGCTGTTCTAAATTTTAGGATAAGCTTTGTGTTCACCCATCACTCCTAGTCTAGTCACTGTCCCACATTGTTGATCTCTAGATTTGCGACTGACTGGAGGGATTCTGAGAAACACAATGTAAACAAGGCTGGCAGATTTTAAACACCCCAAAATAGAGCTCTAGTCTGGATTCAAACCTAACTTCATATCCATTTATATTTCTCTTAAAGAGCTGTAGATCTGTTAAAATCTATAGTGGTGCGATGACATGGGGCTAGTGAAGACAGGCCCATATTGCATGATCTTACCAGTTTTCATGAATACAGGGCTTATTAGTCCAATTAATAAACCAAAGCAAGAAGACAATCACAGTATATAATGAACAAAGTAGCAATCTTCCTCTTCTCTTTCCAATGCTTCACTGTGATTTTCATAAATCTCGACCATCAAAGGAGCCTTCAGACACACAATAGCATTCAACACTATTATGAGCTGAGTGATAAAGCAAAGGCATTATTAGTTGGGGCTACTAAAGACAAAAGGATTGCAGGGAGAAACAGAGCCCTTCCTGGGGGGATGAAAATAATGGTCTCATAAATACATCTTCCAATGTTAGCCACCACTTTAAAGCGTGCAAGTATAAATCGTGTTCCCTGGAGTGCTCAGCCAGACAAGGAGCTATCGACTCTTTTTTCCCAGCCAAGATTGAAATGCCACAAGTTACTTCAGTAGTAGAGAGGAATTATTGAGAAGCCTGCAACTCTCAAAGAAATTGACAAGACAAGGCTATCGGTAATATACCAAATGAACGGTGAGCTGCCCAACCCTAGACAGGTTAAAAACTGCCTTCCTATTTGCTGACTATGTAATTGGTTTTGGGGAGGAATGATTGTACTTCGTTTCAAGCTATCACTCAGACTTTCTGGTTCACAGTAATCTATATTTCTTTTTTTAAAAAAAGATAAGGATTCTTCAGTGAAACTACATTACCCAGGATTTATTAAAAGGTTTGCCTTTTGCAGTCATAGCCATACTGTGCACAGAGACATGGGGGTATACGTTCCATTAGTACTGTGAAAATTATTGACCCTCCTGGAAACCTTTCTCTGTGTTTTATCCCTTTTGACAGGGCAGCAAGTTATGTTAAGAAGCAATCGGAAGCCAAGGTCATTGCTGTGGAGTTGAACCAGAAGCTGTGTTGGAACTGGTGCATTTCAAGATGAAACAAAGAAGAGTGTAGTATACAGAGGCATCCACCTACAGGAGATTCCCCCCCCCCCTTAGTGTTCATTGATGGCTTCCATATCCGTGGGATGATCAATAATTCTGGGATTTACTCCAAACTTTAAAAGAACTATACAAGTTGTAAAATTTACTTTGAGAGTGGGGTTAGCATCTGGTTAGCTCCTTAAAGTTCAATTTAAAACTCAAAATATATTCACTGCCACTGGATTTCTTTAGCAGCAGCAAGACTAGTTTTTCTTCCCACTATATTAGTTACTGTAATGACAGGCATAGCTAGTGATTCTGAATCCAACAGTATCCCCCCCCCCCCCGCCCTCATCTTTCCATGTTTCAGGTAGACTTTTACGTATCAGGTATCTGGTTTATAGGAGTTGGTGTGGCATAATGGTTTCAAATGGAGTGAGACTCTGGAGACCAAGGTTCAAATACCAGCTCAGCCATGAAAACCCACTGGGTGACCTTAGGCAAGTCACATATTCTCAGCTTAATAAAACCCTGTTTGCCTTAGGTTGCCATAAATTAGAAACTACTGAAGGCACATAGCAACAACAATCTGGTATAATTGTTTGTTTCAAGAGGAAGCAACATGTAGTCCTCCAAATGTTGTAGGAATTAAAACCACAATCTGATCTAGTCAGCATAACCAGTGATGAGTGATGATGGGAGTTGCAGTCCAAAAACACCTGAATGTTATTTGGTACCTGTCCAAATATGTGAACTGGTTTTCTTTTTTGTTTGTTTGTTTAATATTAATTTTACTTGTGGGACAATTGCTTAAACAAGGTATCATTAGCAAGAGTGGCGAACCTTTCCAGGAGCACGTTACTTATATTTGGTTCTCTTGGGAAGGCATATTGTTAATATGTGGGGAGGGGGGTTGTCCTGTTGTGTGACTGTAAATGCCCCAGCCATCCCAAGCACTCCTTCAGATGAAATTATAAGGGGGTGGTTTTTACAAAGTTAATGAGACTGAGGCCTGGGTCAGTATTTGGAGTTTTCACAATGTTGTTGGCTGCTGGAGGATCAGGAAGGGTTTGTCAAAGACCAAGATAAGTCCAAAGAGCCAACACAATGTCTAACCAGACCATATTTCAGGAAGAAAAGGAAGCCAAATTGGTGTCAAATAACCATGCCAAGGTTAAAGGCCCAAGAGATCAGACAAGGTTTAGGAATGCTGACAAAGAGAGGGCATAGTATGGGAAGACATAGTGTTGAAATTCAGCAAATGCTTGTGAGAAAGAAATATGTTTATGCTGCCATTAGTGTTGGATCAAATTCCCTAAAGACACCAGATCTCATTTGGTCTTGGAAGCTAAGCGGGGACATCCCTGGTTAATACTGCGATGGGAGACTGCCAATGAATACCAGATGCTGTAGGCTATATATCAGAGGAAATTAGTCCAGGCTCTAGCTGGCTAATAACAATATAGGCTGAAAACCTAGAAGATCTTATAATCATATTTTTTAGGCTGTATCTGTACTATATTTTTACATCAGTTTCATACTCATTTAACACTCAAAACTCTTGGTATTGTTAGTTTGGTGAAATATTTATAATTCTATACTACAGAGTTCTAGTGCTGTGTTCAGGGGAATTGTCCTAAAATCTGGTGATGGAAGATTATCCTGTCCTACATCTAAAGGCAACATGCTAATTTAGGAGGCATATACCATTGGTGGGACACAGAAGCAGGTTGGTTAGGTCACAGACTATCCATAACAATTACTATGAGTTAATTCTTCCTCAGTCTCCATCCTTCAAATGTGACATATTATCTCCTACCAACACTACCTACCACTGACTATCTATTTTATCTGGGACCATTTGGAGTGCTTGAAGTAATTTTGGATGCTTGCGTTTATGCCCAGCCATGTTTTTAACATCCTTGAAAGTTACAATAAATGAGAACTGGAGTAACAGAATCCCTGTACAAATATGAATATTCTTCTTGAAGAAAGTATTTTGTTTTGTTTTGCTTTGCTTCTGTCAAGGTGGGACACGGATTCTTTGATCTAAGTAGCACTGGCTTGCCACTAAGCTCTCTCCAGCAACACCTTGCTCCTGCTTCCAGTCCCAACACCCACAGCCTGAAGTGACCACCTCTCTCTTGCCTAATGAAGTACCTGTTGCAATTCAATTGCCTCTCCAATATCTAGGTTTCAGTTAATGAGATTTTTAGTCCATTCTGTCAGTATTCTTTCTCACGGGAGCTGCTGAGTTAAGGGTACTTTAAATTAATTTCTTTTTCAGACCCAGAGCTAGTGTGCCCAACACTATTGATTACTGGGGCATTGATTTAATTTGGATAATGCATTATCTTCAAGAAGCAGAAACAGCACTTAAATCTTCTCCACTACCTCAGCTAGTACTGGACCTATTAAGTTTCAGACCAGCGTATGGTATTGAAATAGCCTTAGCATCTCTGACCACCAATCTACTCTGCATTAAAGAAACACAGACTGCCATTCTGTTAGTGGCATATGCAGGCTTAAGTCCGCCTCACACCTAGATATCTCTTTTTGATCAATGCAGTGGTTAGTATTCCCTTTTCCTCTCCACACTGACCAAAGCTGCCTCCTATATTTATTATGGAGCCTCTGCAACCCACCTATCCAACCCTGGAGAGCAGGTAGGGGATCAGAGAAGCATCTGGCTATGTGCCCATAGCCAGACGTAAAATGATTATATTATCTGCTGAGACTTTCATCAGACTCCAGTGGGCCTCAGTGGATGATATAATTATTTTGCATCTAACTACAGGGACATAGCCAGACACTTCTTGAATTCCTCCCAGTTCTCCACTAGACACCAGAATGTCTGTGGGAGGGAGGGTTGCAGTAACTCTGTGGTAGATCTGAGTAAATAGCCAGCTACAACAGTCTCTTCTTCAATTTTAAAATATGATTTGGTTGTTTTTTTTTAATATGTATTAGTTTTATATGTTCTTTTATCTGGTGTTATATGTTTTTAAATGGTGTTATGTGTCCAACCTGTTCTTCTTGTATTTTAATCCATCACTGTTCTCCACCTTAATCCATAGGGAGAAGTGAGTAAATTGTTGTTATTGCTGCTGCTGTTGTTGTTTTATTGCTGCATGTGGAACTACTATGTTACACTGGACCATACAGAATTCCAGCAATAGAGTGTTGCCCATTTGATACTGCCAGGATCTCAGCAACTTTTGTTAACATCATGATATCCTACTGGACCCTAGAGCAGCTCTGTCTGATAGGAGTAAGGGATGCTTAAGGTAGTTCTGTTCCTATCTGTGGAGAGAGTTCCAGAGCGGGACTCCTGTTCAGCCCCATGGCCATTAAGCTGTGGGTGCTACAGGTTCCTTCTTGTTTCCCAGGCTGTTTGGTATCTATAAGGAAATAATTGGAAGTTTGAGATTTGGGTACTATCAATATGTGGGTGACACTCAGCTCTACATCTTGTCATGAGAATCAGCCGGGGTCAAGCAAATCCTGGACAAGCGACTGGGTGCTGTAATGATTTGGATGAGAGCCAATAAACTGAAACAAAATCCTGATAAGATGGAGGTTCTCTGAAATGATTACTCTTGTGTCTGGATTTTGGACAGACAATTTGCCCTAGTTGGGGCTGCACTACCCCTGAGGAGCAGATGTATAACTAAGGAAAACTGCTAGATCCACTTTTGTCACTGAAAGCCCAGGTGGGCTCCATGAATTGAATGCCAGCTTCATCCAATCCACCACCTATGGTGCTTCCTGAACACAATATTTCATGGAAACTGATTTTATTATTTACCATTCTGAGCTTTTTTGGTATAGGTGAAGTACAAATATTTTAATGAAAAATAATAAATACACTCCCTAAACTGAAACGGGAGCAAAATACCTAGAGATGTGCATATTGAATCACTAGCCTGACCACTATTTAGGGCTGAATGCATTAGGTTTGTTTATCCGTATTGCTGGAAAAAACTGAATAAGCATCCATGTTAGACTTCATTTTGAAATTCCTTCTGCAGCCCAGATACTGCAGATGTCTGTTATTTTTCTCCCCTGCATATGTAGATGCATGTGGTGCCATTTGACAGGCTGAGACTCCCAGGCAATTTAACATAGCTGTGAAACATCTCTGCTGACTGACAGCTTGTTCAGTAGTTGAACAATTGATCTTGTCATGGGCAATGAAGCCTCAAACCAGATCTGTCTGTCTAGAATGTTGTTGTTTTTAGCGAAGGCTTTGCAAGATGCTGTGCTCAAAATCTACACAATAAAGTATCACAGAATAAAGTAAGTTGAGGGATTTTTCTTGGTCCCATAGGGTTGCATCTGAGCTTGGAAAGCTGCTTTTCAAGAAGAAATCAGTTACAGTTAGCATCCCAAGCCCCTGCCAACAGCTAGTTGCTGTTGTGGTTGCAAGCTTTTAAATATAACTCCTCAAAAGTAACATTTTACAAAATGCAAATTCTACTAGCCACAGGCTTGACGTATGAAACAAATTCCTCCTGTCAACCTTGTTACCTCAACATGCACAACAGAACACTAGACAGCACCCTAAAATGACCCATTTCCATAACTTTAAAAATAACTAAAAAGTTACAGTTGCACACAAAAATAGTTGTTCCCATGTTGCTGAAAAAAAGAGAAATTATGGATTATGAGGTTAATATAACCTCAGTTTAGAATTGACTAATTATAAATACCTCTGTAATGTATAACTATGCACCTGTATATGACTTCAAGTCGCCTGTGGACTTATGGCGACCCCATGGATTTCATAGGTTTTTCTTAGGCAAGGAATACTTAGAGGTAGTTTGCCAGTTCCTTCCTCTGAAATATAGCCTACAGCACCTGGTATTCATTGGTAATCTCCCATTCAAGTACTAACCTGGGATGACCCTACTTAGCTTCCAAGATCAGATGGATTTCTATGAAGGAAATTCATTCAATTGAGCAGATGAGTGCACATGGTTTGACTCACGGAAGTCATTATGAGAGAGAGGCCCCTGCATTTGTCAGCATCATTAAAATTCAATGTGTCTGTAAGCTACCTGAGTGCTTTTAAAGTAAAAATACTAGATACCTATTGTACAGGGCTGGTTGAAGATATTTGTTTCCTTATAGAGACAGAAGCCTCTGCATGCCCTAGTTCTACATCCAAAGCCAAGTGGACTGGCAGCTCGATCGAATTTCAACCTCAGCAACTGGATAATGTCACAGCACCACCACATCTAAGGGTAGCAGGCTGGTTTAAGTGGTGAAACAAAACCAATAGCGTGTCAAAGTGCTTGGACTGATTACTTAAAATGTTCAATGACTTCCAAAAAGTCTGCAAATCCTTTGTTGTTACCAATGAGGAAAAGACTGAGAGAAGCGGGTTGCCTCACTCTCTCCAATAACAGGGCCTGCTCTGGTAACGTATTGAATGTTTGTTCTCATCAGACTTGTTTAACACACTACTAGCTCAGTGAACCTCTTTTAAAACAATATTTTTGTGGTTTGGTTTTTGCCTTGTTACTTCATGTAACCAAACCTTCTCCAGATCTGCATCTTTCAAATGGATCTAATCCTGTTAGGCTTCTGTGACTGAACTACTACTTGATCTGACAGCTCTTTCAGTCACCAGACTCTTCCTCACAACCAGAGCCATCACTACAGGGTGCAGAGGATGCAGAGTGCACCAGGTGATACCCCAGAGGGGGGTATCTCCCAGTGGGGTGGTACACCTGGCAAGGCTGCTGGGCGAGTGAGAAAGGGTATTGTATCCTTTTCTCAGTTGCCCAGCAGCCATGGCAGTCCCTTCCATTTGGGCTTTGCAGTGGATCCAGCCACACTAGTCTCCTCCCTCCCACTGCCCCCCTGCACCAAGTGACATCACTGCTCACAGCTTCACTTTCAGTCTGTTGTATTACCTTGTATCTTATTAGCCCTTCTCATCCGACTTTCTGGATGTGACTTTGTAAAAACTTAAATCTGATTCTGAGTTGAAACAGATGGCCCTGAAGGGGTGGCATCATGCCACCTCTTTGAGCACCAGCTCAGGGCCGTGGCAACTGCATGCCAAAGCCCCAATCTAGTGTTTTTCCAAAAGGCAAAATGCTGCTCCTTTTTGGAGAGGATTAAGGGCGCCATTGGCACCAGCACCACAGCTTTTTGGCATTTCAGTAGTTCTCCACACTGACTAAACACCGTGAAGCTGCCATATGTATGGTCAGTCACACAGCTTCCCGGTGGCATCTAAACGCCGTGCTCAGACACCCCCCCACCTGGCACTTACTGCTGGTCTGTTTTCCCCCAACCTGAAAATTCCAAATTTGAACCCTCAGACACCCTCTTAAGCAATCCCTGTAATTAATATCATCACTTTACAGTGTGGTTTTAATGCTGTAGCACATAGTCATCAAAAACACCACTGTAGCTAAGCAAAAACATCATGTGCATAGACTAACTCTGTGGTTTCCAACCTTTGATCCTCTGGTGTTGGATTACATCTCCTAGAATACTGACCATTAGCTATACTGACTGGGGCTTCTGGGTTCAGAAGTTGAGCTATATCTGGAGACCTAAATAAAAGACACTGCAAGCTAGCTTTAGGAGATGATGCACTGTATTCAGGATTTAGTTTTGCATAAAATAAGGTAACCCAGTCATTTTTTGATTTGCATCAAGAAATGATTTTTCTTGAGCACAGTCCAGTAAAATTAAGCACTTAATTCTGATTAACTTCAGCTGGAGTTAAACAGGACCCACAAATGAAATACATACATACATACATACATGCATACACATACATACATATATATAAACAAGTAATCCAAATTTATCCCATTTAAACCAGTGGTATGTAAATTTCTTCAAGGAGCTAGCAGGCTCATTTTCACTGCCTATAATATGTATTTTGTGTTGGGTTTTTTTGTTGATCACGTAAGCATTTCTTACTTTCTTTCCTTCCCATTTTTTTTTTACACAAAATAATTTGGAAAGAGCATTCTCTACTTCTAGCACAAAATATGAGAGGAAGATGAACAATCTTCAGTACAGGCAGAAATTTGTTATAAAATGCAATGCAGATGTGATACAGCGGGAAATGAATTCTTCCTCCTTTCATCTGCCTGCCTGGGAATGCCATTCACATCTTCTATGATATCCAAAACGCTTTTCACATTTTGAAGAGCGTGTCTTCAAAAGACCCAAATGCGTTGCTGCTTTTTCTCTCCCCCCTGCCCCCCCCCCCACCTGTACTTGGCTGTCAGGCAGAAGCTGGCAATTTGGTTGCATTGTGATCTGAAAGTGTCATGCTCCAAACAGAACAGGCTAAGCAGGAATGATGAAAAAAACTGTTTGTGTGGAGTTATCTTCAACTCCCAGCTAAAATTCATTGGTGCCTTCTAAATGACCTACAAACCCTCCTGGAAAATAATTTTCTTAAGCAGGACTTAAGAAGAGGCCCTGCTCACGTCTTGGAGGCACGCAGGCTACAGACAGTCCTGCAACTAAAAGCTCAGCATGTTCTTCACATGCCCCAAGATATCACCACTGTGAGGTTTGTATATCAAATTTATGTACATATTTACACTCACTTGTACTTCTTATTACTTTACTTGTTACAAATTGGTGTGAGTGGGTATGTAAAGGTAAAGGAAAGAAAACATAATACAAATTTAGAAGGAGAAATGGCCTGCTTGCACCTGGGGTTTCAGTCTAGCTAGGGCAACTATTGAGGGCATTCTACTGCACCACGATCTAGGAGTTTATCTCATGAGCTTCAGTCTTGCTTTAGTCTTGCTGCAATCATGTTATTAAAAGATAATGAAAATTTGCTGGTTTTGAATCTTTTAGTATCATACATCTCTTCAGTTTAGTCCTAAATTTTGCACACTCAAAGGATAGGTATAATCTTCTTCCTTCTTGGTGACAACGTATCAGTCTGCTATGGTCACAAACCAGGCCTTTCACAGACCTTTTCGTAAGTTTTCAGTTGTCGCCTTTCAAACCATACAAAGAAACTGTCTTTAAATGATTGTCCAAGTAGCCAGAAAACAGAAAGCAGTAACATTTCTCTATAATTTTTATTTAAATTTTACCATATCTTTGCAGAATCTTTTGAGATGGCTGCTTAAGGCAGTGAATTCCTTTGGACTGGTTCCATCTTATTTCCAAGTTTGATTTCCCATCTGATTTTGTCTTTC
Organism: Sceloporus undulatus; assembly: GCF_019175285.1. NCBI lineage: Eukaryota > Metazoa > Chordata > Lepidosauria > Squamata > Phrynosomatidae > Sceloporus > Sceloporus undulatus. Next base: position 116,746,981 of record NC_056526.1, read on the forward strand.
ATAACTTCCTTCCAGCATGAGCCTTATGTGCTGTGGAGTATTGATAGGGTTATTTTGGCCTTCCATCATTACTGCTATTAACATGTGATTCATGTTTTCTTCTCTAGAGTTTTCTCTGTAGAATTACTAGGATGGTTTCTTCAATTCTGCCCATTTTCTGTGTTTAAATTATAGCTTCGTTGATACTGAAATGTTTGTGGAACGAGATATAGCCCTTTCTTTTTTTTTCTCCACATAAACCTCTCACTTGCTGAATTGAAAGAGAGTAAAAAACATTAAACACAGTCTCATTTGTCTTGTGAAAGAAAGAGGCTATAATTCCTGACTTATGCTTCGATTTATTCAAACAAACAGCAGGGAACCTAGTTTTGGGTGTTTAAAAAAAAAAGAAAGAAATGTAGGTCATGAATACTGAAGCGATCTGTACTGTATTGCTCTGTATGTATGAAGTGAAACTTGTTTTTTGTAAGCATCACATTGTATGATTTTGGGCAGGATCCCAAGAGCTACTTAGGCTCTCACAAGGGGATTGTACAAGGCAAATGAAATCCCATCTCCTCTATCTCACATACACATATGTGCACACACCCTGCTGCCTTTTTAAATAGTTAGCCCTTGTAGTTGCTAACAACTTTCTTGAATTTCAAAAGCAGTTTGCTTTGTAGTATGAGAGAGGCTAGATCAGCATCACCAGCATTATCAGTATCCTATATTTTCCCCATTTTTGGGATTCAAAGCGGCTTACAAAAATTAAAACAGATGCAGATGAAATTCACATCACCATAACTTCCTTGACTAGAGATATACAAACATTAAATATTGGTCATATTCTGCACCAGAAGATGTTGTACATCTTACATAGCTACATTTATGTAGTTATGTCTCCTAATACTCCCACCATAAAACCCACTTTGTAAGCTGTGTGCTTCCCAAGATGGACATTTCTGACTTACAGCAATACATTCATATACTATCCTTTAGCTGAACACACAAGCACTGGCCCCTGTAGGGATCTCCAGGGGTCTTTGGGATATCCCTGCTAAAGCAAAATTTGCTGCGTTGACTTCCCCCTGTTCTTGGATAACATGGAAATGACCATATTGTGAGGCTGTATGGCTCACAAGGTGGGCTGCGGAGGGGTGTTAGTCATTGCATGGTAGAAAGAAAATTTCAGCCTATAGCCAAAAAAGTGAGTTGTGATGGCACAAGTTGGATTTGTACTGTCACAAATCACTAGCGTGATACCAACCAGTATTATTTTATCAAGTATTATTTTTCATTAGGCATTCTGAAGCGAAGGTAAATGCAAGGACTCACATGATGAGTTTCGTTGTTGTTGCTGTCATGTGCCTTCAAGTCATTTCCAACTTCTGGCTACCCTAAGGTGAATCTATCGCAGGGTTTTCTTGACAGATATCTTCAGAGAGGGGTTGCCATGGCCATCCTCTGAGGCTGAGAGACTATGACTTGCCCAAGGTCACCCAGTGGGTTTCATGGCTGAGCAGGGATTTGAACCCTGGTCTCCAGAATCATAATCCAAAACTCAAACCACTATGCTACAGCCTAAATCCCATGTAACATTACAGAAGGAAATTTCATTGTAATGTGCTTCATGGACTATAGTGGGCTGACAGATGATATATAAATGCTTTAATGTGCGCATATGCACACATGTGATATATAAATACACACACACACGGAGTCTTTCCATTGGTTTTTCCAATCGTGCAAGCAGCCGATCAAGACGGGCAACTATTTATGTAATCACTTGCAATGGGTTGTGCAAGCAGCTGTGTAACTGAAAACTGTGTTGGATAATTCCCCTGTATATGAAACAAAAGTGTCTGCAACTTCAGCATTATCTTTGCTAGTGGAATGGGTGGCATTATTTGGCACTTGTCTAAGCTTCCATTTAGACCAAGATCCCATCTAGGCCTTGCATTTTTAAGATTATTCATTAAATTTTAATACATATTTATGTATTGCACTTAATAAATGAATGACAGTAAATATTAAATGAATGTGCTGGGGATTTTATGCAGAGTGTTTCATATATAAAGCAGGATTAAAGTTGGAGGAACGAGTAATGAAGAAACATCTACATTTTGAGAGACTGAGGTGACACTTTATTAGTAGTAAAAAAAACAGCAAAGACTTGTAACAACTCCAAATGAAAATTAAGGAAGAAAGTGCAAAATCTGGGTTACAGCTGAACGGTAAGGAAATAAAAATGGAAGATTTGCAAAACTTAAACATGGATGATGAAGACATTGAAATAGTTAAATATTATCTATACCTTGGCTCAGTTATCATTCAAAATGAAGACTAGTCCAGAAATCAGAAGACTCAGGGTGTATCTACATTGTAGTTTGACAGAGCTTTAACTGCCATGGTTCAATGCTGTGGTATTCTGGTATTTTAGTTTTGTGAGCTATTTATCCTTTTCTGTCAGACAGCGCTGGTACCACAGCAAACTACAAATCCCAGGATTCCATAGGATGGAGCCATGACAGTTAAAGTGATGACAGACTTCATTAATAATTCTGTACTGTGGCTGAAACTTAACACTCAAAAGTTATGAAGGAGATAAGATCCTCAAATGTAAAAACAGATACTTAAATATCAAAACTGGCATCATCATATTTCTGATTTCTATGTATGGTTGTGAAAGCTGGACAGTGAAGCAAGCTGACAAGAAGAAAATCAACTTGTTTGAAATGTGGTGCTAAAGAAGAGTTCATGAGAGGTCTGAGAGCAAACCAAAGCTGAACTCTCCAAAATGACTAAATAGAGACTAATGCATTTTTTTAACAAGTCATGAAATGACATGACTCATTGGAAAATACAGTAATACTCCGTAAAGTCAATGATAAGAGGAAAAGAGGAAGACCACATTACAGAAGGATTGATTTAATAAAGGAAGCACAATACCCAGTTTGCAAGACTGAAGTAGAGCTATTGATGACCAGGGGCCATGGAGGTCTCCCATTCATAGGTTTGCTATAAGTCAAAGTCAACTTGATGACAAATAACAATAAGAAGCTAATTTGCTGGATCAAGTTGCTTGAATGACAAAATATTATTTAAACCATATTATCACACCATGATAACTAGAGTAGTTGTTGTAACACAAAAGGAAAGACAATATTCTTTTATTGTAAGAATGGTCACTGAAGAAAATAAATGATACAAAGATGCCCCCTGTCACTGGCTCATTAACAAAAACATTTGATTTTCTCCTGACATATGTGATGAACAGAATCTTTATATCTCTACAAAGTGAGTCTCCACATAGAATCTCATATTTTGGAGTTTTATTGATCAGTCAATAAATAAATTTCCTCTTACTGCACTATATAATTCCTATCTGGACACATAAAGAAGATTATTCCCTTTGGGCTTACTTAAAACTTGGCTCCAACAATCAGTCAATGTGACATTTTTGAGAACAGCTGCTACCAAATATAAAACTGTCTCCAGTAATAATGCTGCTATAAAATGAAAAATTATATATAATCTGAACTCTTTCCACACTGCAGTAGCTTTTATATGTTCAAAGCCACATAAATATTATCCACTAGGTTTTACATTTGCGCTTATCCACAGGTTCCTCGCATTGTTTGAAAGTCCGTCCCCACCCAATTTGCTTCCCATGGGACTTTCCAGTATCAGTACAAGAGATGTAAAATTAAGATATTCTGTAGTGTTTTCAGAGACAGGAAGGTTAGCAGAAAGAGAATAATGCATTTTAAAAATGAGTTTTAAAAATCTAACTCAATGAAGCTGAAAAATATGACCCATGATTTTACTCCTACCCCTGCTCCACCATCCTCTCTTTCTGTTTTGAGCTTTGGAAAGAAGGGAAGAGATGTATCAAATTTTGAAAATCCACCCCACCAAATGTTTTTCTCTTGTTTCCCTTTCTCCCCCTCCCCCCATAATTTCCTCTCCTTACACTGTCGCTCATTTCATTAATGAATATTGTAATTAATAACTTCATTTTGGATGTAAATGAATGGTGAAATTCCAACTATAGTTTAAAATAAATTTAATCTATTTAATTTAATTATTTGCTTTAATTAATTTACCCCTTTACATTAGAAAATGTCCAACTCAATTAATTTTTAACTATAGTATATACCGTATATACTCAACTATAACTCAGCCTCATGTCTAAGTCGAGGGCAGATTTGGGGGGCAAAAGTATGGATTTTGATATGACTCTTGGATAAGCTGAGGGTTAAACTTGGAAGCATACAACAATGCAAAAGGGCCCAAGCTCGACTCAGGCTTGCATCCTTCCGAGGTCGCTAAAATGAGTACCCAGACTGTTGGGGGCAAATTAGCTTACTTGCTAATTAGCTTACTTGCTGTTCACCGCTATGATCTTTGGAATAGTGGTATATAAATAAAACAAATTATTATTATTATTATTATTATTAAAGGATCTAAATGATGAAGAAAAGGGAAAAAATGCCAAAGAACTTACAAAATTCTGGGAGGCATAACTATTTTGGCTTTAACTAAACTCTGGATGGAAGAGAGCGTAAAGGGAGGTCAGTGCTTCCAGGACAGATTGCACTCTGGCCTTTCACCAGGGGATGGTTCCCTTTTTAATAATAGTTAAAGTATAGTATTTAGATTGACCCGTGAATAAGTCGACCTAGGCTTTTGAGGGCAATTTGTTGACTAAAATTTCTAGACTTATACATGAATATATACAATACTCAACTATAAGTCGGCCTCATGTATAAGTTGAGGGCAAGTTTTGGGTCCAAAATTATGGATTTTGCTATGACCCGTAGAAGTTGAAGGTAAAATTTAGGGGCATATAGCAAATATCTAAAAGATGAAGGAAACCAAAACAATGTCAAAGAACTTATAAAATTTCATTAGACATACCTCTTTGTGCTTACTCTTAAGACTGGATGAATGAGAGAGTAGAGAGGGTCAGTACTTCACATATTATACTTTTCACCAGGAGATTGTTCCTTCTTTTAAATAAGAGTTAAGATACAGTACATACATTGACCCATGGATAAGTCGACTCAGGTTTTTTGGGTCAATTTTTTCATCTAAATTTTTAGACGTATACATGAGTATATACAGTAGTTAGTTCCTATCTTATTCACAAGAAAAGAAAGTGGTAATAGAGCCAAAGGGTAGCACTTTTCTCTATGGCTTATCGCATGGCATTGTAACACTTCAATTCTGTTTCTGTGGGAGATGGTTTTAAAAGCGTCTTGCTGGAAAGGTTTTGTCTAGCTGGAAAAATCTATTCAACAAAATGCATGCCTTTAAGCCTCTCACCTGCTGGAAGAGAACTGAAACACTATGACTAAGGCTCCATCCCTGTTTTCTTTTCTCATGCAATAAGGCTCTGAGTGTATTTATCCTTTTTTAAAATCTTGGCTGTGCAAACCATGGAGTGGGACTGTAGGGAGATTCCTCTCCCTTCCTCTCACTTCCTCTTCTCATAAACACACATACCCTTTTTTATGAGAGAAAGTTGGACTGGATGGCCCTTATGGTCTCTTCCAACTCTATGATTCTATGAAAGTTGCAGATAGGTGAACCAATCATTACTGAATAAAGTGAACTGAAAATAAATAAACTGGGAAATAACTACTTCTCTTTTGACTTCGGACCACATTTCTGATCCAATTTGGGGCCCACATAGAATTCAGTTGCTATTTAAAAGAAAACACTACAGGAGATCATAATCATGTGTTTCCTACATTGCACCTGCATCTAGGCAGGTGACACAATTATTTTCTCATATTTGTTATCACCAGGTATATGTCAAGCTTGTTTATTCTGTTGCAATGATAAGATACAACAAACTGATAGGTCTCCATCTTCTGCTAACACAGTTAGATAGAACTATGGTAACATCCCTATTTTCAGTATTTTCTCATTTTGATTGGGTATAAATAATGTCAGAATAAGCTCACATGGGCCAAGATCCTGCATCAGGAAATGTAGCTACCTTTTTTTAGCAGTGCACCATGCACACATTTCTCAGTTGCCAGAGAGCAAGGGACGAGCAGAGATGCATCCAGCTATCTCCCTGTAGCTGGATATGCTACGGAAAATTAATTGTTAATTTGTTCCCTAAGGAGATGGCATTCACACCAACAGCAGGCACTCAGTCCCCAATTGACAATGTTAAGAGTATTAACTCTTTGCTTCCTCATAGTCCTATATGACTTAGGGACCCCATCCCTTTTATTTGTAATGGAAGAAAAGTTTCAGCTTGGAAAAACTTCAAATAAGAATTTGTCTTCTAAAGCAAGTAATAGTCATGGAACAAAGCTTGAACAAAAGTTACTCCCCCAGCCAGCATATACCCCATAGGAATGCTGTTTTATGCACTCTAGTAGTTATAGTTCAAAAATAAATGTTTTCAAGATCTAATCTGGACCATCATTGGAAGTCATTAAAACCCACTTAAATCTGTCACTATCCTGATCTGAACTGGGCACTTTTGCATTTTTAAAGTCATTCATATAACTGCCACTGAGGAATTGCCAGCATTTCTCTAGTTTGGCCCCTGGACTGGTTCAAAGGCCCTTCATACTGTGGGAACTATAGTTCTCTGAGAGTAAGGATAGATGGCTGGAATGACATTTTCTTCCTAGTGAGATCAGGTGGCGTTTCAATGTAGGATGTTTCCACCATAACCAAATAGTTACTTGTCCATTTTCCCCTCTGATGACCAGCCTTGCTACTGACTTGGGGAATTTTAATGAAACATTTTTTCTTGTATAATTATTTTAATAATCAGTGTAATTGTTTTTCATTTGATTCTTACTACTGCACACCACTTTGGGCTTGTTGTAAAATGTTTTTAAAATAGTATTAAAAGGAGACCACCAATATATAATTACACACCCAACTACTTAGCTTCAGTCTAAGAATTAAACGTTTCTTTTGGCCTGATGCAATGCAGTTGCTTTTCTTCTTTAGCTCCATAAATAGAAAACTACGTATGTAACTGCCATTACTGCTAACGGGAAATGTATGGTCATAAATCTTTGTAAAAAGGCCTTTCTAAATAGCTCTAGCACTCTGACTTGCATAGCTTCAGGGATGTGTCCATGAAGTTTCAATACAGAGGAACAGCATTGCCTTTGATAGTAAATGACAAAACCTCCTTTACCCACCATTAGGTTAATAAAAATTTTCCCCTACCTCAGTAGGTTAAACAGTAATAAAATCCATAAAACACTGCAACTAAAGAGAACATTACTGACATGAATATGCCAAAGGAATAAACTTGGTCCAACTGTATAAGGCAAAAGAGAGAGAGAGAGAGAAGAAAAGAAAAAGAGACATAAGAGCAAAAGAACCTGTTTTTCATTACGTTATTTTGCTTGTTCCACTCCCCAAAACAGTAAGACACTCCAAACTAGTCACAACATTTGCTCAAGTTTGGTTTCCTTTGGAAGGAAGGATCAATGGAGACTTAAGGTATTCTGCATCATTTATGTTAATTTGCAAACATACAAGTCGAGCATAAGTGGAAGGAGACATCTTAAACATGGAAACACCAAATCCCACTGCCTGGTTCTGCCATTATGTATGAAGTTGGGAAAGGTCTGTATAAATCCTGTGTTGGTTTGCGTTAAAGCGTGTGTGTGTGTGTGTGTGTGTATACACACACACACACACACACACACACACACACATATAGAATATGTTATCTGTATTAGGCGAGTTTAAATTTTGGTGCCGATTTCACAGAACAGTTGGGAAGAGTTTTTCTGCAGTTGCTGAGCAGAAATCAAAAGGTTATATCAGTTACCAGGCAAAAACAAAACAAAAGGTTGTAGTACAGTCACCGGGGAGAAATCAAGTGGTTACACAGAAGTCAGTGGGTAGAAATGAAAAGGTTACATTGCAGTTACCAGGCAGAAGTCAAATGGTTACATTGCAGACAGTTGGAGCTAGGCAACTCCAGTCTATATAGGGACAATAAGGCAGAGAAGGGCAGTATTACCCTAAACGCTGGCTGATCACTATTGTCCTTGGTCTGCAATAAAGTCTTTTGTTCTTTCACCAAGACTATTGTCTGAATCCTTGGAACAGAGCTGATTGGTACTGAGACTGCCTTATGTATAGTAATAAAGTATGATTTCAAGGCAGGCTTGGGGAATGTTATTGGGGTGAATGTCCCACCAATGCTAGATTAGATTGTGTGTGTCTCTCTCTCTGTGGAGAGATCTTGTAGCACCTTTGAGACTAACTGAAAGAAATAAATTTGCAGCATGAGCTTTCATAGACTTCAGTCATTCCTCAGGTGCATTTGCTGGAGTGGAAGCCAGGCACAGACATATATGTCTGTGCCTGGCTTCCAGTCCACCAAATGCATCTGAGGAAGTAGACTGAAGTCTATGAAAGCTCATGTTGCAAATTTCTTTCAGTTAGTCCCAGAGGTGCTACAAGATCTCTCCACCTACTGATTCTACAGACTAACATCATTATATCTTTGAATTCTACCTCTGTGTGTGTGTGTGTGTGCGCACCTTTAAGTTACCTGTTGATTTATGGTGACCCCATTCATTTCATATGATTTTCTCAGAGGTGGTTTGCCCTTGCCTTTGTGTGAAATACAGGCTACAGCATCTGGTATTCTTTAGCAGTCTCCCATCCAAGTACTAACCTTATTTTGAAGGGGCATTATTTGATCTCCATAGAGCTGCCTTTGCTCATTCCATGTCCTCCCTGAAGGGAGAAGTAACAAGGATCATGTATTGTTCCTTTTTAAAACTGTCATCAGTGATTAGGAAAATCAGGAAATGCTTGTTCTATCCACACACTATGCTTTTTAGTGGATCATTTTATTAATTTAGCCTTTCTCATAGCGCCTTTTTGGTAATGGTGGGCAGCTTTCAGGCTTATGCAATCTACTTTGTTTTTAAAAGCATCTAAGGCCCCATTCCCACTTACAAATAAATCGGTGTGCGATCCGAACTGATGGATCGATTCAACAGTGCACTACATTTTCCCCAATCACATTTTCCCTCCAAAATAATCCACTTGTGGTTCCCATTCACAAATGAACCGATTCAAAATGATTTGATTCCAGACGGCTGAAGGGGAAAATTTGAATCGAATCTGATCTGCATGTGGTTCACACTTGCACAGAATCAATTTATCAAAAAAGAAGTGTAAAAAAATCAGCACCAAAAAGATGTGGGTTAAATGGGTCAGTGCATGGCCCCCTCTCAGAATTGCTTCAGTGATTCAGATTAAGTAGGAACCAGGGTCATTTGAACCGATTCAAACTGATTCACAATCCAATTTAAAAGGTAGTGGCAATGCGGTCTTACTGAAATCTAACTGAGATCCAGGTGCAAAACAGTTGCCCAGACAGACATACACTAAGCATTTCAGAAGTTTAATGTGTGTGTGTGTGTGTGTGTGTCATTGTTGCTATTGTGAAACAGTTGGGAGTAAGAAATCCTTTCTGATGTACTGCCAGTCATCCACAGATCTGCCATTTCCCTTCTGCTTATCCCTGTTTTATGGGTCCGAACCACAGTCATGCTACTCAGTCAACATGGAGGTGATGAAATTAGATGTGCATCCATGAATGGGTGCACCATCTGGCTCACATTTTCACTCACCTCTGGATGATGCCAATATATGTTTTGCCGATTATTCCCACGCATCCCTTCCCATTTTAAGATGGAAAAAGCACTCCTATTCCAGATATCAGTGGGCAATAGGAGCTGTAGTAATTTTATAAAGGCATGCCTCTATAAAAAGGGTGTTCAGTTGGTACCCTTCCAGGTATTTTTGGACTGAAACCCCCAGAAGCCTGTTGTCAGCACTGCTAATGAGGAAAGATGGTGGAAGTTTCAGTCCAACAATCTCTAGAAGTTACTCATCTCCTCTTCGTAGCAAATTGCCCACACTGCTTAACAGGATGGCCTTAGCGATCAATTCCCATCAGAGAGAGGATAATCTTATCACCAACATAATGAATAAGTACAGGAATCTGACAGTCAAAGCTCATACTAATACATGTGAAGACTGGAATGAGCAGTCAATTTATATAAGTAAAGATAATCCCTCAACCCTTGAGACTTTATCAAGGCTGATGTATGTACATTGGAATTAAGGCTTAGTAACAGTTTTCTCTAGCATTCCAAGCTAGTGACTTGCTGGCAATATACTGATAACAAAACAACAGAGCTTCTCTGGTAGTTTTTAAATCAGACATACCATTTTAAGGCGGCGTCTTTTCACTTCATTAATTTTGTGTGTGTGTGTGTGTGTGTGTGTGTGTGTGTTCAAATCGCCTGTTGACTTGTGACTTCATGAATTTCATAGGGGTTTTAAAGGCAAGGAACACTCAGAATTGGCCTTGCCAGTTCCTTCATCTGGTATTCACTTGTGGTGCCCCATTCAAGTATTAACCAGGGCTGATCCTGCTTAGCTTCTAAGATCAGATGAGATCTGGTGCCATGGCAGAATTATCCTTCTCACATAGCTTGTTTTACTTTGTTAGAGGTTAGAAGTTCCAAAACAAAAAAAAAGGTGGTGTGCTTTACATTTGCAAAGACAGCATACTTGGCACAAAATGACAGCAAAGATATATTTCTCCAGACACGTGATAAAGTGTTATCAGCAAGAGGGTATTTAGACAAAAACATTTATGGAAACAGTAAAGTATTTTGCACCATGTAAGCAGTATACACTTATCATTTCATACATTTTAACAAGATCAGTCTTTTTGAAGGACCACATCTCCCCATATGAGCCTGTATGAGCTTTAAGATCTGCAGGAGAAGCCCTTCTTTCTAAAGCTTTCGCAGGTACAGCAGGTGGGAATACAGGTGAAGTTTTCTCTTTGGCACTCCCATACTTTGGAATTCCCTCCCTAGGAAACTAGAAGGGTTCCTTTTTTTATCATCTTTCTGGTGGCAGGTTAAACAAGCCTTTGGAAACTAATTTTAAGCAAGAAATAGTTTTTTATGGTGCTGTATTGTTTTTAATCATTGCTTTAAAGTAAGATTTTAAATGATTTTAATTCTGTTGTTTAATACTTTAATCTTAATTTTTCTGTGTTTATGTATTTTTATTATGATCTTCTGCCTTTTGTAAGCCACCTTGAGTTTCAATCTGAGAGAAAGGTGGGATACAAATGAAGTAATAGATGGATGGATCCATGGAAGGATGCCTTCCAACTTAGCCTCCATATACCCACCCTTCCTTTTCCTGTTTGATCCTCTCCCAGAACAAATCTACGGGCCCATTCACGCTACAAAAAAATTCGGTTTTCAAACCAATTCAATCACGTGAAGTTCATATTCACCCCGAATCTCACACAAGCGAATCCGAGGCTTGCACACCCGTTCCGTGATAAATGGCCCCTAGCGCGGTGTTTTTGAAATCGGCGCAAATACCGTTTCTTTTTAAAAACCTTGGGTCCTGGGAATGAGAACTTGGCCTCGATCACGATCGAGGCAAATTGAGGGAGGGATTTAGGTCAGAGGGTGGGCAAAGGGCAAGGCATTTCCTCCCCTCATTGGAGGGGAGGGGGAGGAGGAAAGAGCCCTGGGAAGAAGGGAGCAAGGGAAGGCATTCTTTAGGAGCCTCTTTTCCCTGCATCCCCTGCCCAAAGCCCTCTGTCGCTGGGCATTCCTTCGCTTGCAGGAGGAAAAAATTCAGGTCACGAACGGAGCTCACGTCAGGCAACCCCCCCTTTCAAATTCAAACAATTTTTTTGAGCAAATATGCGCATTGTTTGTCTTCTTGAGCAGATACAGCAAGGGAAGCAAAGGGAAAGCTAATGTTGATTTTAAAAGCGTTAAAAAAAATGCATGGCAATCCCATCCTTTGCCTGGGACAGGGGCAGATCTGACCCAAAAGCCCACAGGTTTATAAAAAAGAGAGAGAGAGAGAGAGAGAGGCATCTCTCTCCCTGCTTCAGCCGCTGAAACCCCTGTGCCTGGCTCTTTAAAAAGGGAGGGCACTTTCCCCGATGCCCTGCAAACGTCACCATGATGATAGCTTGATTGGCAGCGGCCACCTCGCCAGCAGACACAGAATGCATTTGATTTCTAATTTGCAGGTCAAAATGCATTCGATTTCAAATTTGTAGTGGGCACTTGCTAACGGAGCGATTCGGGGGAGGGGCATCCGGATCAGCCCAGTTCCTTCCAGGTCTTTTAAGCCAGTATGAATGGGGCCTACATCTCTTCATCATTTCCGGTCATGTTATGGTTATTCCGAACCATGTCTCTGAGAAAATTCCCTCCCTACTGTGATTTATACCTTATACAAATTTATTGTCCATAAGTAGCATTCAAAGTACACCTTTGATTACTAAAAAATAAGGTTTTTATAAGAAACCCTCCTCCGATCATCTTAATACCAAGCATTTTATAATTCTTCATTCTTCCACATTTTTTCTTAGATATTACCCAGACAATGATAGAATTAGTTCTTGGCATCGATAGGTAAAATTCATTGTGGAACCACTGGAATCTTTGTGTACCATTTTCTAAATACCAGCTGTTATTTTTATTATTTTCACAGCCAAGGTATAAACTTTGTCATGTAGCTTTTCAGATGCTTTGCTTGACTTTTAATGTATAAAAACAATTCTTACATTGGTTTTAAAGAGGCAAGAAAAAAACCTCAATGCTTTCCCATCAACCGCTGTAAGGAAAATACATCATAGGGAAAATAGAAAATGTAACTTCATTTCAGCTCTATAGTACCAGGCACTTACACATGTGTTTTAAGGTACTGAAAGCACTTTACAAATTACTTAGTAATATCTACATCAGCACTGTAATTTAGGTCATTTTAGTACGTATTGCTGTTTTATTATTATTGTCCCCTTTCTTCAGGGTTGTAGACTAGGCATACAATGTAGTTCATTGTTCCAATGTTGCTTGAAGGGCAATAGGTAAAGCTGACACAATTTTATGCAATACTGTATGTGTTATGAAAGAGTGTAAATCAATGACTGGAGGAACCTTCAAAAGAAATGCAGAACTGGTCATTAGAAGAAGCATGACAGATGGAGCCTGCAATCAAATGAAGCGCAAGAGATATTATTATTATTATTATTATTATTATTATTATTATTATTATATCATAACCACACACAATTGCACACAGCAACCCATGAACACACATGCATCCATAATCACACATTCAACAGCTCCTCATTCCATGCCTCCTCTCTTTGCCAACTGTTGCCTGTCAATAATTTTGGAAAGCAAGCTTCACCAAGGAATGTTTTTATCTGAGAAATAAATGCTATAATACAACTTGCATTTGACTGTTTATTTTCATTTCATAGTCTACCAAGTGTTAACTGACTAGTTTGGAACCATCACTGATTTGGATCCTGATTTGCTTTTCTTGGCAAGATGTGTTCAGAGGGGGGTTGCCTTTACCTTCTTCTGAGGGTGAGAGAGTGTAACTTGTTCAAAGTCACCCAGTGGGTTTCCAGGGATGAGGGAGGATTTGAACCCTGGTCTCCAGAGTCATAATCCAATGCTCAAACCACTGTACCACACTGGTTTCTTAAAAAGAAGACTTAACATGAGTTTTAAAGGAATACAGATTAAAAACAATGAGTACATAATTTTCAAAAATAGCATGCCAAACAAAACAAAACTCTATAGGTCGATGGCATTGGAAGCTAATAATCTCTCAGAACCACCTTCTGGGCTCTCCCCCCGAAAACGAATTGAGTCACTGTAAAGTAGTGCCCCCAAATCTGATCCTAGAGAGGCGTTCCATAGGGTTTTTAGCAGAGGTCTTACAACAGTGTGAGGCACTGTGGAGTAGTGGTTTGGGTGTTAGACCCCACCTGGCCACATGAACCTTGGAAATGTCACAACACTCAGCCCCAGAAAACCCCGTGATGCCCTTAGGGTCGACATAAGTCAGAAATGATTTGACGTTTGCCTTGCTGTAAAGTGGTATTTTCTCACTATTTAAGGTGTTGAAAGAATGGATGAAACTGCCATGATTTAGAGAGCAACGTGTTCATCTTACCTTCTAGATTTTCAGGTTTAAATTGGAAAAGAGCCCACTTATTCTGGAAACTACCGGGAAGTTAAATATTTCCCATTTTCAAATACTTACTGTAAAATTACTCTAAATAATGAATATTTAAGTTTGACTTAACCTACATACTCTCTCTAGCCCTTAATTAACCAAGGAAGCTCTCTTGCAGTACTGTTCTTCTTCCAAAACCAATTAAATATTGAACATACACTGTTTAAAGAAAAGCAATGGCTTTGAACTAGTGTTTTCTTTCTTTCTTTTCTTCTTTCTTTCCTATTTTTATTTATTTATTTATTTATTTGTTGCAAAAGCAGCATTAAAATGATAGTAGTTCCAGACGTGGATACCTGGAAAGCAGAACATAAGGCAGCTTACAACGTATTAGAAACAAAGACTGACTAAAAAAATATTGTTTTTAAAAATTCAAGTAAAAAGCAATGCTGTTAAAAACACAAGAGTTAAAACAGTTTAAAACACCCAATTGAGTTTTATGCTGTCCCCAGTCCCTTCCCCAAAGACAACCCAGTTTCCTTTCTGCTGTGTGTTGATGATATACAATACTCTTGAATAAGCACCAAGGCTTTTGCTGAGGAGCCAGAGTAAACTGGGCAGCAGCAATCGTGGAGGGGACACCAGCAGAGTTCAGTTCAGTTCATCTTTATTAAGGCCATAGACCAAACACCAGCAGAGGATCAGTCAGAGACAATAGCAGTGGCATCATTGTCAGTACTGTGCACAGGGAGGCTTGTGGTAAGCCCGCTTTTACCATGGAAATCCTCTGATGAGACATGAAACAAGAGATAGTGTCACTATACACTTGGGTTATTCACATGGTGAAAATAATCCAGGATGAATTTGGGTTGAATCTCGGTTGTTCACATGCATCCTGAATGCACCCAATTCAGTTTTGGGCAAGGCTGCCAAAAACACACACATTTAACCTGGGATATCGATATGGGATCTTTCCCCACGCTTTTAAAAAAGACTCACATCGTTGGCAGTGTGAATAATCAATGCAAAGAGACCCGGATTAAACTCCATATACCTTGAATGGGTTTCAAATACATTTGCACTGAAGGTATAATTTTAATTTTGCTAGTTGTTTATGTCACAACTATTAGCATTACATTCAGTGGTACATGGGAAATCGTGTCACCCGGTGCAGTAACTCATGGTGTCACACACACACCCATTGACCTCCTCCCATACCACACTATACAGAATCCTTAATAATGTTTTTGTACTTATTTACTCATAAACCATGATTCCCATATGCCACTGAATGTAATGCTAATAGCTGTGACATAAACAACTAGCACAATTAAAATTATAGCTTCAAATATCAATACCACAAGCACAAACCTAAATGTATTTGCATATCCATAGGGAAGATTTGGTTAAAATATGTTTTAATTAAAAAAAAAAGAATAAAATTTGTATTAAAGTTTCAATTTTAAAAAAATTAAAATTAAAATTTTGAAATTTGAAATTTTAATTTTTAAAAAAGTCTGGGGGCTCTCCTTTTTTTCTCCCATTGAGCTTCACACCAGTTTGAGACTGCTTGAACTGCCCTGGCTCATTGCTAGGGAATCCTGGGAATTATAGTTTATTGTGGCCAATAAACTCTCTCTCTCTCTCTCTCTCTCTCTCTCCCTCTCTCAGATAGAGGAGGCTACATGTTCCACAAAACTACAGTTCCCAAAATTACCTAGCATTGAGCCAGGGCAGTCAAAGCGGTCTCAAACTGGATGATTTCTGCAGTGTATTTTGGACCTTAGTGTCAAAGGTGCTACAAGATCCCTTTGCAACTTTATAACCAAGTGTTCCAGTTCTAAAAAAGAATGAGGCCAAGCGTACATGTTGGAAGTCTATCTTTTGCAATCCAGTGGGAACTTCTTCACAGGAAAGTTCCCCAGAGCTCCCTAGCCTAGTACATACATATCAGGATTCCAAATGGGGGGAGTTTGGAAGTCACTACTGTGAAAGATATGTGCTTTGTACAATGTCAGGAGGAACATTCCTTTGGCCAGGCTACATTTCAGAGGAAAGAAGTAGCAAAACCACCTCATGAGTGCCTTGCAGAGCCAGAGTGGCATAGGTCCAAAACACACTGCAAAAATAATCCAGTTTCAGATCACTTTAACTGCCATGACTCAATGCTAGGGAATTCTGGGGACTGTAGTTTTATGAGACATTTAGCCTTCTCTGTCAGAGAGCTCTGGTGCCACAACAAACTACAATTCCCAGGATTCCCTAGCACTGACCCAGGACAGTTAAAGCAATGTCAGATTGGATTATTTCTGTAGTGTGTTTTGGACCTTAGTGAGCATTAACTATGGTCCAAGACACACTGCAGAAGAAAATCCAGTTTGAGACCACTTTAATTGCTCTGGCTTAGTGCTAGGGAATCCTGGGAATTGTAGTTTGTTGTGGTACCAGAGCTTTCTGACAGCAGAGGTTAAACGTCTCACAGAAACTACAGTTCCCAGGATTCCCTGGCATTGAGCCAGGGCAGTTAAAGCGGTCTCATACTGGGTTATTTCTGCAGTGTGTCCTCTCTATGGTTCGAAACCCACACTGGGTGACCTCGGGCAAGTCACACTCTCTCAGCCTCAGAAGGCTAACACACGGCCTCCAAATGCGTTGCCTCAGAAACAAACTTATGGGATGCATTGATAGCCGACACTTGGAGACACACAAACACACAAGACCAGGAAGATTGTTTTAATTTTTATTTTGGATTACTGAAGGGTTGTGGTTGTGAACACTTTAAAACGACGCCATTATTATTATTATTATTATTGTCGTCTTCGTTGTTAGTATAAAAAATGTCAGTTGGAACTTGTTCCCTCAGGCGACAACGGTGTCAAGAAGAGAGGCGAGGACCAATCAGCCGTCGCCTTCGGCGTCTTAGCCCCGCCCACTTTCCATCGCCTCTGCCTCAGAACTCGCGGAAGTCAAAGCACCGCTCCTCCTCCTCGCCCCTCCCCTCCCTGTCGCGAGCGCCTGAAGGAAGGCGGTTGGAAAGCGCGAGACGGAAGCAAGCGCCCCGCCTCCTCGCCCTCAACGTTCGATGTGGCAATCCTTAGAGAGGGAGGGGGCGGGGAAAGAAGAGAAGAAGGGTTAAAAAAATACACACCCACACACACACCAAAGCGACAATAAAACACCGAGGGACTCGCTGGTTGGCTGGGCTCGGTTGGAAGAGGCGTGGCCAAAGTAGCTATGGCGGCGCCGGGGGTTGGCTCCGCCCAGAGTGGGCATTTCCCGGAGGAAGAGCCCATTTGGAGAAGGCGTGGCCAAAGACCTTTCTTCCCCCTCAGTCGCCACGGCGGCCCTGTGGACTGGCTCCGCCCACACTGGGCGTGGCCCAGATGCCCAAATCTGCTGAAAGGGTTTGTTGTGGTCATTTGGCTTCCGTTAGGGGAACGGGGAGGAGGGATGTCCCTTAGCCTCCTGGTTCATTGGACTCAATTCAGACCAAAGCCGCCTCCTTCCTGGCAATGAGGTGAGAAAAGGGGTCGGGGCGGGAGGGAGGGAGCATCCCCTCCAGATGTCCATCCACACTATGGAAATAACCCGGTTTAACCCCGCTTTAATGGCTGAAGGCTATGGAATTCTGGGAATTGGAGTTGGTCTGTAGAACCAGTACATAGCGAGGTCTTTGAGACTGACTGAAAGGGAGAAGTTGGCAGCATGAGCTTTCCTAGACTTTCAGTCTACTTCCTCAGATGCTGGAAGTAGAGTTAAGATAAACTCAATGGGGCTGATTTCGGCATTAAATAGAGAGATTAAAGCGCATTTAAAGCATCCTGCCAATGAAGTGGAAACGGCGAGTCATTGCGCAAATGATTATCACACGCAATTGCACGAATAAAGCAAAATCGGAAACTCGTTGCCGCTGAAATCCCAAAAGTAAAAAGATGTGCGTTAATGCTTCTTTGCTATCACTTTAGCGGCATGTTTTGTGCGATGTGACATGAAATTGTTAACACGTAATGATGCCATTTTTGCAGGATATTCACGGGACGAGCTCATGACGCCAACTTTTTTCTTTCAGAGGTGCCACAAGATCTCCCTGTATTCTGGTCTCCGGAGTCGTAGTCCATCACCCAAACCACTACCCCACACTTCCCCACTCAGCCGTGTTAAACCCACTTTGGGCAGGTCACACTCTTTCAGCCTCAGGGGAAGGCAAGGGCAAACTTCCTTTGAACAAACCTTGCCAAGAAAACCCCACGATAGATAGGGTCGCCTTGGGGGAACCACAAGTTGGAAATGACTTAGGAGGCACACAGCAACAACAACAACCCTACTTGTCAGTTGCGCTTTAGGAGATAGGAATGGATGCTTCTCTCTTTCCCTGCCACCACCTTTTTCAGTAAAAGCTTTTGGGCATTGAGAGAAATTGCCCTCTTCTTCTGTGGCTTATGTCTCCTGATTTACTTCTCTCAAAGCCAAAGGAATGAAACCCCATCAGATTTCCTATGGTCCTTCTCCAGGATCGTAAGCCTAAAACGAAGGAGGCCTGGTTGTTCTGAACCAACATCTTTTGGCTACTCTCCAGAATGTGTGTGTGTTTGTTGCAGCAAATGCATCTGTAAGGGTCTCAAAGGCAAGTTTTATTTGTGGCAATCTTTCATGGACTCCAGCCTAGGATGAAGTCAACTGCAGTCCATCAGTACTTATGCCAGAGAAAACATGTCTTTCTGTTAAGGAGCCACGATATTCTTTTTTTAGAAAACAGAAATGTTAATCTAGATTAAAAGGTGTTTAGTGTTTGTGTACTTTACGGCACACGGTGTATATGTAAAAAATGAACTCACAGCACAGTGGATTTTTAAATAATAATAATAATAATAATAATAATAATGAAATTTATTTTTATCCTGCCCCTCTGTGCAACACAACTGGGCGGCTTACAAGATTAAAACATACATTCCCATATCCCACAATCCCACCCACCTAAAATAAAATTAAACCACTTACAGTTTAAAACATAACTTAAAGATTATCTGTAGAAGGAGATGAATGGGAAGCGCATGCCACTGTTCTGGACTGTGGCATTTATAATTGTGCTTCCAACCCTTATCCTTGTTCTTGTAGCATCAGATTAAGCTTTTGGTTTTAGCCCTAATAAACTTGGCAGGGATCGGCAAAGGTTGCCTTATCTGTCAAGGGATGTGAAACCTTTGAACCACCGCACTTTCCTGCCCCAAGGGAGGCAGGGCCGTGATTAATAAGTCAGTCAAAAACCATTTAATTTAGTGGGTTCTGTAAGTGTATATAATATCTTCTAACCCAGGGCAGATCTCTTTCAGGAGAAAGAGTCATCTGAGCTAATGCAATGTGGCATTAAAGTAATTAAACATTAATTATCATGGGCTCTTGGTTCATGACCTGTGGAAAGAGATGTGATGGGCCTCCTTCCACTGTTGCGTTGCTTTACTCTTGCAAGAATGAGGCATCTTGATGGTAAGAGAGTTTATGTAGTAGCAAGGAAGGTGTGTCCTGTCACAGGTGAGCTGCCTCTTTCAAGCAACGGGTTTGGTTTATGATGCGGCTGAGAGATGTGCAGAATATTCATATGACTAATGCCACAGATGTCTAGTGAAAAGTAAATCCCATTAAATTTAATGAGGCTTATGCCCAGATAAGTGGGCATAGGACTGTGCCCTTGGAACAGAAGTCTACATTTGAGGTAATCTGTACAGAGAAAAAAATTCTGCTAAGTACATTTAGAGATCTTAATTAATAAAATGGAAATCTGTAGCAAATGCATCTGAATACGTGAAATGAAAAACGTGAAAGACAGTGAAGTCTTTTTAATCAGAGTCTCAAGTCAAGTTCTTGCAAGGTACTTTAAGCCATATTTCAATTTGAGTCTGGGAGCCAACTTTAACAGGGAAAAAGAGGAGGTGGTGGTGTGGAGTTTGTGTCAGTACAAATCAGCTCTGTTCCAAGGATTCAGACAATAGTCTTGGTGAAAGAACAAAAGACTTTATTGCAGACCAAGGACAATAGTGATCAGCCAGCGTTTAGGGTAATACTGCCCTTCTCTGCCTTATTGTCCCTATATAGACTGGAGTTGCCTAGCTCCAACTGTCTGCAATGTAACCATTTGACTTCTGCCTGGTAACTGCAATGTAACCTTTTCATTTCTACCCACTGACTTCTGTGTAACCACTTGATTTCTCCCTGGTGACTGTACTACAACCTTTTGGTTTTTTTGCCTAGTAACTGATGTAACCTTTTCATTTCAGCTCAGCAACTGCAGTAAAACTCTTCCCAACTGTTCTTTGAAATCGACACCAAAATTTAAACTCACCTAATATAGATAACACATTCTATAGGTATATATACATACAACACAAACCAATACAGGATTTATAGATACATTTCCTAACTTCATACATAATGGCCGAACCAAAACCCTTTTGGTTTCTGACAGTGTGTGAAGTGGGGTGGGGTGGAGTTGCAATAATTAGAAAATCGAAAAGATGCAAGAAGTTGGGGGAGAAATTCTCAGAGGAGAACAGTAAATGTGTTAGGCAATGGGCTTGAGGCATAAGGATCCTACTAAAGCTTTTCCCAAAGTTCAGAAGGCCCTCCAGTCTGCCACAGGGACAGCCTGCCAAGTGGACCTCAACCCTTGGCTCAGGCCCATAGTCTAATGCATTTGCTGTTTCTGGATGAAGTTGGACCAGCAAGTCGTTGCTCAAAATGTACAAGTCTCTAGTCAAGTCAGTGCATCATTTATCACCAAGTTATTGAAGTGACTTGAGTCCGAGTCTAGTCTGAGTCAATCAACTCAAGTACAAAGGTATTAATTTGCTTAAAAGTTGCATTAAATACATAATTTCATTGCTTTTCATTTGCATTTAGGAGCCTGATGAATGGTTATGACAAACTTCAGGGCTGATGTTTTGTTAAGTGCAACAAATGTTTAGAATTCTTTGGCTTTTAGTTTGTTAATGAATATTGCAGATGTGCAAACTGATCTTGGAGAGTGATCTTCAGAGTAACCAGCCTATAATATATTTGACTAAACCTCCATATACATATTGACATGGTGTTATGGTGAGGGTGAGCAGTGTGAGTCTCTGCCCTCAAGACATGTTTGGACTGGAATTACCATGACCCCTCAGTATTGACTTAGCTGTCCAAAGTTGATGGGAATTGCAGTCCAACAAGATTAAGAAGGTCTGAAGTTGCTTACAGCTTATTGTGGCATGAAAGATCATCTTATTTATTTATTTTGTATAGGTTTCTTGCCCAGCTTCCAGGAAGTAATTCTTAATTGTCATACGCAACCTGATGGATAGTTACTTTTAGGCTTGTGAGTGATCCCTTTTTTAAATTCGTTATGATGTAATACATAAATTGCCAAAAATACAGATCTCTTTTGCTGGTCTGATAGATGGAGCTGTGTTTTCCATGGTATATGACTGTAAGAACTTTCCTTATTTTTCCTTTTCTTACATACCTTGTGTCAGTCAGTTAGTTTCACAGTGATAGAAAGTGAGGGAAGCTGATCTGCAGTCCTTATTTAGAGAGATCACCCATCCTGTTAGGGAGCTGTGGTGGTATAAGTTCAACTGAGAAGATTCCTGGTCTGTTTATGCTGCTTAACAACCAAAATACTCTCCACCTCATCATTTCTCTGCTGCACCCCCCTCCCAAAAGACAGCACACAGAGCAATGGACATAAACTACAGGAAAACAGATTCCACTTCAATTGGTGAAACATATGGGGCAAAAGGAGCAGCCAGAGGCCTCTCTGGTCCTGATTGCCCCAGGACTGCAGCAACCGGATGCTGTGGTCCCAAATGGGCCGCCAGCAGGAGTGGATTTTTGCCACTTCTTTTTCCGGCAGCATTGGGCCACATTAGCCATCCTCAGAGTGGCTTCTGGCTGCCTCAGGTGTGTGTGTGTTGTATAAACCCCATGCCCCTGAAGCAGCCGGAAGCTGCTCTATTTCACCTGTCTGCTTTGGGACAATGTTAGGAAGAATTTCCTGGCAGTAAGAGCTATTTGACAGTGAAATACACTCTCTCAGTCTCCTTCTTTAGAAGCTTTTAAAAAGAGGCTGGGTGGCCATCTGTCAGGGCTGCTTTGATTGTGTATTCCTGCATGGCAGGGGGGTTGGACTGGATGGCCTTGTAGTTTCTTCCAACTCTGTGATCTCTGCTGCTCCCCTTTCCACTCTTCAACAACATGAAAATGGCCCTTTGGGGCTGCAGCAGAGAAAAAACTGGGTTGGGGAGGGGAGTTGCCCTTGCACATGTATGGTAGTTATGTGCCAGAGATGAATCGTCTGAACCAGAATCTCAGCTATTATCCAGGGTAGCTATTAGCTAGGGGTAGCTAATTTTTGCTATGTAGCTGCCATCCACATAAGAATAATAAAAACAAAATTGTCAAGTCACTTAACATTAAGCTTCTTGACAATGTGTCAGATTTATATCTTTGTACTTCTTTGTTTCTTTGCATTTTGTAAATAACTTTTCTAAGATTTCTTTTTCTTCAGATTCTTTTTGTCTACAGTTTAAAATGGAGCTGTATGTGATTTAGCCAAGAAATATAAGTAACATATAAATTATAATAAGTGCAAATCCAGCCATGCCAAAGTTAAGATCTTGGAGTTGCGCTGGTTTCAGTGATGGAATACATCAGTGTTTTGGGCTATGAGCTATGCACATGTGCCAGGAAATCACTGATTGGGCTCAGATTACCTTAATTCAGCATGCATGGAAACCAGAATTACAAATTTTTCATTGAAATAATTGGGATTTCGGAGCTCCCGTTTTAGGTTGGATCATACTCTATAGTATTTTTTGTAAAGCAGGATTATACATTACAGCTAGTATGCTCAGAGAAACTTGTGTATAGGACATTAATGTTGTCGTTTTATTATTAGAACTTTATATCCTAGCTTTTCCCAAAGCTATTCAAAGTATCTTACAAATTTAAAAGCATTTTGTTCTGTAAATACATTGGGCTGAATGCAAATTTGGTTCATTATTATTATTAACCTTTATTTATGAAGCGCTGTAAATTTACACAGCGCTGTACATACAATCTTTTTAGTTAGACGGTTCCCTGCCCTCGGGCTTACAATCTAAAAAGACATGACACAGAAGGAGAAGGGAGTGGTGGAGGGAAAGGGTAAGAGGTCCAGCAGTTCCTCTCTACCTCTGAGGCCTGGACCAAGGCAGATGGACTGGAGGGAGGGCTTGGCTTCATAATGGATGGTTATTTCCCAGTGAATCAGTGAGAACTAATCTAGTAATGACGAACTTTTCACACTGCTTTCAGTGGTATCAAAGCTGAACTAACTTGGAATGGGTGAAGCCCTTGTTCTCACAATAAATGTGATGGGTTTAGATACTTTCAAATTTGTCTTGTGAAGTTTCAGGATCTTACAGATGTACTCAATGGTTCCATTCCTCCAGGAAGAGATCCTTTCAATGCAAGCCTTAGTATTTATTATTTTTTTTACTCTCCTTGTTAAGCAGGAAAAAAATAGCTTATGGAAAGTATCATTGTTTTAAATTCCCATTTTAAAAAAATATGTGAATTTAAAATATGCACAGACAACAAATACATCGGCATTTGTTGTTTAATCTGTTGTGAAAATATGAGAATACTAAATGTTTATAGCTCTTTCAAAGAGATACTATGTGAAAATATGATACTGAGAAGAATGTTTATAGTAGATTGGCCATGCCTCATTGAGCCTGTAGCTATGCTTTTTGGCATCTAGGAATTCTTATTCTAAATATGCTGAAATAGAGGGATATTTTATGAGTTGCTGACATCTTGTAATACAAGAAAGACAGAGAAATACTGAACATAAAATATCACCTAGAGTTCTAGGGGAATTAAGTACATTGTTGTCTGATAAACCTGTGAATGTTATAAATTGGCTACATTTTGAATGTTACAGCTTTCTTTCCATCTGAGGAAAAAGTAATTTGGGATACAAATTAGTAGTTTTACAGTTGCCCCTCCATAGCCACAGATTCTTTACCCATGGATTCAACCACCCATGGCTTGAAATTATTTTGGTTTTGGTTTTGTTTCGTTTTTAAAAAAAGCAAATTCCAAAAAGCAAACCTTGGTTTAGCCATTTTACATAAGGGACACAATTTTATTACACCATTATATTTAATAGAAATTGAGCATTCAGGAATTTTGGTGTCTATATGATGTCCTGGAACCAAACCTCAGTGGATATAGAGTGCCCACTGCAATCTTATACAGAACAGCCTTGCCAGATCCTTATAACTGTTGGAAAAGAGCTAGACGACAGCATCTTGCATCAAGGATGTGCTAATTTTGTACTGTTCTGTTTCCCTATCCCACCACTGTCAATTCCCATGACCATGAGAGAGGTAGGTAGGTAGGTGAAGAAGCAGTTCTCCATATTAAGGAAACAAAATAAGATCACTCCCCATCTGAGCCATTTTTCTGTCTACCTGCAGTCCTTTCAACTTGAAGCCCTTTTACACTATACAGTTGCAGTATTATGATTTCACTTTAATCATTGTCATGAACTGAAGTATTCAGCTGGCCTGCCATGATGTGAATTGTTAACTTAGCTCTACTGCTTGCAATTTACTGGTCTTACTGTGTTGTATTGTGGAAATACGCAATACGGTGTTAAGTGCTAGAAACTGTTGATAGCATTCGTTTGTGCCTAACAAGCAGATTGAAGAGAGCTGAGACTATCTCAAGAAGATCCAAAGTCGTTCTCTTGGGAATATTGGTAGTGGGTGAAATGTGGGGGAAGGAGGGGTCTGTGGGGAAAAGTAAGGAAAATAATGTTTTGTTTCTGTAATGAGAAAGAAGCCTTCCAAAGATTTTAAATTGTATGTGCCTTCATTATTATGCCATGCTAATACTTGCTGGTTAGTTCTGACAGCAGCTGTCTCTGGTCTGCATTTCTGGTTGCTGAATAAAGGTTTTCTGAGTTTTATTACTGAAGCCTGGATTTCTGAACTAACTGGGTACCAGGCTTATCAATAGTCACAGGAACATCCTTTGGAATCCCAGTTTTGTAGTTTGTTGAGGAACAAGGGCTCACTGGCTCAGATTTCTAAATATTCTTTCCTAAACTAGAAACACTTGGATTCCATGTGGTTGTGGTAGTTAAAATGGAGCAGAGTGCTATAATTACATAGTGTGAAAGAGCCCTCCATTGCCTTCCATTCCTTGCACCATTAAATGGCCATATTACCACTACATGTAGCTTGACATCTTCCTGAAGGGGAGGATTTGGGCAATTCACAAGGAGCTAGTAAATGCCCCTTTGTACACCACCCAAAGTGAGATGGGTGCATGTAACTTCCACCTAATGTATTGTTGTTTTTTAATACAAGTGAAAAGTATTTTTCTAGGAATCATTCTGCTTTTTCATTTGCAAGGAGGTGGGAGTTGCATTTGGTTACTGGAGTTACATAGTTGAGCCCCTACAACATAGATCATGATGGGGAGACTCTTTGAAAGCATAGATTAGAAAGGGGCCACCAGGACGATTAAGAGACTAAAACAATTCACTCTGAGGAAATGTTATAGCATTTTTACTTTTTTTCCTTAGAAAAAGAGAGAGCGAGAGAGTTATTCATTGAATACCAAAATCAGAATGTCCCATGCCATAGTATTTCTTATTTCTGTGTTTGTTAGTATGAGTTGGACTGGGGGGGGGGAACTGACAGGAAGAGAATAAACACATTTGAAGTGCAGTGCTGTAGAAGAGTTTTTCAGATAACATGGACTACCAAAAAGACAAATAAATGGGTCATAAAACAAATCAAGCCTGAATGCTCTGTAGAAGCCAGAATGACTGAACTGGGTCTGTCGTGTGATTAAATGACTCATTAGAGAAGTCAGTAACACTTGGTAGAGTAGGAGGCTGCAATACAAGTAGATAGACTGAATCAAGGAACCCACAGCCCAGAGTTTGCAGAACCTAAGCAGGGGATGTTGATGACACAATATCTTGGAGGTACACTCGTCCCCCGGGTTACGAAATTAATTCGTTCCGGCGCCATTTTCGTAACCCGGAAGTTTTTCGTTAGCCGAATCCCCATAGGCGCTAATGGGGAAAAGCCGCGGCTCCGCCGCGGCTCCATTTTAAAAAGCGCCAGCGTTTTTTCGTAACCCGGGTAAACCTTCGTAACCCGGAAATAATTAATTAATATTTTTTTTTTTCGTAACCCGGAAATTTCGTATCGCGGCGCGTTCGTATCCCGGGGTACCAGTGTATCTCATTTATAGGATTGCCATTGCAACCAATGTGACAGCAATTAACAACACAACAAATAGGTACTTAGGATGTGGAAGAAGTAGGCATTCTCCTTCTGTAACAATACTAGAATCTGAATGGTTGGATGTATGACATGGAGGAAAAAATGAAGTACAGTATTTCCAAACCATGGAATTCATTATTCCAAGATGTATTGATCATCTCTGACTAGGATAGCTTTAAAAAAAATTAGCCATATAATGAAGTGTAAGGCTATAAATGCTTTTGCTAGTCATGATGCCTATATATTCCAGTATCAGAGGCAGTGCACCTCTTGCTAGTAGTTGCTGGGATACATGAGTGAGCGAGAGAGATTGTGCTTGTGGCTGGGTGTTTCCATAAGCACATTACTGTGGGACATTGTGGGTACAAAAATGCTGGATTAGATTGGCTGCGATTCAGCTGAGTTCTTATTTATGTTCTTTCCATCTTGGCTGTCAGCTGAACATTCCCCACCTTCTAAATTCTTCATTCTCAAGCAGATTTTCCAGAAAAGGAAAGCTTTCTTGCCCAAGATGGGATGTCCTGCATTTTCTTTCTGTTCCTTCTTTCTCTTTCCCCCCAAATGGTTGCACACATGCATAGGCATTGATTCCCCCCCCCCCATTTTCTGGGTGTGGTGGGAGTCTTGGTCTTATCTGAAATTGTTCTGTAAATCTTGAAATTCCCATGGGTCCTTTGTCTGAATAAACAGTGACATTCACCACCTAAAGTTGGAAAACAATGGGAATGATTTATCACAAGATTCTGACTCTTATATGGTTCCTACCTTTATGGGGTCAGTATCTTGCCTATGTTAGTCTCATAGTATATTAAAAAAATAATTTAAAGGATGTCATAACATTTTAATTATTTCAGAATTTTGAGCAAAGGGTAAGTAGCTTAGAACACCAAGGAGTTCAAATGAACTATCTGGAAGATTCTTACATCCATCTACCTGTAGCTAGAATATGAATAGTCATTTGTTTTGATGGATTAGCACATTTGCTGGTATGGATCCTGTGGGATATTTCAACAGATGCTTCTTTATACGTTGTGTAAGTTGGAAGACATGCTTACATTTGTGTTCAGCAGCTAGCTTTTGGGTTTTAAAAAAATTGCATTCTGAAGTATCTTTTTAATATTTATATGAAAGCAAAAAGCCTACAGCCAACAACTTGGCTGGTTATTTTAAGCCAAGTGTGAACTTTACCTTTTCATTTTCTAGCCATCTGTGCCTTTCCTCTCTTTTATAGTTCTTCTCATATACAAAAAATAACGTTGCATTATTTAGACTCAGACGTAGCACAGAGACATCAAAACTATCATGCAGAAAAAAGAATAATTTTAAAGGTTTACAAATGAACATGTATAATATGATTAGCCCATTTCCTCCCAGTAATTAAAAATAATTAAATCTTTTGAAAGAAAATTTCAAGTTTACAAGGCTGGCCCACCCCCCACCTCCATTTAGAGCCACCAGAAGCAGGGAGATTATGACCTCTCCCAAATTGTACAATGCCCTGCCATAGCTTCACATCTGTAGTTTTCTTAGAAGGGGATGGCATGGGGTACTGGTTTGAGCGTTTGACTATGATTCTGGTGACATGGTTTTGAATTCCAGCTCAGCCATGTAATCCTACTGGGTGACCTTGGAGAAGTCACACACTCTCAGCATCAGAGGATGGCAGTGGTAAACCCCCTCTGAAGAAACACTCCATGAAACCCCATGTTAGCATCTCCTTAGGGTCACCATAAGTCAGAAACGACTTGAAGGCACACATGAACAAAAACAACTGTTCTTTTAGAAGTCAGATGTATTCCAGTTCCATTTGCTGTATCACTTTATTTGCATGGCACTATCAGACCTTAGGAAAGTAATTCAGTTAGACTACAGCTCCTGGAATTCCCCAGACAGCATAGTTGCATGTGTACTTGCAAAGGTCATCCCCACCAAGTAGAGACAGCAAGGGAGGTGTAGAAGCCCCCACCCCCCAACAGTTTTGTTTAGGTTTTAGAAAGCATGTAAACTATATGTTAATCTTTATCCAGGTAACAGAGGGGAAAGACTATGGATGGGAAAGCACTGAGAAGAGCCCACCAACTGCCAGCCCACTGATGGAAACTACCCAACAAGTTATCCTTGGGCAATGTTGTTGCTTTGTGAAATTAAAAAAATGCTCACCCTGTGGTCAGTTTTAAGGAGGTGGGAAATAAAGGCAAAGAGGAAGAGTATACAACTAATGCAGCGTTGTTGTTGTTGGTTTTAATTTAGGCTTAGCAACAGAAAGAGACTTGAGTCTAAAGAGGTTGTACAGACCGCCCCTTTTATTGCCAGATCGGGGTCACAGCAACCACAACTGCAGCCCCATTCTTGCCTTTCCATAGCACAAAAAGGAGACACAAAAAGCTGCTCCTTTCTGCGCTGTGGAAAGGGTACTGTAGCTGCTGACGCCGCAGCTTTTTGTACTCCTTTGGTGCAGCACCAGAGAATCGCTGTGGTGCCATGAGCCATGCGGTGCAGTGCACAGAGTCACACTGGCCTGGGGACGGAGCTGGGGCATGCATCATATGGATGCCACACCCGACTCCACACCTTGGTGGACCTTAATGGCTGGTCTGTACAAACTCTTTAAGGGATTGGGCTAATGCTTTCAGGGAAATAGTGGCTGTTAAGATATCTATTTGGGAAATCATAGAGATCAAAAGTTCTTTAAATATTTGTTATGAGCATAATGTCATAGTGTATTGATGTTAATCTAAAACATCAAATTTGTATTAGGATGTTAATGCCAATAGTCAGGAAAAACTGCATTGCAGCAGAATAGCAATAGAGAGAGGTCATTAAGGGTATATCTCCTGGGTATTATAATGTGTTACACAACACTGATCTTATAAAGAAATTAGGATAGAAACCAAATTTCTGGCAGAAACAATGGTGCACGTCTAATTGTCCAGTGAAGATCATAACTGTAAGTATTTTCACAGATTAAATGTACTTAGTCGCCAATAATATTGTGAACTCTTGCCATAGAAATTAATGAACTACAGACTTTTTGTTTTGCTGTTCATGCATTTGGCATTTCGTCAGCCTGAACAAAAAGAAGCTACTCAGAGGTGCTGTTAATAATATTACAGAGCTTTTACTGGAAAAAAATGGTTTACCATCAGATGCATATTTACTTGCCAATAAACCCATATTGTGTTCACTGGGAGTCCCAGTTAAGTTTAGACAATTAATTGTTAGTTATTATCATAATCCTATGAAATAAATTGATATTCTCACTTTGCAGATATGAGGTTATTAAATGTATATTGTCATGTTCAGTAAGGTTATCTTAATAGGTAAGAGAGAAATTGAGTTGTGTGTTCCCTTGATATTTTAATATGTCTGCAAGTTTGCAAAGTCCATTTTTCTTATACTGAACTATATCTCTGCTGGAGAGTTCTCCTTGTTCACAGTCCAAAGAACTAAGTGTGGTTGGCATTATGACAGTAAGCCAGAAAGGAACCTTGAGTTTGTACATGTCATCTCTCCCTTTGTTCATTTAGTGTAAAGAATTTTTTCCTAGTTTGTAGCAAAGTAGAAATCTGGCATTATGAGAGGACTGTCAAACAGCTTGTGGCTTGTCTTTGCTTTGCAAACTTGTATCTGAACAGGGTTTCCAGTTCTGGTTCATAACCAAACCTTGACCATAGTTTTGTCAGTTTGGGTGCTGAATTTATGATATCTTTGCAGTCTCAGAAGGGACTAATTGAGCCAAATTATTAGTTCTGTTTTTGGGTCATTTAAAAAAACAATATTAGAGGGCTGGCAGAGGTTCAAATAGAGGACATCTTACTACCGATCAAAATTAGTGTGTATAATAGAAGCCTACTCTGGAATCAACCTTAGTTTCACAACTATTCAGTAAGTGGGAGGCTTTTTTGTGTGTGTGTATGTGTGTGGGAAGTACAAATCTAGAGTTATCATTTTACAAGATTATATAGATCCAATCCTTAGGTGGGAACCACTAATGTTTTCAGTGAATTAATCAGATTGACATATGGTACACATCAATGTCTTAAAACTTTCTAAGCTGGTAAAAGAATTCTTACAGTTGGTATACAGGCTGCTGCACTAATGCACTGTCACAAATTATGATTAGCACATATTTTTTAGTGTCTGGAGGGCCATGTTACCAATCCACATTGTTTGGAGGGCCATGTTACCAATCCACATTGTTTGGAGGGCCATGTTACCAATCCACATTGTTTTGAATGCCTTATATTTTAAAAGTTATAGAAGACAAAGTACACACAGGAGGCATTCTTTGTGGGCCATCCAAACACTGGAAGTCACTTTTCTGGAGACTTGCTAGTCTTGAAAATATTTCAAAGTCATCATAAAATACTTCTGTTTCATCTGTCTTCTAACGTATAGGTACTTTTGGAGGGTGGTGATTGCAGTTGGAACACTTTCTACATGTTCAGTATTCATTGCTCTGTCTGATTTTACAGAAAAAAGAGCATGTATTGCTGTTGCAGTCTTGTGCAAGCAAGGAAAAGATGAATTATGCAGGTTTTCAGCTGCAGTCAATCAACTTGTTTCATGATGCTTGTTCAAAAGATAAAACATCTCAGATAGTTTATTTGAGCTTGCAATGTTGATTATTTACTATGAAGACAATACTTTTACTTATAAAATCTCTACTTACAGAATACACAGAAGCTCACATGGGCAAGCACATCTACCTGGTGCCTCTTGGAAAAAGTCTTCTGAGACATACCAGCTTGTATGCTAGGGATTATTTTTGATTTCATTCACTCATGTCTTTGGCCATTTGCCTCTTCTAAAATATTTGTGAGAGTGGGGCCAGGAATTTCTTGATTATTCTTGGTATATATTTCAAAGATACAAGTGGCTAAAGATGCATGTGCAAACAGCTGAAAAAAGTGTCTGGGGCTTCTGTAATAATGGCTTGAAACAGATGGGCAAAAAGCACCATCTTCAAAAACAAACAAGCTTCATTTATATACCACTTCATACCGCCTAAGCAGTGTCTAAGCAGTTTACAACTGTAAGCTAATTTGCCCCAACAATCTGGATACTCATTTTAGCAACCTCGGAAGGATGCAAGCCTGAGTCAAGCTTGAGCCCTTTTGCTGATCTTGAACTCGCAACCTTGTGGTTTTGAGTGAGTGGCTGCAGTACAGGCATTTAACCACTGCACCACCAGGCCTATCCAGGGACGTGGCGTGCAGATGATGCACACCTCCAGATCAACCAGAAGCTGCAATGAGACTGGCTAATGCAGTCCAAAACTGGCTGCAAAAGGAGTGCAAAAAACCCTGCTCCTTCCCAGCAGTCCATTCTGAACTGTGGCAGCGGCCAGCGTCAGGTGTCCAGTTGCAGCAGTCTCACATCAATCAGGGGAGGGGGAGGTCGATCGAGGCTGGAGCAGTCTCTGGCTACTCCAAGCTGCCGGTGTCTTTCATCAAACCAATATTAGGTTTGATCCTTTAATACAGTTTTTCTTTGAACAAGCCTTTAGGTATTTGGTTTTTTTCTCCTTGTTATGTTTATACCATAGACTAGAGTTGAAGAAGCTGCCATTTTTGTCAAAATCACTGGATTTTTTTCTTGTTCTAGAGCAGTGATTCCCAAAGTTGGTGGTAACCCCCCCCCCGGGTTGGTGGAAGGATCCAAAGGGGCTGTGATGTAGAAAGGGGGAAGTATGGGGGAGTGAGGGGAATACATGGTGGCGGTGGTCCATCAGTCAAAGTATTGATGCGTAGGAAAGACAAGGAGAACCAGCGGTCTTTAGGATCATGGTGGGGATGAGGATTACATGAAACTTATTTTCAGGGTCTCCAGAAAATCGCCACACAGCCTCACTGATCATTTTGTGTGGTGGTGTCTCCCACTCTTTGCCTGCCCCTGTGAGTTCATTCCCTTACTGGCGTCTTTCACTAGTAGTGGCAATTGGGAAACTTGTGCAAGGCTTGGGCACAGGACATCGCTTCTGTGGCTCAGAGCTACACCATTTTGGGACAGACTGGAGCAAAGAATTGGAGCACATGGTGGCAGAGGAAAAGTGGAGGCAAAAAGGAGCTTTCAAATTTGGGACCCTGCTTAAACTTTGTGAGCTCTGGTGGGACTTGGCTAGCAGGTTTGAGTTGCACTGCTGCTCCTGCTTCCTTTCATCAGATAGGCTGAGAGAAGAGGTAGCAGAAGAATCCATTTTTTGTGTGTGTGTGTGTGTGTGGGAGAGTAGACACTTGAAGCTGTGTGGGGAAGACATGTCTCTGGGAAAGGAGTATTTGTGGTTAATTCTTGGAAACAGTCCTTTGTCTTGGTGCAGCTCCTGTAGTTAAAATCTCTCCCGTTCTGACCCACACCAGTCTCCAGTCCAGAGCATGTGGCCTCTCTAAACCCCCTACACAGACACTAGCTGCACCTTTCTCTCAAAAATTTTTGGTGACCGCTGTTCTAGAGAGAGATTTATTGCTTTAAAGCAAATCTTTATTCTAAAGATTGTCTGTAACTGTTTTTCTAGTGTGACCTCTTTGCAGGTTTGTACAGCTAGGTGTACATATAAACAGATAAAACAACACAATGATACATGGACAAGGAATATACAGTGGGCCCTTGATATCAGCTGGGGTTTGATTCCAGTACCTCCTCTGCACACCAGGATCCATGGATGTTCAAGTACCATTAAATAAAATGGGACAGCAAAATGGTATAAAATGGCAAAGTCAAGATTTTCTTTTTGGAACTGATATATTTTCAGAATGTTTTCAATCTGGATGGTTGAATCCATGAATAGAAAAATATCGTGGATACAGAAGGCTGACTGCTCAAAGGTTGCCCGAAGGGAATCTTTTGCAATGGCTAAGCAGTTCTTAATTTGCATTTCAATTCTCATTGTAGACAAGTTTAATTTTACCTGAAGAAATGTGGTTCTAAGGATTGTAGCTTTCACATTCCAAATTAACAATGCAACCTGATGTAGCTGTGCCACTGCATTTTTTTTTTTACAATATAGAAGGTATCCCCCCCCATGTGGGAGAGGTGGGAGAGGTCAAGCATAATAAGCCTTTCTATGTACCAATTTCTCTGATCCTGGCTGGTGGCTTGTGTTTGGGAAGGAACCTTGTGATTGGTTCTTTCACTTTAAACATTACAGCGATGCCATAGGATAAAGCCTAGAAATTGCACATTGTTTGTAGAATATCCAAGCGTATCTTTTGAATTATGAGAGCTAGTGTGGAGTAGTAATTTGAGTGCTGGACTAGGACATTGGGAGATCAGGGTTCGAATCCCTGCTTGGCCATGGAAATCCCCTGAGGAAGGCAAGGGCAAACCCCCTCTGAACAAATTCTGCCACGAAAACCCCATGATAGAATCACCATAAGCCAGGAGTTACTTGAAGACACACAACTGCAGCTATCTTTCAACTCAGAATTTACATTCTGGGGGCAGAGGGAGTATTAAGAGCTCTTATCATTGTATCATGTGCAATGATTTGGTGACAGTTACCAAGTGAAATCATTTGAAGTACTGGGCGAATACATGAAAACAGTCTTGTCTCCTAAATTTCAAAAGAATTTGTTATCTCTGCTTCTGTCCTCCTGTACATCAAAGGGATTTATTATCTTTGCTTCCAGAGCTATTTTTAAACAAAAAACCTAATAAGCAAATCATACAGTGCCTTTCAACTTTATTTCACTAAAAGAAATGGAAGTTAATTATGATTCGGAAAGAGATATGTGTGAGAGTACAAAGTATGTAAAGTAGCAGGGGTGCATGCACCATTCCTCAGCATAGCTCTTCATGCTACCTCAGCTCCCTGAACTCACAGGGATTGCATGTTTTGTGAGAAAGGAAATAACCAGGTCAGCTGAGCCTTGAATAAGTAAAGAAAAATAATTTGAACCTTGCAGAGACCACTTGAAGCCTTCTTTGAAAATGAATACAGAGACAACTTTTTTTTTCACCAGTCATAATTTTTCATTTCCATTTTGGAGTCCAGGCTTTTAGATCTAAACATTTTTATTTATTTTTTTAATATGCTGGGTATAACTGGGGGGTTATCTCCTGTTTTTCTTTTTTCTCTCTGTTTTGCTATTCACATATGCTCAGTAAGGGATTCTAGAAGGAGTTGCTGTTTACTTTGCCTATTACACGCAAAGACTGCAGAGGTGAACAAAATACGACAAGTCTATTAAACTGAAAATTATATATTGACAAGAATAAAAATGTTATGAAATGGACAATATAATATGTGCAGTACCCAACTAGCACAACAAGAGACAATCACATGTATGCCAGTAACCATGTATAGGAGGCAAACAGAGTATAAACTACTAATAGAAGTATGTATGATTTATATGCAGTTGTAGTTAATACTACAGTACTAATCGGGTGCAGTCTCAGTTCAGGCCTAGTTTAGGGACAGAATCAGTCCTGGCAGCTCTGATGGATGGTCTTCATTGGGAAGGGAACTGGGGAGGAATGCTCCTGTTGCTCCTCCTTGATCTCTCAGTGGCCTTTGATGGCACTGACCCTGGTATTTTCCTGGGCCAGCTCCACTCCATTGGATTGGAATGATTCCATTCCTTTCTGCAGGGTCAGTTGGGGGTAGTTGGGGGTCTGCCCCATGTACATAATTTAATCAGTTCACTGAAAGATCTTCATTTGTTGACTGACAGTAGGTTAAAAATGCTAAAGGTGGAGGCAATGTGTCCACATCACATCTGTATGTATGTGCTGCCATTGAATAATATGGGGCATGGTGAATCGCAGATGCTTCCATCTGCGGATTGCTAGCCCACTGAGGCAGCAGGCCCACTGGTACCTCCTTGCACAGCAGTTTTCCTGGTGTTGCACAGTAGCTGCTACTGGTACCTGGTGCAGCTGTGACCTCAGACCCAAACATTCACAGTTTGGCCAAGAGTATTGCAGGAGGGCTGTCCACTTGCCCTGCTGAAAGCTGTCCTCCTCCTAGACCTTCATTTAAGCGTTCTGGTGGAGCTTTATACTTTAGCCATTGATTGCTACCCTTGATGTTTAATTTGTTGTTTTTAATAAGGTCTATCATTTTAATTACTGGCTTTTATTGTAAATCACCTAGAGATTTTTTTTAAAATGAAGAACGGTATAAAAGTGTTCATAAATAAATTAATTGCTTTGGCTTTGTGAAGACCTTGCAGCTCTCAAGGGCACCTAGTTGCTTGATGATGAGTCCTTCAGTATATATTATTGCCTAAACATTTGAGTGGCTCTGAGCTAAGCAACCAAAGAGAGATCAAGAATGGAGTTCAGTACAGTGTATGATGCATGTGGATGCAACTGGGAATAGAAAACAAAATGGGCCAGTTGCTAATAAATAGTTTATTCAAGTGGATATTTACTAATGAATTGTGCTTGAGCATTCCTAGGATATTTTGTTGAGCTCATTGTTGTTTCATGACCATAAATAAATATCTGTTTTATTCTCAAACTGGAGTGCTGATCATACACACTTTGGCTTTGATCCTGGTGGTCCTTAATGGTTCTAGAGTTGCTATTATTTATTACTTCATATATTCAGCAGTTATTTGGTAAAAGCAAATGCAAAGTGGCTTCCAAACAATGTATTTTATTGCAGCAAAAATTCTGAACATGCCGATAAATAGTAAAATGGTATAATTAAACATCAGTATAGAAATCCTATTAACAAAAATAAACAAATTTTAAATATGTTTTACTAATAAATCATGGTATTTACATGAATATACATTCATCTAATATCTATGAATTTAATTGATTCAGTTTTTAACAATAATAAAACATCTTCTCAACTACCTCACTTACATATTTCTCATTATAGTAGCTCCCTCACCTATCTTCTCTTAGTCACTTATTTCCTTTACATTCTTTTCTGTGTTGTACACCTTTACCTTACATTTTCTCTCCCTTTCTCTTCTCATCCTCTTATATACTTATCCTCACCCTCTCACATGCTCACCATCCATACAAACTTCTTTCTTGCCAATACTATTTGTTTATCTTTACCTCACTTGCCAGCCACCACCTGGCAGCCCTAGGCAGGCTGAGTGGACCGGTGAGTGGGGGAGGCAGGTGAGACCCCCACCATTGCCAATGCATACTTGCGTTTTTTCCACTTTCGTGGGGGTCTTGCACCCCTAACCCCCTGTGAATGTGGAGAGCAATCTGTAGTTCCTTTCCCCCTTTTTAAAGTCAGTCTACAGTGGTACCTCGGGTTACGAAATTAATTCGTTCCGCGGCTAATTTCGTAACCCGAAAAACCTTCGTAACCTGAATTGCCATAGGCGCTAATGGAAAAAATAGCTCTCTGCTGCCCTCCGGTGGCAGCCTTTCCATTGAAAATAGCGCCGAGGTTTTTTCGTAACCCGAAAAAACCTTCGTAAGCCGAAACAATAAATCCCTATGGGATTTTTTCGTATCCCGAAAAATTCGTAAGCTGGGTAATTCGTATCCCGGGGTACCACTGAAACATTTAGAGCTGTCAATTTATACATCCTTAAGTCCCAAGGTTGATAGCATTTCCCACCTTTCGTCTAAAAACATTAACACCAGCATCCATTCTTTGTTAAAAATTTCTAATGTTCTATCTTTGATTAATTGTGTCAACTTGTCCATTTCCATTGTATCATACAACCCTCCCTCCTGAGTCAGGATACTATCTTCCTTCCATTTAGAATTCTTGCAACAGTGACCAGGTAACACAGAATCTTTCCAAATTCTTTGTCCAACGTATCATCAAAAATACTCAGTAAGTAAAATTCTGGTTTTATTTGAATCACCTTTTTCAGGATATTGTTTTCATATTATGTATCTGGCTCCAATATTTATTTGTACATGACCACCAACAATGATAAAACGTTCCCGGTACCTTTCTGCATTTCCAACATAAGTTACCTTTATTTTTTATATATTCTCAATTATTTGTCTTGGGTAAGATACCATCGGCAGTACATTTTATAACAATTTTCCTTTAGACTCTGGGACATCTTTGCCCATGTTTTTTCCCACTGGGTCAGTTGCAGATCATCAATTGCTGAGTATCCCAGATTATGTCCCCATTTAATCATGGGATCTTTTATAATTTCTTCTAGTTCGATTCACAATAAATCCTTATACAAGTTTGCAATAACTTGATTTGAAAAGCAAAAAGGGGCTAAAAATTTTTTTAAGTCCATTCCATGTCCCTTCCTCTCTATAAGAATATCTTCTCTACACAGCTTGTACAAAGCTCATATCATTGCCTAGTTGTAGTAAGAGAACTGTTTTGTGAGGCATGTGAAAATTGGCCCTGTAGATGGAATCACAGTGCTTTTAAATATATAGCTTTGGCCATGTGATCTTTTCTCTTTAAATACTACAGTCTTTCAAATTCAGGATTCTGCTTTGAAGTAAAGCCTTTTCTCAGTCTGCTTATTATTCAAGGGCTGCACATGTTGAGAAATGATGATTAATTACATTGGAAGTTGTTCTGCTGTCTTATCTTTCAAAACAGCATGCACTGAGCAAAAGTAGAGCACTTGGTTGGCAGCTTTAATTTAATCAATTTAGCCCGCTGTCTTTAGAAACCCAATGCAACATGGGAAATCCTCACTTTTAGCCCATGTAAAATTAATGTTAATAAAAACCAATATTCTCTTTCAACAATTCTGTTTATTTGGAAATAAATACAGGAGGATAAATTCTTCAGAAAGGAAAATAAATTCTGCTTGAATCGAGCAAAAATGTGCCTGGAGTTGTTGACTCTTGAATTGGTTAGCACTTCAAATTTCTTGGGCAATTGCATGTTCTAAAAATGTCTAAATTACTGCTCTTTATGGCAGGCTTGAAAGATGAAACTAATGTCATCGCATTTATTTGTCTCTCTGTGCCTGTGCTTCCAGAACGCAATATACAATAGCTACAGTATCATGAGAGTACAGACAACAAAGGTTGCAGAGAAATGGCAGAAGCCAACTGATTCAAAGTGCCAGGGTCCCGCATACCCAGCCAGAGCTTGAAACAATTGGATTCTTCTTTTTAAACTACAACTCACAGAATCCCCAGCCAGTATGGCCATTGGCCATGCTAGCTGGAGAATTCTGGAAGCTGTAGTTCAAAAGTAGTTTTTGGAGATGCTTTAACTGTGCTAAGATGCTGTAGTATAGGCTTCCTCTGTGGCCTGAAAGCCTAAGATTAAGCAGGTTTGTCTGCCATGAGTGAAATAACACATTGAAAAATTCCATTACCATCCTATGGAAAGCAGAACTCAGAGGGGAAACTTGTCTTCATAGATCCATAAGCTTTCCTGCAATTTCCAATTCAAACTGAAATCAGCAAAAGTTAAATGTTATTCATGGCTTGAAGCATTGGGCACTTGGTGATTCTCAGGCAAGTAAACAGACAGATTGCAGCGACAATACTGCTAATGTTTTCACATTGTATAAACAGCCACCAGTGCTGAAGGCACCAAGAGGCTGTGCTAGGCAACCTGTGCAAAAAGTAAGAATTCTCTCATGTAGCTTCTGCAGCACAAATAGGTTGTACAAAGAGTGTTCCAGGATAGCAGTATGTGCTTGTCTTGCTCTCTCAAGTCATCATTTTCTCCACCACTAGTTTGTTTATTATTTATTTCAAACATTTATATCCTTTTCCTTTAGCCAAAAAGGTTCCCAGATTTAAGAACAGTTAATTTGTAAGCTTATGGATAGGGACTGACAGCCATGACACATAAGAGCAGAGGGATGGGGAGAAAGGAGGGGGGAAATTAAATTCAGCAGCAGCACTGGCATGATGAAGGTGTGTCTGTCTTGTCTTTTTCCTCCTCTGTGGCGAGAGCAGTGCCTTTCTTTTTCTTTTAAAGTCATTGACACTTGGTATCCGCTGGGGCTTGGCTCCAAGACCCCTGTGGATGCCAAAATCCATGGATGTTCAAGCCCCATTAAACGTATAGTAAAATGGTGTCCCCTAAATAAAATCAAGGTTTGCTTTTTAGAATTTATATACTTTTTTCAATATTTCTAAGCCATGGATGCTTCAGTTCATGCATAAAGAATCCATGGATATGGATGGCTGAGTGCATGCATTTCATGAACTTAGTTTATTTTGACTTTCTAAATCTGCTGTCATTCAAAGTCACTGGTGACCTTGTAACTTTTCTGTGCTTGACACTTTGATTTTCATTATTTATTTATTTGACTTGGCTCTTCAAATGATCTCTGCAAGTAGCATAGATAATGATTTTATCTATGTTGTTGTGGGCCTTCAAGTAATTTCCAACTTAGAGTGAACCTAAGGTGACCCTATCATAGTTTTCTTGGCATGTTTCTTCAGAGGGGCTTTGCCATTGCCATCCTCTGAGGCGGAGAAAGTGTGACTGGTCGAAAGTCACCCAGTAGGTTTCATGGCCAAGTTCAGGATTCGAACGCTGTTCTCCCAGTGTCTTAGTCAAGTGATCAAACCACTACACTGCCCCTTCGTGATGATTACAGACATATAATCTGTCCGGTATGTTCTACAGTGATGATTCTTGAACAGAATACTCCCTATCCTCTTCTAACCATTTCACTCTTTTGTCAACAAATAGTCTTCTCTCCCTGACTCATTTATGGTTTATTTGAAGAAATGTTGCCTTGGTTATTTTTATATTTATATGCTTTTCAGATTCCTTTTCCTTCCTCCGGCTTTATTGTTAACTTGCATCTGATATTTCAGCTTTGTGCTCCTTCTTGTTCTCCTAACTTGAGCAAAGCTTTAATCTTCTGGAGAAGTGGTTCTTTCCTTGTTCTGCTTTCAGATCAGTTTTAATGTAACAGCTGAGAAGAGATTTCTGCTGTTCATTAGGAAACTGCCTCCACCATCTATTATTTATTTAGGTTTATAATGATTTTGTAGTTGTATGAGTCAATTTTTAAAATTAATACCTTATCCTTGTAAAATGGAAGAGAGGAATAGAAATTGAAATAAGAATAATCCTGTGTCTAACTTATTTATTATTATTATTATTGTAGTTTATTTTTATAGCGCTGTAAATGTACACAGCACTGTACATACAAAACTTTCTCTGATATAGATATATTTTTTCAAGCAAGTGGTTTCTACCAAAGCATGTCATATCACTGGATTTTAAAATGTCTGTCTGTCAATTTACAGCAACCCCATAAATTTCATAGTGATTTCTTAGGTAAGGAATACTCAGAGGTGGTTTTGCCAATTCTTTCCTCTAAAATGTAGCCTACAAGCTCCTGGGCTGATCCTGCTTAGTTCCAAGAGCATAGGAGATCTGGTGCCTATAGGGTGTGTAGGGTCCCTTTTAAAATGTAGGGGTGGTTATCTTATTTCCCCCTCTTCCCCTAAATATTTGTAAAGGAAAGAGTTAACAGGATGAGCAAGCAAGAGAGCTTCTGAAATACAGCAAAATATTCTTTGTCATTCTGTGGGTTGGTAGAGGAGCTTGTGGGCAGCCCCTGAAAGTGCTTTAATGTAAACTGTCAGTGCTGATAGAAGTTAATGATACAAGGATGAAGAGGCAAGCAAGAACAAATGCAGTTATTCCTTTACTGTGTAGCTGGTTGGCATTCTTAATGCAAAAAGCAACTTGGCTTTCTCTGTTCATCTTTTCCCTCTGGAATCAGCCCTGCTGTTTATTTAGATAAGAGAAGGTTTTCTTAAAATCCTTTGTCCCATATTTGAATGCTGTATTTTCTCCCCTCCTCCGCCCCATGCCCCTCAGCCATAAACAGGCAGACCATGTGTTTCTCTTGTCCTGGTTGGATGCACAAATCTTCTTTATGTGCAGTGCTGCTTGCCCCGTTGCCTAGACGATAACTTGCTCACACTGAAGATGTCTGGCTCTCGCAAAGAGTTCGATGTGAAGCAGATTTTAAAAATCCGATGGAAGTGGTTTGGTCACCAGCAAGCTCCTCCTAATCCTAGTGGCGATTGCCAGCCAGAAGATTTTTGGGACAAAGGACATAACGCAACAACTAGTGGGATAAAGTTTTTAGATCCAGGGAATCTGTCCCTACCTTTTGCCTCAATTGGTTTCCAAAGGTCCAACCAGAAGAGTTTCCAAAATTCGTCATCTTGGCCAATGGCATCCAGCTCTGAAGTGCCTACATTTGAGCTCACCACAGAGGACTGTGGAGGTGCACACTGGCTTGAGAGAGCCGAAGCTGAGGAGGGAGTCAGTGAAGAAGAAAATGTATCTGATAGCAGTTCATGCAGGTTGTTACTTTCTTATTTTGAGGAATGATTTCGGCCATACAGTATATTTTTGTGTGCAAGATTAAATGGCGGGGAGGGGGGTCACAACGTTCCATTGCAGTGCTACAAAAATACTGACAAAGCCTTGGAGAACTTAGGAGTGACTGTATAGAAAGAATATAGCTGTTAGTCATATTGGTAGCCTGTATCAAAAGTATTTCAGCGCAGAGTAAAAAGGAATTGGTTTTCTGTAACAGCTACATTTTCAAGACTTGGGAAAGGAAGCTTGATATTTTAGCAATATATTATTTTGTGTGTTTTGTATTTTAATTTGTTGTGTTGACTTATTTTTATGGCTCCTGGTGCTTTTACTCTACACTGATTTTGAAGTAGAGTGGGAATAAAATTTAAGGTTTGTTTGAGGCTGAAAATAGCTGAATCCAGGTTGGGTATCATGTTGTAGAAAATATTTTGCTGGGGATGCCTTTGTCATGTATCTAAATAATGTTTTGCTATATAACATTATACATCTAAAGATGTTTGGTCTTGTGTTTTTTGTTGCTGCACTTCTATTCACGCTGACATGGGAAAATGTCTTGTTGACTTCATGTGTAGGATTGCATTGCAAATGTCTCTGTTGACATCTATTTATATTCTAGTATAATTTTATGTAATAATCTTTCCTTTATGTTTTAGAGGAAGGTCAATTTTTTTCTTCTGCCTTCTTTACATCACTGAGGTAGATTCTTCAAGGTGGTACTTTTTAAAAATGTATTTTGTTTCTCTTTAAAACTTAAGTGGCAAGTGAGCTTTTTCTAAATATTAAAAGTGGTTGCCCATGGTTCAGTCTCATTGTCAAACTGTATTCAGTTTGCTTTTTGCTTTTTGTATATAGAAAAAATACTGCACCAAGGAAAGTGGGTTGGAAGAAGAAAATCCAAACATTGCCTATACCTCTTTTTATGTGTCTGTAATTGTCATGTAGAAAAATTATACAGAAGTTAAAAGTGGGTGTTATTTTTAAATCCCAGCTATTTGAACGAAAAGCAACTTTTAAAAAAAATCCATTGAATTGTAAATTTATTCAACTGTGTAAAACAATTAAAGGAAGTGGCAGGAATAAAGCACCTCAGGCTGTATGGTGTGCTATGTATTTTAGTATTTTCAGCAACGTCTGTTCAGTATTTGTACAAAGCATTACCAGTAGTACACAAATTTATGCTCAATGTATCAAATGAATGCCGTAAAGAAAAATCCCAGTCCTGCAGAGGTGTTCCTCTGGAGCCTAAAACAGTAAAGCACAGCAATTTTGGATTCTTGGTAATCAGCAGTACCAGAGACTTGATTCTTCAAAAAGAAAATGACAGTATTTAAATAAATGGGAGATAAAGGTAATAATATACATAAGTTTGTAGATATGGCTAGAGTGACAACATTTCCACTCATGCACCCACGCATACACAATAGCAGCTATAGTCATACTGTTGTATGTACGTATGCATATCTATTATGGATATGTTCCAACCCCAAGTTTATCTGCAATGGAAGAAGTGGTGTAGAGCTGCTTGCAAGTGCAGACAAGGTGTGGTGGCCAGATATATGCCATTAATTTTTCACCCAGCCCCTGTGACTGCATGACTATACAGCATCATACCAGACCATGTAGAACCCTATGTCCTTCCTGGCAATGTGGCCATCCCCATAGTTAGCTCAGGCACACAGATTTGCCTTTAATCAGAAAATACTCAGTATCTGGCAAGAGAGCCCAGGGGTCTTGTCTGCCTACCTGAAGGTGGTACTTGATCACTTTACCTTGTGCAGATGTTTTGTAAAGCTTGGAGAGAAAGTTGGGTAGAACAATAAGTTCAGGGTTTGGGCCTGGAGTGCTCAAAGTGTGCCAGTCCAGACAAGTACTTTCTCCTGATTAGGGGTGTTCAGGTTTCTCCACTGAGGTCCTTCCTATGTGGATTCTACTAGCTTGGGGACCAGTACCCAAGTACCTATTCACATCATCTGTTCTTTTCATATAAAGACTCTGATGAGGCTAATATTGGTGATTTCACATTTATACTGTATTTCTTTTCCTCTTTCCTGCTATTTTCAATGTTTGTTAGAGAAGATTTGTCACTGAGAGATCAGAACTGTGAGCTTTCTTATAAAACATAGCATACCATGTTTAATTGTAAACCTTTTCTGATTTTATTCAGAGACTTTAGCAAAAACCATGAAAATTGGAAGGGGAGAGGAGCCACCTTTAAAAATACTAGCATAGTTTGTGACTATCTGTATTCTGCAACTTTCTCCTTGCTGGACTCATTCACTAATATAATATAAGAAATTAAGTAAAAATGTCTCTTGTGCATATGGAATGCATTTATATAAAAATATAAATTATCTTGATTGCCCTGGATCTCCTTCACCATGCAAAATTTAAGGATTATCATCAGTCTAAGTAACACAAACGTCTCTCATAGAATTTAGGAAATATACCTTTTCTTTAGAAAGTATGAGTGATAAAAGAGAAATACAAGCAAAATCCGTGTTCATTTTTGTCATAATTACACCAGTGTTTACAATTTATTTCTCCTAGTTTGAACTGTTGATAGGGAGCCAAGACAAGAAAATTTGTTTACACTTCTTTTTGTTGTCGTGATCGATTCCTCTCCAGCATCTTTTGTATGTAATGCTACCTTTTGTGGAAATGCTTTATTTGTCCTCTTTCACTGCTGTTTGCAAGGAGATAACATAAAAGATAAAAAAGTTATTCCAATCATACTTTTTTTCTTCTCTTTTTTGTTCTCCAGTTTAGTAGCAGTAGACAGATATACTT
This sequence comes from Sceloporus undulatus, assembly GCF_019175285.1. Taxonomy (NCBI): domain Eukaryota; kingdom Metazoa; phylum Chordata; class Lepidosauria; order Squamata; family Phrynosomatidae; genus Sceloporus; species Sceloporus undulatus. The sequence continues at coordinate 116,791,360 of NC_056526.1, forward strand.
AACTGTCTGTTATGCAAGTGTGCTTGAAATCTACTACAGACTTCATACAAGACTGTGGTGACTTAATTAGGTGGTATATTGTAACAACACTATAGCATGGCAGTTTGTATTAGTTGTGAAGCTATATAGCTTGTGATTTAGCTACTGAAATATAAGGGTAAGAAGATGCCTGTACTTTGAACATCTTAAAATGAAAATATAGAATGAAAACATTTTATTATTTGCAGTTTTATTCTTAAAGATTGAAGCCACAATATAATACACAGTTACCTGGGGGTAAGCCTTATTGCACTTTAGTATGCTTACATTTGAATATATGTGCATTGTAGTGGAGGGTGCACTATCAAGGAGATCGTAGTAGGAACGTTACCTTCTGTGAATTGGTTTTAGCTTTTCTTGTTGTATAGGATTTAGGCACCTTTCTCAAGCTCAGTGCCAAACACTTACCAGTCTTCAACACAAAATATTTTGTCTGGAAAAAATATACGGTACTTTCCTCCTACCTGAATAACTGTCATTTGTGATTGTGAATGCTTGGTGGACTGTAGTTGTACATATATGATAATAAATAAATGCATCTTGTGGATAATGGCTGATGTGTTGCTGGAGAGCATTAAAATAGTTCTACCTCTCCTACATGTGTCATATGATAGAATAACACAATTTGGCTCTATGGAAATGAGCCCCTGTGTTTGCACTTTTTTTTCTCTTTCAGGCCATGTTGGGGATGTGGTATTCAGATGACACACGCCCTGAATGTGGCTGGAAGCTGCCATGGGCACTGCTTTTTCCCAAAGAACCAGTCCAAAAAGGAGCAGTAAAATACATCTGCTTTTTGGGTGTCTGGTTCAGGAGTGTGGTGGCACCCAGGCCAAGGCCAGGGATGTGTGGCTGCCATGGTCCTAGGGCTAATGGCCTTGGCATGATCCCAGCATGCACCTTTTGTGCCATCTGCTTCACCCCATATCAACAAAAAAATACCAATTTTTGATATTGGCTTGCAATCTTTGATGGCCAAGTGTAAACCATGGTTTGCCTGTTTAGATACAGTAGGTTTGATAAGAGACATGTGAGAAAACAAGCAAAAAACTTATTGGAGCAGAAGTTAACCATTGGTAGATATATTATATGTAAGACAAATTGTTACAACCTTCTTAAAACTATTTATTACTGTCTCATATATTGAGTATTTATTTAGTGCACTCCTCACGAGCAAGAGAACTTATTAAATCCTTTCTATAGAACATGGGTAGGCAACCGTTTTGAGCTGGGGGCCGGGTTGCTGTCCCTCAGACAACTGGGGAGCCGAAGCCAAAAAATAAATAATTAAATAATTTTAATAAATAAATAAACCGGGACAAATGTAGGACAACATTTTCAAATGGTGGACACTTTTTTAAAAAAAAGTGGAGGACACGCAAAAAAATTGCTGATTTTTTAAAAACTGTTAATATAAATGCATGTTTCTGAGGCATCTATAGACAAGTGCCCCCCTTGCCCCTGCACGCGAGAGGCCAAAGGCCCCGGCGGCAATCGGCGGCAGGACCGGGCTGGGGCCGGTTCCAAGGCCTCGCTGGGCTGCATTTGGCCTGCGGGCCGCAGGTTGCCTACCCCTGCAATAGAATGTGTCAAACTCGAGCAAGATCTTACCACTTGATGAACCTTAAGAAATAATTTTGAACTAATATTAATCCGTTTGGGTGGCCATCTGAGTAGGAAGAGTTGAATGGGGCAGAAGTGTCCCTCTGCCAGCTGAGAGGACCCCCCACTACCAGGGAAACAGATCTGCCACAAACAGGGCACATTGCAGGGGGTTTTCAGTTGATATATTGATTGAAGGTCCAGAGAGCCGAGGAGGTGCCTATAAATATGGGATGCCCACCTCAAAATGTGAAGGCCACCATTCCATTACATAACATATATTTACTATGTCTTTCACCACCGAATCTGAGACATTCTTGTTTTAAACTACCTTTTCAGAATGTATCCTCACAAATCAGAATGACAGAAAGGACTAAAAGATTCAGAAAAACTCATTGCATTAGTTGATCAGACTTATTGTTGCTTTGTGTAAAGTATACTGTTATCTGATCATTCTTGTGCACAGAGATTAAAGCATTTACGAACGTTTACCAGTGGTGGTATTCAGATAGCCTGAGGATCGCCATCATGTTCAATTATGCTTTCATAATCATTTACCAAAAGTTGTCTATTGTGTTTATATTTTATCAGAACCATATGTGTCTACAAGAAGGAAAAACTAAAATTTTAAAATGTCTGGTTATACCATTATCTTTATTGAAAAGATTTAATTGAGAATTTAAGGTCCATTTTTGAGAGGCCTATCTTGTTCCACCTTGTAAAATTTATCTCAGAGGCCCTGGGTAGTAAGGCTCCTTTCCCACTCATAGGGCTTGAACAGGATGGACTGAGGAATCTAGGAGTTAGATCTATAGTGATTTTGACATAAATACCATCAGCACCGTATTTGATATTGGTATTCAATTTGCTCATCAGATCCTTTCCCACTAAATTTATAGGTGAGGTTGAATAATAAAGCATTTTCATCATTCAGGGAGCCAAGCTGGGTTCTAGCTGGTTTACTGACATGATGAGGGATTGTCTGACTACCCACCCCAACAGCATGGATTACAGTTGGCAGTAGGTTTTACATTAGGTTGCTTTGCAAGTTGAAGTGTAGACTAGCAAGCTTCAGAATCCAGCAACATTTGGTGGACTTTTCCATTATAGTTAGTTTAATATGTCCCTGTTTGCCAATTTGTCAGATAAAGCTAAATTAGTAGATTGGGGAAACACTGTCCTCATAGTCTAGTCATTAGTCTGTTCTGTTGTGGCTGACCTTCCCTTTGCTTTCACTTTATAAGACATCGGATGTGCAGTTGCCTTGGACAAATGTCAACAACATTTGAGTAGTATATTAGCTGAACAACAGTGATTTCCAGCTTTATACTTTCACACAGATACAAAGATTTTCTATCAGCTTTCTGGAAAGACATTTAAAGTGGCTTCTTCAAGAAAGTTCCATGTATTAAACTCAGTTTGCTGTCTAGAGCCTGGCTCCAAAGAACCATTTGAAGTCCCCTTCTTGGGTTCTTTCCCCCATCATTCTGAGATGGAGCAAAGTTGCACTGAGTTTTAAGGACTAATTATCATCCTGTGCAGGGGCTGCTTTTGGGAGGCGGAGGTTTGGATGCTTTGTGCAAAATGCTGAGTTTGTAATGCAGTTGGTCTAGCATCCTTATGCAGCATGACCATGTGTTTATGGGATATGTAGTTCTGCACACGGGGAACACCAGCCTGGATTAACTGCTTTAATGTTTGGTAGCTTCTGAAAAAGAGAAGCAGGTTTCTTTGAAATACGTATATATTTGTTATTGGAGGATAAATTATTTTCAGACTCTTCTGTTTCTGGAAGGGGTAATGATGATTGTTCTTTCCAGTGATCATACAGCCAGTATTCATGGGGAAGGGGCTCCTTATAACCTTTCGGAAGAGAGGAAGATGCCTCTCAACAATACTTACTGGAACCTTGGCAGTCACTAAGCCATCTGCTGTTCCATTTCTAACTGGTGTTGGAAGATAAGCTAGAGGTCACTGCTGCTTTCCTTCTACCATCCACCCATAGATCTTCTTAATAGGCTGTTAATTTTGAAACCTAATTATGATCACATAAATGCCAGGGCCATTAATTGCATCTTTGCTGAACAATTAACCACTTTCCCAGGCACAAAATATTCATTAGCATGGTGCTTCAGTTGACTTGAGTGAGATGTCTGGAGCTTGTAAAATGATGCTTGTCATTTGGATATGTCTGCAATAGAAATGTTTCAATTTTGTGTACTCTAGTCATTAAATGGGTAAAATATATACTAGATTGTGAAGAAGTCTCAGTCTAGTTATTCAAATTAATATATTGTCCCATGCTCTAAAACTCTTTCTCCCCACTTGTTTCTTTATTCATGGTATTTATATGCTACCCCATAACAAAAAGGTTGTTAGGACATCTCACACAATAAAACAGCTTATAAACTACAACAATCAGATAATACCCCCAAACTTTACAGTGATTAAAGCTCATAATAAAAGCATTAAAACTTGCTTGTTTATACAGATATTGTTTTAAAACAGTGGGGCACCTCCCATTAAAAATTTAAATTAAGAACACAAAATACATTTTTTAAAAAAGTGTTGTGTTGACTTCCTGTTCAGGTCACACCTTGACCTATAACACTTTGTTATAACTCCACATTATACATTGCTTTTATCCATTGATGCTTGAAAATGAAACAAATAATATAGACACGGTAGACTATAGAAGCAATTTGCTGTGTAGACAGTTGTTGCTGAGAATGCCAAAGAAACAATGCTTTTAAAACATTTTCTCATAACATTCACTGTTAGTAGCGTATCCAAAGGGAGAAGAAATTGAAGCTGTATAAGATTCTGTCGAAAGTGCATAGAAATGAATTAATACCCTATTAGTCTAAGATGTATACAATGTATTTATTATTTTACATATACAGTACAGTATGCTCCACCTTACCCACAATGTGTGTAGAAGCTGACATATGTTGCTGTGTCCTTCTGTGTCCTCACAACAGTAATGAAAGAAAGTGACTGCCCCAGAGCCACCCAGGTGGTTTCATGTCTGAATGGGAACTTAAATTTATATCTCCCAAATTCCGGTTTAGTACTTTAACTGCTATACCACACAGGCTTTCAAATAAGAGTTGTGTAAATATTTTCAAATTAATTTTTAAATTCAAAACTGTTACTATGACATTTTTTGAATGTGTATATATTTTTCTTCTAGGACTTCCACTAGCAGCCAGACTCTGGCATCTTGTCATACAATGGAACCCTGTACATCTGATGAATTTTTTCAAGCCCTCAACCATGCAGAACAGACCTTTAAAAAGATGGAAAATTACCTGAGACACAAACAACTGTGTGATGTGGTATTAGTTGCTGGTGATCGACGCATTCCTGCACACAGGTAAATGTGCATGTAACCCCTTAAAATACAGTTTGTTTCCAGAACTTACTATTGTACTTCATGGTCTTTTTACATCATACATATGGGTCTGCATACCTGTGCATAGCAAGCTCTGAGAAGCTTCTGATAAGCTCAGAATTTAATGGTAGTCCGCATCTCTCCTCATAAAGGCATGTGTGAGAAGCCTGCTTATTTTTTTACAGCTGGAACTCAGAAAGAACCTCTAGCTGGCTTTTTTTCTTTTTTTCTTTTATTCTACTCCTCTCATTTTTGTCCTTTGTTCCTCTGTTTAAAGTTTCATTGGTGATAAAAAGATTGTTTGTACCAGAGGCCTGTAACCTTATGTGTCCTCTTCAAACAATGCATTGTTTGACAGTTGAAAGTCTCCCTGGCTGACAACTATGATAAATGTCTATTATACTTGGGGAGCCTCAGAAATCTGACAAACGTAACATTAACCTCAGCTTTACGTGGTGATCATAAAGATTCAGTCCATGGAAATGTGTACAGCTGCAGTGGTACTGATAATTTGTAAATAAACTTAATACTTTGCTCTGGGCAAAAGATTTGAGAACACTCACTACCAAAACTGCTACACTTACTTCAATAGTTGAATTGTAGTAGTTGAATACTGAATTTTCACAATAATCAGTTGGCATACTCCATAATGAACCTTGAGAAGAGGCTCACAGGAGTAAAAGAGCCCATAAAGAAAAAGAAATCAATTCAAAATTTATTTCAATCATAGAGCATCAAGCAAGGGAGGAAAAAAATAGGGGAGGAAATATTATGATGTTTTATTGAAGAGATTCCATTACTTTCCATACTTGCAGTCTCTCCTTCAGAAATGCTTGATATAAAATTTTCACCTGTGGGACAAGATGGCAGTCCAGACATTCAGGTTTTCAGCTCAGGGAGAAATGTGTGAAGATTCAGTGCAGTCATTGCATAGTGTCACCATTCATCTATTCCTAATTAGAGAAGTAATATTCATCCTACTAAGACATCTCCTTCAATTTCAAAGATACTGCTCTGAAAAGTGACACCATAAACGTTCACTGTCTGTATATCATTTGTATGAGTTAGTGTTCTTCAGCTTCTGCCAATATGAACTCTGCTGAAGTCTAGCAATCCTCCATAACTTGTTTCTTTCAGACTTTTATCAGCAATTGTTTCTAGGGTGGAAACGTTTAGTGTCTCACTCCAGGGGCAATTGATCCCTGTTGCAGAGTTCAGGCTTTGCCTCAGCCACCAGTAATCTAGAGGGTGGCTGCCAGCCAAAGTCTCCAAATCTTCCTCTGTTTATTTCTGTTTTGCCCTTCTTGGTAATTCTCTGATGAGGAAGGGGACTCAACAAGATAAGGCTTCATAACTTCTTATTTTGTAGAGCATCACCATCCCTAGCATTAGGATCTCTATGACTGTTGTGAGTTGTCTGCATCCTTGCACAATTAACAATGATGATCTAGTTGTAAGTCCTGCCATAAAAAACTCACCTCAACACAGAGCTTCGCCTCATTATCAGTCATGGCCTCCATGACTTTGGACTTTGCCTTCCCTAAAAGACCTGTCAACTCATTCCTTCTGTTGTGCTCCCTTTGAAAAACTCCCTTGAATGACTTCTGTGATTTCTGTTCCTTCTCCATCTGTGATAGCATCACCTTCAGTTACTACTTCAGTTACTACTATTATATCTGCTGTCTCAGCTGCTCCTTTACCATCTGTGATGCAGACAGTATCCTTGGTCCTATGGTGGACCAAGACCTCCAATCTCACCCAAGAAATACTTTTTGCTCCATTGCAGCCAATACTAATTTTACCTTCATATCCCTCCATATCCACAGATTCCTTGCCTATGGATTCAAGCATCCATGGCTTAAAATATTTAATATATATATGAATTCCAAAAAGAAAATCTTGATTTTGCCATTTTATATAATGGGCACCATTTTACTATCCATTGAATTTAATGGGACTTGAACATACACAGATTTTGGTATCGGCAGGGGGAGGCTGGAATCAAACCCTAGTGGATATCATGGGCCCACACTACGTCAACACATGTTAGGGAGATCACTACTTGGATCTCCACATTCAAGGAGCATGATGAAAGCAGGAGTTCAAAATAAAATTGGTTGATGAAATTCCTTGCAGTATTCTAGGCCTACAGGGCATTCCTGCTGTTCATAAACAGAACAGTAGTTCTTGAGCAGTGGACAATGCAACAGTAGTTTGATACCTGAACAATATCCTAAAAGTTACTTGTCTCAGTCTCTGTGGTATTGCTGCATTCATATTCACATCTACCAGATAGAAATTTATTTTGTAGAAAAATAAAATTCTCTTATAGATCAACTGGGTGATGAACCCAGTTGTTGTTGTTGTTGTTAAATCATCACCATCATCATCCTGCCTTTCTCCCAATGTAGAGATTCAAGGTAACTGACTAGAAATTTAAAACAGTACAAATTTTAAAAAAGCAAAATCTTTTTAAAAGTATAAATTTAAAGTTTAATTTTTTTATAAAGTTAAAAACACTGCAGATTAAAAATTATAAAATGTATTAAAAACAATGTACAAATCTTAACATCAGAATTGCACAGCATTTGAAAGCCCATCCTTCATCAGTCTGAAAAAGCCTAATGGCACAAAAATGTTTTTACCTGCCATGAAAGAAGAGCTATCCTAACCTCTCTTGGGAGAAAGTTTCAAAAAGACTGTCTCTCTTGTTCCCACCAAATGAGCTTGAGAAGGTGGTGAGGGAAGGGTCTCTCTGGATGGTGTTAGTACTCTAATGGGCTCGTAAAGGGAGATACAGTGCTTCACTCAAGCCATATAGGTTTTCCTGGGTCAAAACTAGCACTTTGAATTGTGCCTGGAAACAGACTGGCAACCAGTGGAGCTCTTGCAACAAAGGAGTTGTGTGCTCCCTGTAGCCACTTCATTTAACAATCTGTCTGCAGCTCTTTTGGCCACCTGAAATTTCTGAGCACTTTTCAAGGGCAGCCCCACATAGAGTGCTTTGCAATAATCCAAACAGGATGCAACCAAGGCATGTACCACCATGGTCAGATCTTACTTCTCCAGGAATAGACACAATTGGCGCACAAGATTGACTTTTCTTGAAATGCAGGAATCCCCAAGGTAGACATGTCAATTTCACAAATGACAAGGCAGTTACCATTCCACTGTATCAGGGAAGGAGTATGGTATGGGGGGGGGTGTTTCTGTTTCTCTGGGCAGAATCACTTTACCCTTTGCAAGACAATCTTACCAATGCAATTGGACTGCATATTTTCTGATCAGGAGGAATGTCATCTCTTTCAATGTTCTATCCATCATGTATTTCCAGTTTCACTTAATTTTATGATCGAGGGATTTTTCTTCTTGATTAAAGGATATTCAGCAGCAGGTACTGCATTTATTTCTGTGGCTAGAGTTTCCATTGTTTACACTGGCGGATGGTAAAACATTTTTGCAAGGTATTCAGAATCTATACCCACATGTTCTGGTGATGCCTCCTCTTTGGCATTTGTGGATGTCTCCCTCAGTCTTCATCAATCAAACTACTCTTTGGGCCTTCTACTACAGCTTCTTGAAACCTTTTATTGTTTACAGTTGACTGTTTCTGTTTCTGTTTTGACTCCACAAGTTACACCAATGACCTTTGTGCACTAAGTGCTGATCCATATTATGTAGCTGTTGCCCAAAGTAGTACCTACACTTCCTTTTTCTCAAGACATGGTATTGCTTACCTTCTTTCCAAACCTATCCTCAGTTCCAGAACATTTCCTAAATTCAGCGGATGTTCCTGGAATAGTAACATTTTATATCAGCCCAACTGCTTCTTTCAGGCAGTTGGAAAGACTATTTGTGTGCCCTTCAGGACCTAAGAAAAAGGATCAACCTGTGTTTCATAAAACGGCCATAAAAACTATGGTACTGTTTTACCAGTTGACTAAATTGCCATCTTGTGAACTTATTCATAGCCATTCAACACAAGTAGTACTGTAGTTTTCTTCTTTGACATTTCTTAACAGTAATCTTTCCTAGACTTAAGCAAAGACTTATGTGGGCTTAGCACTTCATCTTTATTTAGCACTACCATATTGATACAAGGGCCTAAGGTGATGTTTCCATTGGTAGAACAGTGTTGTCATCAGTACTGTTATGATGTGCCACCCACCAGTCTCACCTTGGATAAGCTTGCTGCTTTATTTCCATGTGTGTGATGTGCAGCAACCACAAAGAAGAAAAACAGATTGGATGTCTGAAACTATTTTTTGTTGAGTGGTTATTGGTGTATTCATGTAACCCACACACCCATCCATCTGCACATCTGGCTGATTATTTATTGTTATTCATGTAATACTTACATTACAGTTTGAATTTTCCCCCTAGCAATTGTTCAAGACAAAGGTTTACTCAGAAAAGATCATGTTTCAAAATCAGTACTAATTTCTCTATCATTTCACGAATGTTGGGGCTGTTGCATACTAGTTGTGACGTTTCTGTACTTGATTACTCTTTTTTCTTTAGTTGACTTTGATAATAGTGGCAAATCAATGTATCTATCTCCAGTATTTAACCTTTAGTGTTGCTTGAGTAGCCAAATGATAACATCCAGATACAGGGGCAGTGGCGTCACTTGGGTTGGTGTCACCTCTCCCCCCTACTCCTCTTCTCATACTACGCCATACAGAATACTTAGTAATGTTTTTTGTACTAATATCACTCATAAATCATAATTCCCAAATATCACTGAATGTAACGGTAGTAGTTGTGACAGACAACAACTAGCAAAAATAAAATTATGCATTTAAATTAAATGCATTTACCTGTACATAGTTTCATGTGATTAGTTTTTTTAAAAAATTAAAATTTAAAATTTAAATGTATTTTAAAAAAAACCTGGGACCTCTCTCCCATTGAGCCTTGCCCCACTCACACTCTTTTGAGCATTTTAAAGGGATGCAGCTGAACTGCACAGACCATTTTTGCCAAAAGGCATATGTTTGGGGAGCAGTGGTGTCACCCTCCCTTAGTGTGTCTGTCATCTGGTGTTGCCCACCCTCTGTTATTGACACCTCTGCACAGGAGAGGAAGTGCTTGGGAAAGCTTGCACAAGCTTGCAGAAACCCTGATGCTTGCAGTACAACTCCCTCCCCCAAAAACCCCTCAGTTGTATTTCACCTCCAGTCAGGGTTTTTTGGACAGTTTTTCTTGCCAGTCTGGAATTTTTTTTTAACTTGGTAGTTTTCTCTGTGTTCTTTAAAACTGTAATGCACTGGAAAAATTAAGATTGACAAACATTGTTTTGTAGAGAGAGTCAATAATGAAATTGTTAATTAAATTTGAAGTAGGCTTCCTTCAAGAGAAAATAATAAGGAGATAAAAACATGATAAACTGTTAAACTGACTCTTCCCTTTCATGTTGTCACAGATTGGTGTTGTCTTCTGTCTCAGACTACTTTGCAGCCATGTTTACTAATGATGTAAGAGAGGCAAGACAAGAAGAAATCAAAATGGAAGGTGTGGACCCAAATGCATTGTTGGCTTTGGTGCAATATGCATATACAGGTAATGAAAGTGGCTGGTAAAGTAATCTAGTGTCCGGTATTAGGTTACTATTAACCTAATTCCATCATGATACTCAGAGGTTGAGGAGTACTTCGTATATGCAATTCAGAGGCTTTCCCCTTCTCTTTTTTGCTTGGTGAAATCTCAGCTTCACATATTCATATTTCTTGTAACTTGAACTAGCTGTGATTCACTAAGGAAGGAGTGGTGTGATTGGGGTGGATAAATTGCTGACAGCAACAACCCTCTGGTTGTATGTCTCTGCACAACAAGATATGAATGAGCTTCATATGCAGTCTCTTTGTTCTTTTCTTTGAGCAAACCATCCAATATGGTTGGATGAAGTAATGGGTTGAATTAATGGCTTCTCACAAGCCTCAATATGAAGCTGTATCATGTGACTTGTATATAATTTCAAGTTGATAACCATAATTTTGTGGTTTGAACTTAACAAGAAACTATAGCTAACTGAAGACATTCTGGCTTTCTTACAGGCTCTTATAGAGAAGAGTATGACAAGGTTCCTTGATAGTTAAGCTTCTGTCTGTCTGACTGATTCTTTTCTTTTCTTTATAAATTCCTTTCCTTTCCGCTAAGAGTGTGCATTAAAGTCACAACACAAAAACAGAACAGAAATAAAGCATTCTTTAAAAACAGATTAAAAATAAATTCAAAAAATAAAGCTTTTAATCTTATCCAAATGCAGCTATTGTAAATAGCAGTAAAACTGCATTTCAGGGATTGTTAGGAAATAGAGTGAAATGAAACTGCCTGGTCATATAACTTGTGATATGAATCTATGCAGCATTTAGAATACTGGGTGCATTTCAGGTTGCTCCATCTCAAAAAGGATATTGTGCAGTTGGAAAAGGCATGGGAAATCATAAGCAAAATTGTCAAGGCATGGGAGCAGTTTTGCATCCTTGACTAGAATGATGTAAAGAAGCATAAGAATGAGAACTACACAGAGCAGTACTATATCAGCTACAGATTCTGTTAATATAGAAGTAGAGGGAACAAGAATCACAAAGGATCTGGCACCTGTCTGGGGCAAGAACTTTAAGAAAGTAGGTGTCTAAAATGGCAGATCTGTGGGCCGTACTTGCCTGCATGTGCAAGTGCTTAGTCCCCAAAACTAAACTGGTCTATAATTTCCATCTCTCTAGGAAAAACCCAAAGTGATGTAATTTGGTGATGGTCTATGCCCCACTACCCAAGTCTCAATTGTGAGATACTAACTGTAGATAAGAAGTGTGTGTGTGTGTGTGCTCGCGCCTTCAAGACTCATGCCAACTTAAAGCGACCTCATGAATTTCTAAAGAGTTTGCTTAGGCAAGAAATACTCAAATGTGGTTTTGGCAGTTCCTTTGTCTGAAATATAGGCAACAGCACTTTCTATTAATTGATGGTCTCCCATCCAAATACTAACCAGGCCTGAACCTTTTTAGTTTCCCAGATCTTACAGAAACTGATACCCTTAGGATATTTAGGCCCTGAAGAGAAACTTATGTCTAAAACATACTGCAGAAACCATCCAGTTTGAGACCACCTTAATTGCCCGGGCTCAGTGCTAGGGAATCCTGGGAATTGTAGTTTATTGCGGCTCCAGAGTTCTTGAACAGAGAAGGCTAAATATCATACAAAACTACAGTTCTCAGAATCCCCTAGCACTGAGCCAGGCAGTTAAAGTGGTCTCAAACTAGATTATATACACACACACACACACGTAACAATTGGTGTTAACAATTTGGGGTTAACAAATATATATATATATATATATATATATATATATATATATATATTTGGGGTGACTTTATATATATGGTGTTAACATTTGCTGTGAGGGAGGCAAAACTGCTACCAGTTATGGAGAGGAGGAAAACCCCTTGGCTTCATAACTGGCAACCACAGCATAGGATATAACATGCTATGCATAGGTCAAAAAACAAAGCACCAAGACAGAAAGAAGGGACAACAGCAAAAAGCACAGATCTCTGGCCTCCTGAAGAACTTTCCTTCTGGTCTGCCAGGGTCAGCCTCACTCCTGGATGAAGTAATACAACAGTCCAGACCTCTGAAGTCCAAAATCTCTTAAAGGGCACACTTTAAAGTAAGAGGTCTGTAAGCTGGAAAGTGGGCAAGCACTTTTGCTTTCCTTTCACCCCACTTTTATTCTAAAGAGAGGTTCCTGCTGGAAGGAAAGAACCTGGCAGCTTATGAAAAGGGCCTAACACATTTGAGGCTTCCTTCATTGACAAAAGATGATTGTCCAACTTGAGAACGAATAGGACCCTTTTCTCTATGAAAGCCATCAGCTCACATAGAAAACATTCAGGCACACATTAATCAGTTGAAGGCCAAACTAACACAGAAATAAAAATCAGTTGTCTAAGAGACAACTTTGGAACTGCAGATCAGTTGTCTGTTAGCCGGTCCACACCTTCAAAGTGCTTTATCTTTTTCACCATCTGCCTATCTGGCTTCCTTAGCCTCTGCTTTCTTATTTGGAACTACCATACTTCCTACCCCATATATTTTATAGTTTAGAAATGGCTGGACGAGAGAGCAGGTTGAATTCACACTAAGCTGGTTGAATGTAACTGCCATTGAAATTAATAGAAGTTACTCATGTGTAAGGCAAAAATGTTAGGCCAAAAAGTCACCCCAAAAAACTGGGTCAACTTATACATGGGTCAATACAGTAATGCTGGGCAGAGGAGGAGGATGGACGAACTCTCACTCTTCAGTGTTCCTTCACCGCCCAGCATTTATTAGAGGAGAGGGACAGGAGGCTGAGGAGGGCCAGATGACAGAGGAATGTCCTCTAGGCTCCTCTGCCAGGTGGCTTTCTCCCAAGAAGAGTGCCAGGTGGCCGGGGAGGAAGAGGGTGAAAGTTTGCCCCTCAAGACTCCACCACCACCCAGCTTTCTCCCAAGAAGAGGACCAGGAAGCAGAGGAGGAAGAAGGGCAGTCTCTGTCACTGCTTGTCTGCCTGTTCTCAGATATTTGCAGCCAACTCACTTCTCTCTTCCTCCTCCTCCTCTCCACCTTCTTTGAGGATGTAAGTGGGCCAGGTGCAGACAAACAAGGGCAAGCGGGTGGCAAAGCAGGACCATGCTGAGCCCCAAAGTTTAACCTTGACTTATCCACAGGTCATGTCAAATTCCATAACCTTTGCTCCAAAACCTGCCCTTGACTTATACATGAGGTCGATTTATAGTCAACTGTATCATGGGTGTCTTTTCCCATTGTTTTCAGTGGAATGGAAGTTCCATTTCTAGTCTGGGTCCAACCTGGAAAGTTTTTGTTTTTCTTCTTAATATTCTAGCATGTGAATTCTCCAAAGGAAGCTAATTGGCAATATATTTATGAAAACAAAAGAAACATGATTTATAAAATTCAGAGCCATTAATGTGGTGTCAGCCTCAACATTGCTTGGTTTAAAATGAATTAGATAATTCACTGAGAAAATGTCTGTAATTGATTGTTAGCCATGGTCACTATATGAAGTCTTGTTTCATTATCTTTTCTTTTCTTTTCTTTTTGGGACTAACGCCCCCAGGAATCTCAGCCATGGTGGCTGGAGATTGTAAGAGTTGTAGTCCAAAAACATTTTTGCAGTCCAAACTTTTCAAAACTCTGACTTCATGTTTAGAAGGAGGGAACTCTGAGTGCTAGATGATTGTGTGTGTGTGTGTGTTTTAAAAGTGATGAGTGTTACTTCATTCCAAACTTGCAGTCTTCCTGGTTGGCATACTTTTGGAAATGGAAGGCCAGGCTGGATGAGCACTTGATCTGATTTAATTGGAGTCTACTTACGATAGTATTATTTCCTAAGACTTCATCTTTTTCAAACTACTTTAGGTCGCCTTGAATTAAAAGAAGATAATATTGAGTGCCTGCTATCTACAGCTTGTATTCTACAGCTCTCTCAAGTTGTAGAAGCTTGCTGTAAGTTCTTAATGAAACAACTTCATCCATCTAATTGCCTTGGAATCCGCTCCTTTGCTGATGCACAGGGTTGCACAGATCTGCACAAAGTGGCTCACAATTACACCATGGTAGGTTGTTTATATATGCATCTGGTCTGTTTATTCCAGTGCTTTTTCATATCAAAGGTTACAGGAGGGAGGATACAAATCGTTTCCTGTATCACAGAATCTGGTCTTTGGATGGGTGGAATTGTGTACATTTAAGATCATATAGGGAGATCTTATCTCCCTGCATGAACATTCTTTAAGATCAGTCAGGGGAGAGCTTTCTTTTAGTCCCACCACCATAACAGGGACATTTGGTGAGGATACAACAGAGAGCTTTCTTGGTTGATGCTCCCAGGTTCTGGAACGCCCTTCCTTGGTTGGACCCTTCCCTGCTGTCTTTCCACTGGCACTTAGAGACGCACTTGGTTATTAATATGTTGCTGCAGATAGAGCTTTTAATGGGGAGAGAGATGTTTCTATTATGATGTAAATGTGCTTTTAAAATTGCTTTTAGCTTGCATTTTTGCTCATGTTTTTAAATAGAAGCTTGGTTTCACTGATTTAACCTTTGTATTTATTTATTTAGCTATACTGTATTTTTAAATGAGCCACCTTGGATCCCATGCTGGAAGCAAGAAAAGTGGGGGCTTGTTATCCACTGGGGGTTGGTTCCAGGACCCCCAGTGGATAACAAAATCTGTGAATGCTCAAGTCCCATTAAAGACAAGGGCATAGTAAATTGGTGTCCCTTACATAAAATGGAAAATCAAGGCTTGCTATTTGGAATTTATACTTTTTTTGGGAATATTTTCAAGCTGTGGATGCTTGAATCTGTGGACAAAAAAAATCCATGGATAAGGAGTGCTGACTGTACTTGATAGATAGATATTAGTAGGTGGAAGCTGCCAGTACAAATTCTGGCTCTGCCATGAACTATTCAACCTCAGTTAAGCAGCTCTCTGCCCATTCTTTCCTTGTATAATATGAAGATAATAAAACTGACTGATCTTTCAGAGCTACTGTAATGATTACAGAGATGAGGTATATGAACTGCTTTGACTACTTACACAATGAATGATAAAACTCTTCAAGATGATGGTGTCAAAAATTAGTATATTAGCTACAGTTGTATTAGTTTTAGAGCTAATTTTTACAAGCTGATTGCATGCAATGTTCTGCCATGACTTTTGTCTCATATTCTTATGATACATTATTATTAAACAATATAAATTAGTCCTAGATGTTCTCATGGCTTGGTAGATACATGGTGAAGGCCCAAAGAAGATGGGCCAAAAGGAGTGGCCTCTGGCCACTTTGGGGGCATGGCATTCAGATGACACATAAATAAATAATTTATGGTGACGCCTAGAATTCATCTGCATATTTTAGGCATAATCTGCTGTCACAGTTTCCAAGTACAAATCACTCAAATTGAGGTAATATGGTCTGCCACTACCTCTTTGCCAACACAGAAGGGAAGATGAAAGAAAGCAGGATTTTATACAGTTTACTGAGAGCCAGTATTCTGTAGTGGTTTCAGCCTTGGATTATGACTCTGGAGATCAGGGTTCATATTCCTGCTTGACCATGAAAACCCACTGGATGCCCTTGGACAAGTCCTATTCAACCTCAGAGGAAGCCAAAGACAAACCCCATTTGAACAAATCTGACCAAGAAAACCCTGTAATATTTTCACCTTAGGGTCACTATAAGTTGGAAATAACCTGAGGACACACAACAACAAAATACAGTTTACATATATTATCTGTGTGAATTCAGAATCCATATTGAGAGGATTTGCTCACTTTCTATCAGTCTTAGATTTCCCTAGACTAGGAGGGAGTAAAATGCAGCCTGTGGGCTATATGAGGCTCTTGTGACCCCAAACTGCAGACCCTAAATCCACCGAAAGCCCACAGATCCAATTTTTTTACATGTTTTGCCAGTTTTCAGGTGATTTTTTATGAGAAAACTGACCAAAGCAACCCAAAATCAGCCACAAATTTGGTCATTTGCTTCCCTTTCCTACACAGCCTCCATCCCCAGCCCCCCCCCCCCCACAAAAAACAAAAAAAATCAGCCAAAATGGGAGCCTGAAGTAAATTGGTGTCACTCCCTATGCACCCAAATATAACAACACAGCCTGCCTAGGGGTGAGGAGGGAAATGACCACATGCCCTCAGCATTTGCTGGACTTCAATTTCCCTTATTTTTCACTATTAGCTTTCCTGGCTAGGGCTGATGAGAGTTTAATTTCAGAAGCAACTGAGAGGTAATATATTCTCCATCTCTGGCAAAACAACAGCAAAATCAACAATATTACAACCAAATAAATATTATTAATTGTTGTTGGTGTGCTAGAAATTTCACCTTAGTAACTTTGTCTGCAAGCCATTCTTTCTGTTCTTCCCACGCATTCCCGATCATTTGTCTTGTTCCTTTTGTATATTATTGATGCCTCGTTTCCCCGTCTATTAAGCACTTGAGAAGTTATTGAGATGTCTTCCAATAGTTCCTTGAAGCTATGGTTGCTGAAATCACTTTCTTGAAGCTATTGACACTGAAATAAAACAGTGACACCATTCTGGTCTTTAATAGTTTGATGTGAATAAAATTTAAATTAGATGGATTTTAAAATGTTATTTCCAAAGTAATTAGTTGTGGTAAATGAATTCTTCCCATGGCCTCTTTTTTATGTTGCTTAGATCCAACAGAGACATGAAATTGAATTTTAGTAATAATGAGTAATACGGAAGACTCTACTTTGGTTTGAAATGAAAGTTGCCATGGAAACACGACAGAAATGTGTAGTCCAATTGAATCTTCAATTAGAATAAATCCCCTACTAATTTCATTTGCTTAAAAGCTGCTTGAAAGGAAGAGAAATGTTAACACTAAAACGGCAGCCATTTGATGTTCATTCTTTAAAAGTACAGTAATATGACTTCAGGGTACCTACCCACAATTAAACTCTGTAGCTTATTAAAAACAATGAAGTATGTGTTGTGTTGCAAATAGTGGCAAGTTCAGAAAAAGCACAAGGTTTGAGCATATGTACATCTCTGCATCATGTTGCTTCTCCTGACGGCTTTTGAAATGTGGCTGTGATTAGTATTAACCTATATAGTAAATTTGAACTGGCCTTCACATTTTCATTGCATCTGGTTCATATTCAGTCTTATCAGTCCAATTTAATATGGAGAACAAAGACTGGAAACCATTTTCAACCACAGGGCCAAATTCAGTTTGAAAAAGGTTTTTAGGGGTCACATTTCAGTGCTGGGCAGGGCCAAAGACAAAAGGAACAAAAATACCAGCATACTCTGGCTTTAATCTTTTACTTCCAGTAATTAAATCTTACAAGAAGAATTCCAACCTTTAAGAATGGGGAAAACCAATACAAAATTTGGGAAATGCATCAAAAGGTGATACCAGAGAGAAAGGATATCCCGTAGGGCTGGATTCAGCCCCAAGGCCTGAGGGTCCATACCTCTAGTGTAGGACTTTAAGATACATGTACCTAAAGTACTGTATCAATTTTCTTTAAAAATACCTTCTTTTAATACTTGTGTTGACTGATTTTAATAAAGACTTTGTGATGAGTTCAACTATGCAACCCATATTTAATTTTAAATTAATACAGCTTTATACAGAATTCGGATAATTTCTCAGTGCTCCCTGGAACTAGGTATTTAGATCTTTGAATGAATAATTTCCAAGGATTCCCATAAAGAAACAGGCTTTTCTCTAATCAATGCATTAAAAGAATTTCTTGGCATAGTATTATTTCATATAGTAGGTCTGGAAGGATCTGTAAAAGAGCACTCTGTCACTTCAGCTTACAAATGGATATTACAGTACTTCTGTATTTAAACACTATGTGGTATGTTAAATACTTGTTTTGCATTAAATTGTTTTAAGAAATAAGGTTTATTTATTACATTTTGAGAAGCAAAAAACTAGCAAGAACAGACTACATTTTGTCAAACGAAGCTTACGGTATGTGCTTGTATAATTTACAGACTTTTAAAGTCTATACAGTGGATCCTTGTTATACGCTGGGGTTTGGTTCCAAGATCTCCTGTGTATAACAAAATCCGTGTATGCTCAAGTCCCATTAAATATAATGACATAGCAAAATGGTGTCCCTTATTAAAAAAAATGGAAAATCAAGGTTGGATATATGAAATTTATACTTTTTTTGAATATTTTCAAACCGTGAATCCATGTATAAAAAATCTGTGTATAAGAAGGGCATTTATAGTTTTCTGAACTCCTTTTCCAATTATTCTTTTTGTGACTCTCTGATGAAGCAAGGCATCAGTAAGAAAGGGATGAGGATGAGAGATGACAAAAATGGCAGTTCCCAAAGTGTAGTCTTTGAATGTGGATGTTTCCTTGGTTGCACAAAGTGAAGGCTGGATCTCATGTACTGGTCCACAGTTAAATTTCACAGGTTCCTGATCTTTAGTCCATTTAAGCCAAACATTGTGGTAACTTGTTGTTGTTGTTTTTAATGTGTGTTTTGAACCTTTTAGGAGCATTTCATGGAAGTAATCAGAAACCAAGAATTTTTATTATTACCTGCCACTGAAATTGCAAAACTTTTAGCAAGTGATGACATGAATATTCCTAATGAAGAGACCATCCTCAATGCGTTGACTACATGGGTGAGACATGATTTGGAGCAAAGAAAGAAAGATCTCAGTAAACTCTTGGCATACATCAGACTGCCACTACTTGCACCACAGGTAAAGGACTGCAACCAGTACAGCTGTTCATTTGTTTTCTTCCAGCTAATGATCAATATTTTAAAGTAATATCTCTTGGTTCTCCTACCTAAACAGTTTGCAAATGTTGTCTAAGTTACACATTGAAATTGGGGCTTCAGATTAGTAGTCTTTCTTCTGGCCTTGGCATGATACATATGGATTCTGTTCCTGTGCAGTTTCGCTTTAGATCTTTTAGAGCTATTCTATTTTTTTAATTTGTTAAAATATTTATATCCTGCCCTTTATCCAAGAATACCACTATATCCAACACTTATCTCAGCAGAAACCCAAAGAACCAAAACAAAACACAGCAGTAATGTATGTAAATGCAAAAGTATATTGCAACTGTTATGACAAATAAATTATCATATTAAGGTGACCATACATATGCATGTGCTATCTCATTATTTTTACAATATTATTAAACTAATTCCATTTAAAAGTATATTTACTTAGAAAGGAAACATACAATGTTACTTATATCATAGTTATGCAAATAAATTTCCTATCCCAACAACAGATGTTTTTATTCTCTATAACGGTCTTTTCCTATAATATTGCTAATACTAGCTAGCAAGTATTATACAAAAAGACCATTTTAGAGAATAAAAACATTTGTTGTTGGGATAGGAAATTTATTCATATAACCACAATATAGATAATACTGTATGTTTGTTTTCTGTGTATATAAGCCTAAATGGAAGCAAGTTATGCATTAGTATACTGAAATAGTACTGTATTGTAATCATATTGAGATAGCACATGCACATATATTGTTATCCTTAATATGATAATTTATTTGTCATAATAGTTGCAATGTATTTTTGCATTTACATACATTACTGTAATATATCTTTGCATTCTTGTACACTGTTGCTGTTTTTTTGTTCTGGTTCTTTGGGCTTTATCGAGGAATCTCAGGGAAGAGTATAATAACATCAACTTTGGAGAATAGATAACAATAACAGTAATTTTAAAAGGCTAAAAATATATTAAACCATTTCTCACTTAAAGTCAATTTAAAACCTGTTAAATGATTTAAAATAATGCGAACCATAGCATATGCATAAACTGAATAGAGTAAGTTAGGCCCCAAAGGCTTTAATAAAGGATTTGACTTGGTGTGGCAGAAACACCAGTGCTGACTAGGCCACCAAAGGAAGAATATTCCATAACTGAAGATTTTGTCATGAATTCCACCCCTCCTCCCTCCCATATCAGCCAGATGGACCTACTGCTTAGTTATATTTTGATTACCACAGTCAACCACAACCCTATGCTTCAGGTGATCCCTTTTTCAATGATGATAATAATATGGATACATTAACACAATTTTTAAAAGCCAATTCAAATGAAAAAAATGCTCTTGGTGGCAGATAACTCATGATACCATCTGCTGCAACCTCTGGAGGACCATGGCAGATCTTGGCAAAATATGTTCCCAGTATGCATCTAACAAAATTAACGATAATGGAAGAACTAAATAAATTCATTCTAGATAACAATGAAATAGAAATACTCAAAGAATTCCCATGGCTTGGATCAGACATTGATCAGAATGGAGATTGCAGACAAGAAATCGGAAGAATAGGACTAGGAAGGGCAGCTATGAAAGAACTAGAAAAGATCCTAAAGTGCAAAGACATAACACTGAATACTAAAGTTAGGACCATCCAAGCCACTGTATTCCCCATCACCATGTGTGGATGTGAGAGGTGGACACTAAAGAAAGCAGATAAAAAGAAAATCAACTCATTAGAGATGTGGTGCTGGAGAAAAGTGCTGAGGATGCCGTGGATGGCCAAAAAGACAGAAAAAATGGATCCTTGAACAGATCAAGTACTAACTCACCCTGGAAGCCATGATGACTAAATTAAGGTTGTGGTACTTTAGTCACACCGTGAAAAGGAAAGTGTCATTAGAAAAGGCAATGATGGTAGGAAAAAGTGGAAGGGAGCAGAAAAAGAGGAAGATTGCAAGCCAGATGACTGGACTCAATGAGGGAGACTATGGGCCTGAGCCTGTGGGACCTGAGCAGAGAGGCAGAGGATAGGGGGTCTTGGAGATGTCTCATCCACAGAGTCGCCATGATTCGAAGTCAGCTTGAAGGCATCTAATAACAACAAATGTGTCTGATTATGGGAACATAGCCAAGTGCTTCTCTGATCTCTCCCTGTTCACCAGCAGCTACAGAATTGCCTTTGAGAGGGGCTTTCAAAATTACCCCGCTAAAAATAGAGGACACAGTGCAGTTCCACAGTGGATTTCTGCATACAGAACTCTTGGGTTGTGCAAATCTTTGTAGGATTTCAGACACTGTGTGCACTTATAAAAGATGCAAATAGTAGTAGAAGTATGTACACCGACATTTCACTTATGAGAGCAAATGACACCTTTCTATTGCAGAGGATTATGTCTTGGACATGCTGTGATCAGCTTATCTCTATTGTCTTGTCCAGCTAGGCTCTGACTGTCACATAAATATTTATTATCTGTATTGATTACAGGTTAGTTGATACATATATCTGTATTATCACTATTAATTCCTGGCAGAGGCTTTGGCATTTTATGACCAGGATGTTCCTGCTGATTTATACCTGTTTAACAATTCAGCACATTCTATCCATCTATTCTAGTTTTTGGCAGATCTGGAAAATAATGCACTCTTTAGAGATGACATTGAATGTCAAAAACTTATTATGGAAGCAATGAAGTACCACTTATTGCCAGAGAGAAGACCAATGTTACAAAGTCCCCGTACAAAACCTAGAAAATCTACTGTTGGTGTGTTGTTTGCAGTTGGAGGCATGGATGCAACTAAAGGTATTAGTTTAGCATGTCTGTAGTAGGAGTGGAAGCAGATATATAATTGTTAAAGTCATGGTGTCATCTTAGTTTTCACCTTGCCAGTAATCTTTTATTTTATTTTATTTTATTTTTGTTTCTGGGAAAATATTTGAAAAATGAATTTGCAGTATGTTTCAGTTTAACCAGAGAAAAAGGCTGGCCGTGAAGAATGTCTACTGGATAGTGTTTATAATGTCACCAACACAGCTTACTCTGACCTCTGGAACAGCTTTCCAGCTGTATTTTGAAATGTACATGGACTGCATTAATAAGATGATTATCAACAAAATAAATGCACTTTTTAAAAAGCAACCTGGAATCCATGGGAAGGAGCATATTTTCATTACTTAAGTTAGCCCTTAATATTTTATGAAGAATTAATTATAGAAATGTTAAAGAGATTTGAGACAGACATTCATAAAAAACAAAACAGATCTTTTGATTCAACAGTCATTAGATTTGATCTAATGTTGGTTCTTAAATTGTTTGCAATATCCCATTTGGATTTGGCCCAGTAGAACATTTAGTAAATGCACCATAAAACTTTCTTATTTGTAAAATTGCTGTTGAAAGAGATTCTGATGCAACTCATATGTGTGTGTGTGTGTTGGAATAAATTAATACTGCATCTTTGGTATATATGTTTTTGAATAAAATTTTTAGAGACATTGATAACCAGATTACCTATCACTTTCCAGTGAAGCCCAAAACCTGTTTTATTTGCATTAAATATTAAGTATTGATCTTTTCAAATATTATTTTATACTATTGCTAAGGAGCAACAAGTATCGAAAAGTATGATCTCCGTACCAATATGTGGACTCCTGTAGCAAATATGAATGGGAGACGACTGCAGTTTGGAGTAGCAGTGTTAGATGATAAGTTATACGTTGTTGGTGGTAGAGATGGATTGAAAACATTGAATACCGTGGAGTGCTACAATCCCAAAACAAAAACTTGGAGTGTGATGCCTCCTATGTCCACTCATCGGCATGGACTTGGTATGTGTATTTTTGCTCATAGCTTTCTTAAAACAATAGCTTTGTTGTGGTCAGCCCATTTCAAGTAAACACTTTGATAGGGTGGCAGCATGGTGTTCTTTGTGCAAAAGTCAGACACTTTTGTATTTTAAAAATGATCTCCTCTGTTAATGCTGCTTCTTTCAGGTGCCAGAGTAAAAAGTCCTGTAGGAATATATTCGGCGATGGAGGGGGCTACTGTTTGGAAATATTTTTTAAAATGGGATAGTTAGAGTCAAATCCCTCAATAACAAGGACTGCTCTGCTCAGGATGACATATTTATTTGGACATAGAAAAGCTCTGCAGCATAGGGTAGTGGAAAAGAGCCAGTGTGGGGTACTGGTTCGAATGTTGGACTAGAACTATGGGAGGTCAAGGTTCAAATCCTACTTGACCATGGAAACCCACTGAGTGGTCTTAGGCAATTCATACGCTCTCAGCCTCAGAGGAAGGCAATGACAGCGAGGTCCGACCATATAACACCTGTTTTAAAATCTCTTCACTGGTTGCCAATTCGTTTCCGGTCCCAGTACAAAGTGTTGGTTATCACCTTTAAAGCCCTAAATGGCTTGGGCCTGGGTTACTTGAGGGAACGCCTCTCCCTGCATAATCCTCCCTGCACTCTCAGGACTACAGGAAAAGTGTTACTCAATCACCCTAAAATGAGATTGGCGACTACTCAACAAAGGGCCTTTATGGCAGTAGCGCCTTCTCTGTGGAATGCCTTACCTGAAGGGATCCGCCTTAGTGGAACAGTAGAAGCCTTTAAAAAGGCATTAAAAACCCACCTCTTCCTACAGTCCTACCCTCCCAATTCCTTCTAAGATTATCTTTCCCCTATTGACTTTGACGTATTGATACTCATGATTTTAACATTATTACTGTATGTTTTTAACTGTGCTTATGGATTTAATTCGTTTTAATGTGTATTTTTAATATGTGAATTGTGGTACTGTTTTTACTGACTGTCTTTACTGACACTTGTACACCGTTTTGATCCTGGGAAAAGCAGTTAATAAATAAACAATTTATTATTTATTATTTATGTGTTTATCCATCATGACTCAGTGCTTTCCTTGTAGCTTTCAAATGGTGTTCCAGTGAGTCCTGAACAAGGAACATGGAAAAAAGTTTATTCACCATCATTATGCTCCATATTATTAATTATTTATTTATTTGATTTCTATGCGACCTTTGTCCCTTGAAAGGGACCCAAGGCAGTTCACAAATAAAAATTCTAACAAACATATTATAATTATTATACCATGTAATGAAGAATGGGCCAGCAAAATGCTGAACATATTTTAGGACTCATCCCACTAGTTTTACTAATGTGTCATTTGAGGTTGTCTTGTATCTCAGAATCTTCCACAGAATCTCTTGTTCCATGGATCAGAAAAGTTAATGAGGAGAGGGTTTCTGAAAGGTAACAAGTTTTCAAAACACTTCTATATATGATACACAATTGGACACTTTCACGTTCGAACAGTATGTGTTTTGTTTTAAGGTGTGGCAGTGTTGGAAGGTCCTATGTATGCTGTAGGAGGACATGATGGCTGGAGCTACCTGAACACTGTAGAAAGATGGGATCCACAAGCACGTCAATGGAACTTTGTGGCTAGCATGTCAACTCCAAGGAGTACAGTGGGGGTAGCAGTATTAAGTGGAAAGTAAGTAGAATAACAGAACTAAAGTCTAATGGCCCATACGATTTTACTCAGGAACTAATAATATATTTAATTGTGTACATAAATAAAATTTAGGAACCTGAGAACATCTAGAAAGACAGAGTGCAAAGATTCTGAGTGCTGGTTTGCATGCATATTTTATAGTCCAATCCATTGCCTCTTAATTTATTCAGTAGGCATTAGGAAATCTGTCATGTTCATTTTATCCTTCGTATTGATTGCTCCAGGGACTTAAATAGTTTCAGAACCATAGACACAATTTCACTTGCCATGCAATGGTTCTAAGAAATTTGGCATAAATCATACCAATATATTTTTAGCTGCAAACTTGATAGTAGGTGATGAAGATCTTGAAAACTAAACATTGCTATCTATTTTCCGTAGCATGGTGGCTGAAGAAATTTTATTATATGAAGAGAATGACAGTTTCATTCATTTTTGTGGAGGGGGATAAAATCACAAGTGCACTTTTTTCTACTTGAGAAATATATCAGATTACCAGAACACCTAGGGCTAAATTCAGTAGTTAATCCCACTTAACAACAGTAAGATTTGCATAAATGTTGCCAAATCATTTAGTGATTGATTCAGTGGATCTACTTTAGTTGGAAATAGTCACTCAATTTAGGTTCTAATATACCAGGAAACCTATCTCCCTGAATATTTCCTGTATAGTCATTTCTCTTGACTTTACTAACCATTTGCTTCATGGGTTTTGATTGTCTTTTTGTCCATCTTTGTTTATTTAGAAATAGGAAAGACCCATTTCAGTGATATAGGCCTGTTACAGACAGCCAAAATAAAGCTGCTTTGAGTCACAGTGGAGGTATGGTGTTTCAATGATGCATGCGTCCTAAGAGTCCAGAAGTCGCACCAAAGCCACACTCCATCCCTAAGGACTGGAGCGTGGCTTTGGTATGGCTTCTGGACTCTTAGGACGCATGCATCCTTGAAACACCATACCTCCACTGTGACTCGAAGCAGCTTTATTTTGGCTGTCTGTAACAGGCCATAGGAGATCTGGGGGCAACATATGCCCTTCACCAGACCTTGCTAGGCCATTCCTCCCTATATTTTGAATTCTTTTTTCATTTTAAAACTCAGAAGTCTCCCTACACCTTCTAGGAGGCAATTTTGTCATCTGTTTTTCCCGACTGGGCTGTTAGCAAACTGGAAAGTAGGCTAGCATTCACTGTTGCTTTTGAATAAAGCTCTTCACCCCAGGACCAAAACAACTTGAGAGGGCAAAAATAATTAAATTTCCTCCATGCTTCCTAAATGTCAAGCGCCACATTTTAAGTGAAAATAAGTAATTGTAGAAAAGTTGGAGACTCAAAATAGCCTTGGAGGGCCACATGGAGCACATACTTACACTTTTCTCACACCCACTATAATGGGATATACAGGGAAAGCAGAAAGATCAAGAAATGGTTTAGTTGGACATAAGTCGGTCAAAACACTTCTAAATCACCACATTCCACAGCTGGTACTTAATTCTTACTCTTAAAAGTAGTGCAGCAGCCAGGGACAAACTGCACCACTTGCTGAAGTACAAATGAATTGAAATGTAGGTATTCTTTAAAACTGTTGTTTTGTTACCAAACAATTGCTGGGGAGGCTGTAATATATAAGCAAAATCAGAAAACAGGTGAGACATACTCTTTCATAAATAGCAACCCTAGTGAGTTATTCTCTTTTCTCTGAGGAAGATTTCAGTTTGTTAGAATTTATGTAGCTTTAACTCAGCAAAACCATCTAATTTGACGTGAGCACAAGTCTTTCCTGTCCCTTGTTTATGGTTAGAAAAGGTTGACTGTTAAATTTGTAACATGTCTGTGTATATTACAGGCTATATGCAGTTGGAGGTCGAGATGGAAGTTCTTGTCTCAAATCTGTAGAATGCTTTGATCCTCATACTAACAAATGGACACTTTGCGCTCAGATGTCAAAACGAAGAGGTGGTGTTGGTGTAACCACCTGGAATGGATTCCTCTATGCTATTGGAGGTCATGATGCACCAGCTTCCAATTTAACATCAAGGCTGTCTGACTGTGTTGAGAGGTATTCACCTAATGAAGTCCTTATATATGAATATACTCTATATGGATGAAACATTATCAAGAGAGCATAATGAAGTGATTTTTCCTTTGTTTAAAGAAAACTAAAAATTTAGCCCAATCCAGCAAAGTATTTCAGAGCTCTCTTTTTGTTTAGACTGGAAGTTCCTACTAAAATCAGTGGCATTTCCAAATGTCTGGATCATATTTTCAAGGCAATCAAAATATATCTGTGTTAGAAGTACACAGTCACAGATATTTTTAAATAGTAGACTATTCATGCTTTAAATTATTCTCTGCCAGACAAAAACAATGGGAGTACTAATCAGTATTTGGATTTTGGCTGCTTTTAACTGTAAAAAAGCTGAACTTAATCTTAAAGCTCTTGCTGTAACACTTGCTTGAAAACACCACTGTACAATACCATATAGCTTTTTTGGCCCAGTGGCCTCTGTGTGTGTTTAAAACCTTGCATCTATAATACGTATGTGAGGTAGGGTATAAAATATATGACTTAAATGGAAACAATTGACTGGTTTTCATAAATTCCAATGGTATAGAGAACTGAACTTGGGCCAAGGTTCAGGTGCTATTAAAGTTAAGAGTCCCTTTATCTTGGACTGGCTGATTTCTGGTAGCCATAAGAATAAAAGTACTTCTACTAGTTTGTTAATAATGTAGGAATGTTGGATTAGAAAGATGTTGCCAACAGCCAGAGCAGAACACAATGATGGTTATTAGTTTTAATTAACAAAAACAAGCTGGAGACATTAAGGTATGCATTTAAGGGACAGCTATGGCTGTGAACTTGTTTGGATATATTCCTCTGGTCTGTCAAATCATAGTAATGAACATCAGGCCTCTATACTTCCCTCTCTTCATCCCTCCCCTCTGTGTTTGCGTATCTCCCTTAAAACTACATTTTCATGTTATGTCCATAATAGGAAGCTCTAGTTCAATTTTTTTCCATAATATGTGATTTAAGATGTTGGTGTAAATTAATATTAAACCATCTAATGGAATTGTAGTTTAACATAACCAGGATCAGTGCCACAAAGAAGGGAGAAGGTAAGAGGCAAGTGTATAGGCTCAACTAATTCCCAGTTAATTGAATTGCTGTTAACAAGATAGAATAACAACAAAAAAGATAGCACAAAAAAAATCTGTGTTTGTAAGAAGCACAATGATCAACAGAAAGTCTTGTTAGCTTGTTTGTGAAAATCAAGTCATAACAGTGATACCTTATCTTTTTAAAAAAACGTTTCAGGTATGATCCTAAAACAGATGTGTGGACTGCTGTCGCATCAATGAGCATTAGCAGAGATGCCGTGGGAGTTTGCCTTCTTGGAGACAGACTGTATGCTGTCGGTGGATACGATGGACAAACCTACCTTAACACAGTGGAGTCCTATGATCCCCAAACAAATGAGTGGACACAGGTATGGGTTTCGATTTAGAGGGCACATCGACCAGAGTTTGTGTACCTAAGGAGCCTTAGGTGAATTCCTCTAACACCTGATACAGATGTTCTGCCAGTAGGGCTAGCAATGCCCTTCAAGCCTTAAAAGGCCATTGCTAGATAGTTGATCAATGCTCTGAGGTCATGAAAAAGAACTACTATCTGTAAGTGCCTCCTGCTTTCTAGAAGTCATCTCAGTCTTTTGAGGAGCAGTTGTATATCCTTACAAAGTAATTCAGGGAGTCATTAATTGGGTTGGCAAAAACATGTTTAAATATGGGTTTCTGTGTGTTCTGCTTTGAGGTAGAGGTCATAGTCAGACCCACGTCCAGGCCCTGTTTACAGATGTTTTAGCTTCCTGGAAGTGAAAGATACTTATGATGATACTGTTCCCTTCATAGGCCCACCTGATAGACACTTTCTCCTGTGCTGCTCTCAGACTGTGGAATGTATGCTCCGCAGAGTTATGATCTGTCCCCACTCTTTTTACTTTTAGAAAAGGTGATAAGCTACATTTTTTGAATTTGGCTTTTCACATTGCCTTGGAGAAGTATTAATCCTCTTTTATTTTTTCACAGTTTGTTGTGTTATCGCCTGGAATTGAAATTAATTTAGTTGGCATTGTTGTTCTCACTTGAACTACACAAGTTGCTTAGCTCTGTGAGGATGCAAAATGTTCTTATTCTGGCACAAAAGTAAAACAGTATGGTAAAATATATAAATTAATAGAAAGACAAGAATCCATATTTGATTATTTAAAAAGAAAAGTACAGAAACTCAAGTCTATCTGAAAATTCAGCCTCTGGTTTTTAAATTATAGAGTAGCTAGGAAGTAAAAGCACTCTTCATATATTCAAACTTCATTTACTAGGTAGTACAGAGCAAAATTTCCAGTTGTTCCAATGATAGAGCAGAGTTAATTTTCAATGGTAGTGATGGGAAACCAAAGCGGAAATTCAACTTGAAAGCTGCTATTCTGTTCTTGTTCTATCTGGATAAATTTTGGACAGATCTTGGAAAAATTCTCTTTGGGTTACAGCTCCTATAATTCCCAAACCCACATGGTCTCTGTCCATGCTGGTTGGAGGATTCTGACAGTTGTAATTTTAAAAAGGAAATGTTTCCAACCTTTGGTTTTAGACAATCTATGTACTGCTTTTCCAACTGAGGCATCCAGAAAGGCCAGAAGTGGAGCCATGGTGGACAGAGTAGAAGGGGTTGGTGCTTCTTTTAGGTGCTGCTGAGGTGGCCTAAGCTCTCACCTTTCACCACTCTCCTCAGGGAAAGAAAGTGCTTCCTTTCTTTTGACCCATGGATAAGTCGACCCAGGTTTTTTGGGGTCACTTTTGTGACTAAAATTTCTAGACTAATACATGAGTATATATATAACTGGTAAGACAAGTAGAATCTGTCAAATATGCCTGTGTGTCCAAGGGACTGAAGCCCTGATGAACAAAAGATGACACCATGGATTGGAAGAATCCTATTCTTTTTAAGTGGTAGATTTATACAGATCTGCAAATACATGTTTCATAATTTCTGGAATTGATCATTGGCATGGAATAAAAGACCTAAGGTACAACCCAGCTGACCTTTTACTCAAGTTGAACTCTCTCTCTCTGTCTCTTTTCATGCCAGTCTATTCCCCACACATCTGATTCCTATCTTAGTGTAAAATTTCTAAGAGACATGTTTTGTCACTCACTTACTGTATATACTGGACTATACTCACCGTATACTGAACTCATGTACAAGTTGAGGGCAAGTTTTGGGACCAAAATTATGGATTTTGATATGACCCATGAATAAGTTAAGGGTCAAACTTAGGGACATGTAATAAAGGATCTAAGGATGAAGCAAAGGAAAACAATGCCAAAGAATTGTTTGTGCTCACCCTAAAGGCTGGATGAATGAGAGAGTACAGGGGAGTCAGTGCTTCCAGGACATAGTACAATCTTGCCTTTCACCAGTGGATGGTTCCTTTTTAAATACAAGTTAAGATATAGTACTTACATTGACCTAAAGATGTCAACTCAGGTTTTTGGAGTCAGTTTTTAGACTAAAATTTCTAGACTTCTACATGAGTATATACAGTATTTCTGTTTTTTCCTTTACAGGTTGCACCATTGTGCCTAGGAAGAGCAGGAGCATGTGTTGTGACTGTGAAACTCTAATTTCAAAGATGTCCTTCTCTCCTTTAAGCTCTCATTTGGAGGAAGGGGATTCCCTCAAATTTCTAAATTATAATACAATGAGGTACTGTGTATCTTTGCAAGACAAGGCATTTGGTCTTAATCTGTTACCTAAGGTTTTTTTCTTAAATGGACCAACATTATGCACTTTTTTAAATGAGTAATGCAATTTGTGTACATTCATTTGTAATCAAATACTTAGCAGTCAGCTGGCATATTAGAAATACAGAGGTAGAAAACCATACATATTTTGTTTCTGGCTGTAGAAGACCCGCAAGAAACTTCTTTTAGAAACCTGCACACACTACTATGGACTTTCATTTTCATATGTATGCTTTTGACATGTTCAGAATGCATCAGCCTTGCTTTATTCCAAATGTTTTGTCTTTATTGTTCTATTGAGTTTATTTTATTTTATATTATACTATGTGGTACAAAGAGAAGTCAAATGTAGCCAAAATTTTGAGTGTACCTCTTGCCTTGGAAATGTTATTCCTTTAATGCCTGAACTCTTTACACACAGCTGATGCTTTGTAGTCTTTTTGTTTGTTTAACCAAAGCCTTACTTTAATATTTTATGCTATCGAATATGTTCTTCAACAACTTTGCACCATCTAGTATGCTTGCAGGATTTTCTCATCTTTTAAGTTATATTACATAATATACACATTTATACACAATTTCACTGTATCTATTTTGTGGGTCACTTCCTAAAAGCAGTTTCAAGAGAAAAGAGCTCAAGCATATGACTTTCATTTGTAGTTTTTGGAGCATTCCATGATCTCTAGTTCTGTGAAGCTAACTTTAATTTACTTTGAAGGAGGATTTTGAACAATTCTTAAGTACGTATTTATAGGATTAAAATTCCTTACAGCACTTTTTGTGTTAGTTTAACAAAAAGTGGGCATTATCCTACAAGTAGTACATCCTTTGGGGATGTTCAGCTTCTTTAAAAAACAAACAAACTGTTGTTCTTTCTGAAGATCAGACTAGTGTTACTGAATTATGCAGTACTGTAACAGATTTTCTTTACAATTTGCCTTGTGTTGATTCCTTACACTACTCAGAATTCCTTGGGTATTCCAAGTGCTGTCTGAAATTTTTATATTTTCTTTTGTGCCTTGTTTCTTATGTTTTCATATATCGTATGTAAACACACATTCTTGTACTTTATCATAAAATATGAATATGTAAACTCAAAGGACTTTTTCTGACAGTAAACTGAAGATATCTGATAACCTTTTGCACATTTGTAATTTTTAATGCAATGTTGGATTTTAAAATTCACTATTGAACTATTTATTAGTTTAAAAGAAAAAACTAAACTTCAGTGTAAATGCTGTTTTTAATTATATCTCTTTTCAATATATTATTTTGTTATGCTTTGTGCAAACTACAATGCAAAAAAATAGTAAATTCAAGAGTTCTTTCCACCTCCACTTTCCCCTGAGAAATTACTTGGTATTTTTTGTTTTCCCTTTCTTTTGTACTCAAGTAGTCTTCACATATAGAAACATTTGCATTGTAATTGTAGTGTTAGGAAGGGAGAACTTGCAGATCTAACATTCCTTCAGGTAGAGAGCTTCCAGCATAGATCATAGCGGTGTACAGAAAATTATATAACAGTACAAGAAAAATCGACAATTAAGATACACTGTGTCCTCAGGCCAGCCCCTAATGACGCTGGGGCCGGCCTGCTCTCTCCCTCAACCGGCCGAAAGATGACAGTTTATGGAGGGAGGGCACTCAGTCTTCAGGCCATCCCTGATGACCTGGGCCGGCCTGCTCTCTCCTCAACGGCCGAAAGATGACAGTTATGGAGGGAGGGCACTCAGTCTTCAGGCCAGCCCCTGATGACGCTGGGCCGGCCTGCTCTCTCCCTCAACGGCCGAAGATGACAGTTATGGAGGGAGGGCACTCAGTCTTCAGGCCAGCCCCTGATGACGCGGGGCCGCGCCTGCTCTCTCCCCTCAACGGCCGAAAGATGACAGTTATGGAGGGAGGGCACAGTTTCAGGCCAGCTCTGATGAAGCTGGGCCGGCCTGCTCTCTCCCTCAACGCCGAAAGATGACAGTTATGGAGGGAGGGCACTCAGTCTTCAGGCCAGTCCCCTGATGACGCTGGGCCGGCCGCTCTCTCCCTCAACGGCCGAAAGATGACAGTATGGAGGGAGGGCACTCAGTCTTCAGGCCAGCCCCGATGACGCTGGGCCGGCCTGCTCTCTCCCCTCAACGCCGAAAGATGACAGTATGGAGGAGGGAATCAGTCTTCAGGCCAGCCCCTGATGACGCTGGGCCGGCCTGCTCTCTCCCTCAACGGCCGAAAGATGACAGTTATGAGGGAGGGCACTCAGTCTTCAGGCCAGCCCTGATGACGCTGGGCCGGCCTGCTCTCTCCCTCAACGGCCGAAAGATGACAGTTATGAGGGAGGGCACTCGGTCTTAGGCCAGCCCCTGATGACGCTGATAATCACTCTGGCCTCAAGCAAACTGGTAGCTTGGAGAGGCCTTTGGCTGTTCCTGTCCTAAGCACTCCCTGAGCGGTGCAGGACTGTGGTGACCAGACACGCGGTCGCATGGTCTGCCACCATGGCCTGCAATGGACTGCAGGCAAGGAGCACTTTTTTGCAGCTGAGTTTGGGCCACCTTAGGTGTCCGTGGTGCAGCTTCACCCCAATCCGCGGGCATGTGTTATCTGAACTCCACCCCCGGATTGGCCCGAAGCTGGCATGTTTGAGCCACCTGTTTTGGGCCTCTGTCTCATTCTAACCCTTCTGTATTCTCTTCCTACTATGTCTTCCATCTTTTTTCTTACCACAGAAAATCACTTAAAGAAAAGATGGAATATGTGTACAATGCTTTCTCACCCATAGCACTAGAAGCCTTCCATTTGAAAGCACCCTTATTTTTAATGGCTTCCCCTTCCCTTGAGTGTGGACCACTGTTATAAGTAACCCATCATACTATTTATTATGATGGTTAGATTTAAATGTTTGAGAAAGTTTTTTTATTGAGATTGTTTGTTGTTTTATTGAATTTTCTTACCAGTTCATCTAGAAAAGGAACTTCTGTCCCCCTACACAAGTAACTAAAATAATTATAATTACAGTGGAGAGTTTTTTAAAATTTAAAGTGTGGTTTTATTTATAATTATCTTTACTTTGTAAGCCACCTTGAATCCTTCTGTGGGGAAAAGGCAGGAGTATAAATAAAGTTTTAGGAAATCTGAACTATGATCCTACCTGCAAATGCTGGGTTAATAGGATAGAGTATTGTCTATCATAGTGATAAAGGATGTGGCCCTCTAGATATGGCTGGACTGGAATTCCCATAAGCCCTAGACAGGTGAGGAATAATGGGTACTGCAAATCAGTAATAGCTAGAGAGCTACACATTCCCCATGTTTGGACTACCTCAAGTAGACAAAGCAGTGTTTCCTCACCAGACCATTTTAGCTCAAAAAGAAGCTCCTACACAATATACCATCTGCACTTCAGATATGAAATGAGAACTGTGAACCTCATCTTCCTATCCAGTGACAGGATAGATGACCAGGAGACTGTCCTTACTGTCTTTCCCCCAGAAATGTGTTTGAGTAAAAGAACCCACATCAATGGGACGACAAAGTGTAAGTGTGTGTGTGCTCGTGTGTGTGTGCTTGTGTGTGTGTTTGCACCGAGGAATATCTCAGGATGTTCAGGAAGACATTTGAGTGATTAAATAGATTGATTTACTGAACTAGAAAATGATTAGAACACATAACAGATTGGAATCACTCTGGTTCATCTCATGCAGGTAAGCATTAAATTCTCTCCACATGAAACTAAGTATTTTTATTCAGTGAAATACATTTATTACATTCAGAAAGAACAGAATGCAGGCTAACAGGCAAATGACTTAAAGGTATACATAAAGGTGTGACATGAGGACCTTTGCATGGCCTACACATTATAAAAGTAGGCAGTTGGGCATACAGCATCCTTTCTTAGATTTTATTGCCATACTGCAATTCCTCTGTGACAGGTGATATACAGGGAACTCTTCCCAAAGCCTGATAAAGTTATTTTTGGACTCCACTCTGAAGAAATACAGACTTTGACAAAAAAGTAACTTTTCCAAGCTCTGTACCTAATAGCCTCTGATATGTTTAAGTATAGCGGGCAGAAATGGCCAGGTACTGTTTTTACCTCTTATAGGCCTGTTACAGACTGCCAAAATAAAGCTGCTTCGGATCTCTTTGGAGGTATGCTGTTTAAATGATGCATGCACCCTAAGAATCCGGAAGCTGCACCAAAGCTGCACTCCAGTGCTTAGGAATGGAGTGTGGCTTTGGCGCAACCTCTGGACTCTTAGTACCCATGCATCATTTAAATAGCATACCTCCAAAGAGACCCGAAGCAGCTTTATTTTGGCAGTCTGTCTCCTTGAAGAAAGATACATAGTTTAAAAAATAAGTAGTAAGAGTGTTTTGTGTGGCCTTTGGCTTTTTCTTGTAATTTTTCATGCAGATTAAGAGCAGTGTGGAAAAAGACAAAAGGGAGAGTTAAAAAAAGAAAGAAAAGAACAGGTAGCACATCTTTCCTTCTGCCAAAAGATATCAAAAGAATAGTTAGCCCATTATGGATTTTATATAATAGCCTTCCCAAGTTCCCAAAACTGTTAGCACTTATCAAAAGAAAAATAAATCCCTTACATAGGAGGGAGAGAGAAAGAAATGTACTACTCAGAATAGAATATAAATTGGTTGTACGTGGCGACTTCCATCAACTAAAGTTTGGACTAAAACCTGCTCGAGGTATTAGTCCAAACTTTAAGGGAGCTATCCAAGGACCTAAACTTCAAAGGCAGATTTAGTACATTGGATTGTTCATGCTAAAACTCAGACTGGACTTGTTGTCCCACTTACATGGAAGCCGTCACATAGATAAATATTCTTATCTCAAAAATGACTCAAGGGGTAAAAAGGTTCACAGCACTAAGTGAGCCTGTGTCTAATTTGCAAGCAAGGGAGATTCTCTTGTAGCTATAGTCACAATCTGTGACAGCACAAATAGTTTAATCTTGTGTTCTTACAGTACTGAAACACAGTACAAAGAAGCATTCTGCAAGTCATTGCAAAGAATGCAGCTGTTGATAAGGGAAAGGTCTCAGCACTGGCTTAATCAACTAGGATAGTAAGGCATCCTGTTTCTAGGTGATTTTCAAAGAAGTAGCTGTATTAGTTTCTTGCAGCATTAAAAAGGAGGAAGAGGAGGGAGAAATGTTGCAGCACCTTTAAGATTCATTGGTTTTTATGTGAGTTTGCATGGATATAAATCTCACCTCTTCAGATGCATTAATACTTGATAGTGTATCTGAAGAAGTGGGTTCATATCCACGCAAACTCATGTGAAAATAAAACCCAGTTATGTACTCTTAAAGGTGCTGCCACTTCTTTTTTTCCCCCTCCCTCTTCTTTTTACAAGAAAGCAGCCAAATGCTAGCATACAATTTTTGTTTTTATTTTGTAAATTAAAAATGAAAAAGAAAGGAGTAGAAAATAAGCAGTGTGCAGGAGGTAATGAAAACATTAGTCTGAACTGTACGGTAAAATTCCAGCTCATATATCACATTTCGTAGATGTCTGCAATGTTCAGATGAAGACAAAATACAAGAAAAAGTATCTGCTTTTTACCTTGGATTGTGACAGTCTGAGGAAGCTACAGCATAAGGAAGGTGGCATGGTGCAACAGATGCAACTATCACATCCATAAGGTGGCTTAGTGGATGGTTAATAGTAACTTTTTCTAGGCAGGAATGAGAGAAGGCTGTTTCCCCTCAAATAGGATGGACAGGTTAAGGACAAATTCCCATGCGATAATTGTGTTCAAATAGAACAAGGGGCCAGAATTCAACAAACCACAACCTGACAATTTATATGTGCAGGTCTAGCCACAATCATATTATTTTGTTGTTGTTGATGATGATGATCTGGTGGTGTGCCTTAAGTAGACACTGATTTATGGCAACCCTGCTGTTGGGTTTTCTTAGCAAGATGTGTTCAGGGTAAGATTTTATATTGCTTTCATCTTCGGCTGAGAGAGTGTGGCTTGCCTAAGGCCACCCAGTGGATTTGCATGGCTTCAGTTAGAAATCAGATCCTGACCGCCTGGAGTCCTAGTCCACTATTCAAACCTCTCACTATTGGCTCTTTTTGTAGATATTGTGTACACCCACCCATTTCTCTTAAGATGAATGGGAATCATATGGCTCTCCAGATGTTACTGGGTAACAGTTCCCAGCATTCCTCACCATTTGTAATGCTGGTTGTGTTACCCTAAATGTAAGGTGCTAGCTAGTAGAACCTCCACTGACAGCAGCAATTTATCTTTAGTTTTGGTAACACTCACTTTGGCTATGCAAGAGTGGGTAACATAATAGGAGCACCAGCTATAACAGCCATACCTGATAGATGCCTCCAGCATATGAAATTATGGTGCTTTATAGAGCACCCAAAAAGGGCACGCTGCCGGCGCCCGTGGTTACTGCGCCAGGGAACCGCAGTGGACAAACAGTGTGATTCCCTGGCGCAGCAAAAGACCCACAAAAAGTGGGTTCTTTTTGCGACGTGGAAATGATGCTGCAAGGCGCCAATGGCATACTTGTGGCGTCATTTCCGCACTGCGACGTGCAGACGCTAAGCGTCTGCTATGTCAAAATGACAGCGCCCATGTGTAACACCCAGAAAGGACGCCACTCCCTAACCCTAGTACATGCCAAGCATGTACTTTTGAGTGGTGTGGAACCCGCCTATATGAACTTAGAAGAAACAGAAAATTACACAGGTAATTTGTCCAACCAACACAGAGACAAATATGGAAGCCAAATGAGATAGTAGAATTGGAGGCTTAGGAGATGTAGTGCAATTACTGATCCTGAACTAAGAATCTATGGAAAGCTGGAAAGCAGAAAGGCTCTGTCCGCAAGTCTTGAGTAAGTAGCTTCAGGAATTGGGAGGAATGGACAAAGGAACTCTGACCGAAGCCTGAGGACAACAGCCATGGTTCAGGTGGGGACAAGTTGACTGCAACTGTCACAAAAAGTTTTTATTTGGGGGATAATATTTATAGTCTTGATCCATGAGAGTTCCATGGGAAACCAAAAGTTTGATTACCTCTGGAGGAATATAGGAATATTCCTAAAGGGAAGCGCTTGTTTAGGTATTTGGGAAATGCGAAGGTTTGGGTGTGAGTGACGATGCTTCATAGACTTTATAATACTTAGACAAGATCTGGATATCCCAAAATGCTATGTGCAGTTCACACCCCCTATGTCCGGCACTATGTGTGTCATTTCCCTGTCATTGCACTATGTGTGTAGGAGCCCTGGTGGCGCAGTGGTTAAATGCCTGTACTGCAGCCATTCACTCAAAACCACAAGGTTGCGAGTTCAAGACCAGCAAAAGGGCCCAAGCTCGACTCAGGCTTGCATCCTTCCGAGGTCGCTAAAATGAGTACCCAGACTGTTGGGGGCAAATTAGCTTACTTGCTAGTTAGCTTACTTGCTGTTCACCGCTATGATCTTTGGAATAGCAGTATATAAATAAAAAAAACAACAACAAACAAACAACAATTGCATACCACGTTCTCTCATGCTTGCACTTTAATGTTGTGTCAAACTATATCTGAATTGGTACATGTATCGGGATGTTACAGCTAAGTTTGCTGGGAGTTGCAGTCCAACACCATCTGAAAGGCTGCATGATTCCCAACCTTGTTCTTAGAAGATGAGCAAGCAATGGGGTGTGTGTGTGTGTGTGTGTATCTTCAAATGGAATTTTAAAAACCTGAAACAGCTGAGTATTCTACTAAAAAAAAAGCCTTTACAACGTGTTTATTAGAACGTAGTTAAAGCTGGTGATGTATTTTTGTAAACAGTCTTTGAAATATTTTTGAAGGGCAGTATGCACCGCTTCTAAATAAAATAAAAACAAATCATATTGGTATTATGGCAGCTACAAATTAATAGCATCTGTTATGGGAATGGCCCAGAGATAACTAAAATGAATGTATTACCCAGACTAATGTATATATAACTCATGCAGTGCCAATTTATATTCTCCCATTAATTTTAAAAATGTATATTAAATATTTAGAAAATTCTGATGGGCACCTACAGGCAGATCACACACCAGCTAAAATAAATTACAGTTATCTTCAAGGGAGGAAGAACAAGTGATATGTAATTACCACAAATCATTTACATTGAAAAAGACCATTTTAGTACTGTATGTGGAGAAGGGGAAAGAGATGGGAGAAGGTCATTTTAATCTTCTGTACTAGACTTAGACTTTCTTTCTCTCTCTTGATACCTTTAGGACATCTGCCTATGTACATCAGTGCATGGTCTGCAGTCCTCTGTATCCCAGAGTATATACTGTATAGACTCATAAGTCTAGAAATTTTAGTCAAAAAATTGACTCCCCCCCAAAAAAAATCTGAATTGACTTGCCCATGGGTTAATGTAAATACCGTACTTTAATAAAAATAGAAACCATCCCCTGGTGAACTGCAAGAGTGCAATCTGTCCTGGAAGCACTGACCTTCCTCTAGTCTCTTAGCCTTCAGTGTGAACACAGTTATGCCTGCTGGACTTTTGTAAGTTCTTTGGGATTGTTTCCCTTTGCTTCATCATTTAGATCCTTTGTTACATGCCTTTAAGTTTTACCCTTGACTTATAATCAGATCATATCAAAATCCATAATTTTGGCCCCAAAACCTGCCCTTGACTTATACATGAGATCGATTTACAGTTGAATATATATGGTACTGCAGTGGGACCTTGTTATGTGCTGAGATTTCTTTCCAGGACTCCACATGGATACCAAAATCTGTGGATGCTCAAGTCCCATGATATATAACAGCACAGTAAAATGGTGCCCGTTATAGAAAGTGACAAAATCAAGGTTTGCTTTTTGGATTTATGCACGCGTGTGCACACACACACACAAATATATGATAAAGGTAGTCCATTGACATGAATGTCTGGTCATAACTGACTGTACGCATCTCCGTTTTTAAGCTAAAGAGCCAGTGTTGTTTGAAGATGACTCCAGTAGTCATGTGATCAGCATGACTGCACTGAATGCTGTTATCTTCCCACATAGGGTGCATCAACACTGTTGAAATAATGCAGTTTGACGCCACTTTAGGTGCTATAGCTCCATACTATGGAATCCTGAGATTGGTAGTTTCATATGTTCTTTAGTCTTCTCTGCCAAAAAGTGCTGGTGCATTACAAAACTACAAATCCTGGGATTAGTATGGAAAGGAATGTTGCAGCACTTTTAAGACTAACTGAAAGAAGCTGGTATTATGAGCTTTTATAGACTTAAATCTACTTCTTCAGATGCTACCAGCTTCTTTCTTTTAGTTAGTCTCAAAGGTGTCACAAGATCATGTTGATTTTTCAAATTAACAGGGCTATGTCTTTGAATTATAATCCCAGGATTCTGTAGGATGGAGCCATGACAATTAAAGTGGTGTCAAACTGCATTATTTCTACCGTGCAGATACACCCTCAGCTCTCCTGTGCATGTTAGAAATATCTGTCCTGCTTTTCAAAATATGGCCTCCTGTAAGCCCACTTCTTCAAGTGCTGGCTTTAATCAAATCACCTTGGCCTTGTTTTTCTTATCCTATAATATCACAAAGCAGGTATATTAAAACTGAGAATGTTTGAAAAGAACTAGTCCCCAAGGACTGCTGGGAATTGCTGATAGGAATTAGTGGAGAAACTGGGATTCTAAAAAGGACAGAAGGATAACACTGTAGGGTAGTACCATTCAGAGACACAGCTGTGTGAGTCTGGAATAACAATATGGAAAGGGATCTTGTAGCACCTTTGTGACTGAGTGAAAAGTTGTTTTAGTACAGCTTTAATACACTGGCATTGCATCTGCACTGCAGAAATAATCCAGTTTGACACTGCCTTAACTGCCATGGCTCAAGGCTATGGAATTCTGGGCATTGCAGCTTTGTGATACATTTAGATTTCTCTGCCACAACAAACTACAATTCCCAGGATTCCATAGCTTTGAGCCACAGCAGTTAAAGGGGTTTCAACCTGGATTATTTCTACAGTGCCAGTGCAGCTTTGGTCTACTTCCTCAGATGCCACTTTAGAGTAGTTGTAAGCTCCTCTTACTGTCAGGTGACCTACAGTAAAGAGTTTATCACACAAAGGAGATTGGGAGTTTATCCCTTAAATAGCCTGGAAAAATCGCATAATTACGCTAAACAATTTCACACGACTTCGCACAAAACCCACCATTAAAGTGGCCCCAAAGTGGTCACAAAGAAGCATTAAAGCATATCTTTTTTACTTTTGGGATTTCAGTTACAATGCGTTTCCAATCCGATATCACTATTTGCGCAATTGCATGTAACCATTCACGCAATTACTCACCATTTTCACTCTATTTGTAGGATGCTTTAAATGCGCTTTAATCTCTCTACCCAGTGTGATAAACTCCTAAAACCAATGGGCAACAGAACAGAGCTGCTTCAGCCTCACACCGAACCTTGGCTGCAACCATTTGGACATTTTCAATCCCACAAGCCTTACAACAGGGAAATGTTAAGCCTATTTGCATTAGCACTGTCTGAAAAATGGGGTGGGGGTGGAGGAGAAATCCCCTTAAATCTAATTAAGAATGTGAAATGACAGAATAATTCTTCTTGTGCCTGAAGAATGGTGGGCAATAAAATTACTCTTCCCGCATGAGAAGTGTGAGATAGGTACTGTACAGTGTCTCATCCTAAGGGCCAGAGCTCACCCATTCCTATCAGGGCTCTCACCTGGCAAGACAGCTTCCTATTATTATTATTATTATTATTATTATTATTAACCTTTATATAGCGCTGTAAATTTACACAGCGCTGTACATACAAATGTTGTATGTTCTATGTTGCTTGCTAGACAATGTGAATATGCCCACACTTCTGCGCCCTGCTGTTTTAATTGCATGGATGCAAGAAACGTCCAAAACAATGAATTTCAAAAGGAATTTCCTACCCATTTACCTCATTTGCAAATGAACCATCTGAAAATTCTCACACCTAGGCAATCAGGTGGCAAATTTTTCGGCTGGTACATAAAACAATTAAAGAGGCCTAGAAACTAGCAATTCCTTCGTATGTTTAGCGAACTGCAGCAAATGATCGTTACATCCCCAAATCTAATGGCCACTCCTAATGAGAGGAAACGCATTGAATCAGGTATTGAAGATCCCATATGCTCAGTGGGTCTGCTGTTTCTAGAACTAACATCTGGTCAATATAAGTCAATATAAGCAACAATGTAGAGGTATAAACTAATGGTAATATCTTGCCTGATGAAGAAGCCCATGGAGCTTCGAAAGCTTGCAACGAGTATATTGTGCATTTCGGTTGGCCAATAAAGGTATCACTAATAGATTTTTGTTTGTATTTGTTAAATGGCCTACACAGCTACCCCTGAATGTTTATTTTATGTTGGTGTTTGTTGGTACGTTATTGGTGGTATGATTTGTGAGTGATTTGATGATATGTGTGTGCGCGTTACTTTTATGTTAATAAAAATATCCTTTTTTAAAAAGTTTGTTTCTGTGATCTGTCTGTCTGTCTGTCTGTTGTGCTATATAAATCGACCAGCCTGATTAGAGTATCATCAAACCTGATGTGTTATCTAATGAGACTAAAATGAATTAGATGCAACCCATCAATGACATTGCATGAATTTTAAATAAACACTTTTTTTGTTTAAAAAACAAAAGAAAGGAAGGAACTAGCAACTGGATACATTTGGATAGTGATGGGAACTAGAACTAGATTTGTGCCTATATATGTAATCAGGAGTAGGAATTATGAGGACTTTGAGATGTTGCTGGACAAGTAGTGAGAAAAGTGGGGAAGCAGCTGTCCTATAACATCTGGAGGAATCACAATATTCCCACCCACACAGAATAAGAACTGGGATTTTCTTTGTTTCTGTTCTTGGGGATGAGAACACGCTGTTGACAAAGTACAATAAAATCCACCAGTGATACTTTTATTGGGCCAACCAAAATGCATAAAATACATGTTGCAAGCTTTCAAAGCTCTACTGGCTTCTTCATCAGGGAAAAGGTGTCAAAAATCATACGTGTGTGTCGATTTTAGTCACAGGTTTGTATTTTGTCAAGATGTTGTTGGTGTTGTTCCAGGTCAATATGTTATGGAGGGATACCAGTGCAGGCAGGCCACTCCACTACCTTCTGATACTGGGAAACAAAAGTATTTTTAAAAATTAAATGCCATTAGCAGGTTGTTGTGTGTCTTGAAATTGTTTCCAACTTATGGTGACCCTAAGGAAAACCTGTCATAGGGTTTTCTAGGCAAGGTTTCTTCCAAAAGAGCTTGCCATTGCCTTCCCTTGAGGCTGAGAGTATGTGACTTGCCCAAGGTTACCCTATGGGTTTCATGGCCCAGCTGGGAATCTATCAACACTGCCTAGG
Source organism: Sceloporus undulatus (assembly GCF_019175285.1). NCBI lineage: Eukaryota > Metazoa > Chordata > Lepidosauria > Squamata > Phrynosomatidae > Sceloporus > Sceloporus undulatus. The sequence continues at coordinate 116,834,485 of NC_056526.1, forward strand.
ACAGCAGTTCTCAACCTGTGCTCCGAGAAGCCCTTCCCAAGTGCTCTGCGGGCTGTGGCTTTTCTGATAAAATGAAAGAAATAACAATTGAATTAAATTAAAGAATAAGAATATACACTCATCCCTCCACATTTGCTGTGGTTGGGTGCGCAGGACCCCCATGAATGTGGAAAAACCACAAATAACAAAAGCACTATGTTTCTACCCGAGAGGACAGCTCTCTATTAATATCTAGGTCCTCCAGTGCAAATCTGTGGTCAACATCTGCCAGACTGACATTGACCACAGAATTGCACTGGAGTAGCTACAAATGCCTAGTAGAATATTCTCCCTAGGAATCTCTAGGTGCTTCAGTGCAAGTTTTAATAATAATAATAATAATAATAATAATAATAATAATAATTATTATTATTATTATTATTATTATTATTATTATTATTATTTTCCCCACCCCTCTGCTCAATGCAATCAAAACTTTTGGTTAATGTTGAGTTGTGCTGCTGGGGGACTCAAATCTTAGAGAGAACATATTAATAAAATCCGTGAATAATCAAAGCCGCAAAAGTCAAAGCCGCAAATGTGGAAGGATGAGTGCATACACACACACACACAC
>NC_056526.1:116840097-116965735 GCF_019175285.1 Sceloporus undulatus
ATTAGGCGAGCTGAGAGAAGGGAGAACTTTGGCTATTGGTTTGCTGTCTCTGCGGTGCAGTAGTGGCTGTTGGTTACCATGTTAATAAATTTAATAATAATAATAATAATAATAATAATAATAATATTAGGCTCGACTCATCCTGGCATCCTTTCGAGGTTGCTAAAATGACTAACCAGCCTGTTGGGGGCAATTAGATTTTAGTTGTAAACCACTTAGAGACTGCTTAGGCCAGTGGCTCTCAACCTTCCTAATGCCGCTACCCTTTAAGACAGTTCCTCATGTCGTGGTGACCCCCAACGGATAGAGGAGCGGTGTCTCGGTTCCTAAGACCATCGGAAATATATGTTTTCCAATGGTCTTAAGTGATCCTTATGAAAGGGTTGTTCAATCCCCAAAGGGGTTGCGACCCACAGGTTGAAAACTCAGAGAAGGTGAAGAGTTAAAATACAGTACTTATTATTGACCCGTGGATAAGTCGACCCAGCTTCTTGGGATCAGTTTTTTGACAAACATTTCTAGATACAGTATGCGTTTCCTTTTTTCATGCATGTACCTTAAGGGATTATTTATTAGTTAACTGGCCAAGAGAGAGTAAAACAGAAATTAGCAACAATACAGCCAGTCCCATGTTGCCAAAGGGAATATGTAGTGTTTTCTTACACTGGCTGAAGAACTTGTTATTTCCTCTGCTAAAGCCATCTTGCTATGGCATTTCTTTTCCATTTAGTAAAATACCTGTTGTTAAGATGGGCAGATCGGTTTTCCTTTATACTTTAGTTTATACTGTATTTTATAAATGTAGTGTTGCCCCCAAGTATAGCGACATATTCATCACAAAGCATTCACTTCTATGACAGACACCAGAGACACCAGTGGTGTGGAATTAAGTGTCCTTGTCATTGTTGACTCCCTTGTTGTGGAGGCAAGTTCCCCTCTGCCTTTTAATTAAGATTGCAGTATTTTATTTTTGTATTGTCCATTGGAAGCTATTTTGATCAGAATTGGACCCTACCTGTAGAGTCTTATCAAAAATTAGCATGTTTCTTATTCGTATCATTGTGAGAGAATGTTGAGGATTGTTTTTGTATAGATTACACTTGTCCCTCCATATTTGCTAGGGTTAGGGGAACAAGGCCCCCGTGAATATGGAAAAACCGCAAATAACAAAAACATTGTTTTTACCTCTCTACCAGTGCAACTCTGTGGTCAATGTCCAACATACACTGACCATAGAATGGCACTGGAGTAGCTACAAATGTTCTTTCAGAGTTGCACTGGAGGACCTAGACAGTCCTAGAGAGAACATATTAATGAAATCCATGAATAATCAAATCCCCAAATATCAAAGCTGCAAATATGGAGGGATGACTATAGTTTGTATTTTGCATATATTGTTTTTGGCAAATGAAAACTTTAAATCAAACATATGTTTACACATTTATCATTGACTTTTTCTTTCCATAGGAAGTGTTTTGCCTGTTTGAAAAGGATGCACCTAGTTCCCCTGTGCTTTTTGCTTGGCAAAAAACTCTAGGAAACTACATTGCTGTTACAGGGTAAGATAACATATATTTAAAGTTACTGAAGGTATCCATACTGCATAACCAAATGTAAATACATGGCCATGAAAAATTGCTTATGTTTAACCTGAGTCAGAGTTTGTCACGTACAAAGAGGTTAAGACTCTAATGAGCATTTATAGATATATAACCAACATGATTGTTTGTCTTCTGTGCTCATCTTTTCTTTCTTTTTTTTAAAGTCACAATCACACTGTAAAAATTTTTGATCGGCATGGTAAAAAGAAGAATGAAATTAATTTACAAGGGTAAGTTTTAAAAATAAACAGGATTGTTTTCTTTTCTCTTCCTAAACTTTGGACCATCTTTCTTTGCAGTAATTCATTATTATGTCCCAGTCTTCTTTCTTTTCATTGATTATTTTATCCTTTAATAAAATTGTGAGTTTGTCCATTTCAAGCATGTCTAAAGTTTTATTTAGACAGTCATCTATTGTCAGAATTTCGGTACTACTACACTTTTTTGTGAAAGAGATTCTGGCAGCTTTGACTATATAGTATGTGCTTTAAATGTTTCCTGAGTTCTTTGCTTTCAACTATATTTAATAGGAATAATATTTGCTGTCAGTAGTTAGTATTGGAAGGAAAGAAATCAGTATTAACAATTTAGAAAAGTTTTGATATAATGGTAACTGTTTAAAAACAATCACGTCAAAGTGTTTAGACATATATGATATAAAATAACCAAGAGTGTATACTCTTAGAATAAATAGATAAGATCTATATAATTAGACATGTTGTAATGTTGTAATGATATAAATTATGGAAGAAGAATTTGAACATATATATATATATATATATATATATATATATATATATAATTTGAAGAAGTTAAAGAGGGGGAGGAAGTTTGAAAAATAATATGATGTAAACAAATATGTAAAAGAGAAATGTATCAGAATATGTTTCAGACAAAAGTCAATAAAATATATAAAAACAACAGGACTATATTATGTAAATTTGAAATGTTCCTTATATTTTAAGCAAGCTAAGATTTGCCAAAATAATAGAAGAATGTAGCAAGTAATTTGTCTACTCAGTCAGATTATTCTCGTCTATTTCATTAATGCTTTCAAAAAGAGTTTGGGTTACGAATTTCGATGATATCAGAATCAATGGGAAATTCTGCATGAAAGAGTTGGACAACTCAAGGAACCCAGGCAAAGGTTAAAGTTAAATTTAGTATACTGTAATATTTTCTATGAAAGGCATATTTAGAAATAGTAGTTAATATTTTCTGTGCTATTTCAGCAACTGCATTGCTATGGATTGGGATCAAGATGGAGATACCTTAGCAATAATTGCTGAAAAATCCAGTGCCATATATCTGTGGGATGCCAACACAAACAAAACTACCTTGATGGACACTAGCATGAGGTATGACTTACAATATATCTTATATCAAGTCCATTGTATATCTTAAATAGAATGGAAGCCTGAAAATAATACAAAGATATTTCTGCTTACAGGAAAGTGATCACTTATGGTCTGTGTTTTTGTCCATGATACATCCATATTGACAGTACAGTACAGACATTTTACCTGTGCCAGCATGCCAGATAGTGAGAGGGATAGGCATACATCTAATTTAATCATTTTCTGAAATGCTTTATGGAAGAAAGCAGTTCAAAATAGCAAGCATTTCTTGCTGGGCCTCCCAGCTTTTTCCTCAGCAGCTCTTGTATTTAAGGTTCTGAGCAATAAATGAAAAATCTTTGTGCAGACGTCAGACATCTATGGATCCTCGCATGTTTTTGAGAATCCTAAAAAGTATATATCAGGGAAATGAGAAAATAATATAGTCCAATTGATATGACAAGAAGTTCTAGAACTGGGGTTGTTGATGTTTCTCATAGATATTAGGTAAGATTTTGTGTTCCATTAGCCATGGCTTATGCTAAGATATATCTTCTGAACTTGCTAGCTGGGCATTCCCCAGAGGTTTTCACATTCTGTGTTGTTACTTAGTTTTTTGTGGGTTTTTTGGGCTATGTGGCCATGTTCTACAAGAGTTTATTTTTGGCGTTTCGATAGCATCTGTGACACGCATCTTCAGAGAATATTGTTACTGATTCCTGCAGTGCATCTGTTTTTATATAATATTAACTAGTGGTATAGTATTTCTTATGTTCCGTATTGATAAACCTCACAGCTACACTTTCAAATACGCTTTTGCCATTTGGTACCCCAGGATTTGCAATTGTGGTTTGTCTTGGGGCCAGTTTTTGCCCCAAGACCCTCCAGAGGCTGTTGATTGTTGGTCTTCAAGTCATTTCAGACTTACAGTGATCCTAAGGCAAACCTATCATGGGGTATCTTTGGCCCTTTTCTTCAGAGGGGATTTGCTGTTGCCATCCTTTGTGGCTTGGAGAATGTAACTTGCCCAGGGTTACCCAGTAGGTTTCCATAACCAGGCTGGGATTTGAACCTTGGTCTCGAGAGTCATAATCAAGTAGTTCGATCCTCCATAGTCCAGTACTCCGATCCTCCAGCGGCTTCAGAAGTCCTCTGCGGAAGCTGCTGGAGGAGCGGAGGATCCTGGGTAGTGGCAGCGGCGGTGGCTTCCGCAGAGGACTTCTCAAGCAGCTGGAGGATCGGAGGATCCCCAGCGGCGGCACCGAGGAGTAAGGGGCTGGCTCTTTTACTTGGCCCGGCCTGCTCTGGAGCCGCTTCCCCGCCGCCTTTTAGAAAAAAAATGGCAGTGGGAGCCCAGCTGCCGTGGATCCTCTCAGGCCTCCAGAAAGGCCCCCTCTAGCCTGCGCGAGACCCCCTCAGGGGAGTTCATGGATGATGCCGGCAGGCGATTTGGGGGGTCGTCTTATACCCCCCGTTGCCTTATAAGCCGGAAAATACGGTAGTAAAGTTGAAAGTTAAGAACATATTTGTTCTTTTTTGAAGCAACCATACTTTGCTTTTCTTTATAAAATTGAGCGATTTAATTTATCTATTCCATATTATTTCTGTATCCCAGATACAATATTTTTAAATTTAATTTGCTAAAATGCAGAAGATGGTCTTGAATTCGATCATTTTGTTGTGGTTCCTTTTTTTACAGTTAGGGCTTTTTTGTTTAGTTTGTATTAATGTTGTGAGCAATTCCTTTTACGAGCAGCTAATAAATGATATACAAATGTTTATATGCAGACTTGTACTACAGAAGTAGCTCTTCCTCTTAATTATTTGATCTTAAAACATGGGCTCTTTTTCTGGTTACTTATTCTGAAATATTTCTAAATGTTGTTACCAGCTAAACCTTTAAAATGGATTTATACAGCTCTGATTTTCCCTTTTTTCCTTCTTGAATTGTAGGGAACCAATGTCTTTCTTACGATGGTCAAAATCTGAACCCTTACTTGCTGCTGGAACAGCTAAGGGAAGTGTTCTTATATATAATCACCAAACATCTCGCAAAATTCCTGTCCTTGGTCAGTACCATGGTGAACTCATTAACTTACTTACATATGTAGGAGAAAAGCCACTCAGAACTCATCTAAAATAGCTGTTGAATAAATCTCTAATGTAAATAGTTAAATGTGTGTGGCGGAGGAATATCTGTTCACTTAAGACATCTGTATTTATATTAAAAGGTTGCTAAGTGATAGTAGACTATATTAGTAAATAGCACTTTGTCCATTCAGTGTGATAATTGGACTATTAAACACACTGACTTAAAAACATGTTAACTTCAAAAGATTGATTTGAGAACAAAATTACTTAATTATTTAACATGGCTGTTCTATGGAAATTTGTTTTTCTAGGTAAGCACTCCAAGCGGATCACATGTGGTTGTTGGAGCAGTAGGAAATTAATAGCTCTAGGTGGTGAAGACAAATTTATAACAGTTAGCAATCACGAAGGAGATACTATCAGAATGGTAATAAACTCCTGATGTTTTTATGCTCAGCACATTGTAAAGTTACATGAAAGTTAGACGAAAAAATATGGCTGCTCTTGTTTGTTCCATGTATGAATGTTTTCATTCAAAGTATGAGAAAGAAAGCACAAGAGAAACAACTATAAAGTGAATCTGTTTTCGATCAGTCTATATTTTGGTTTTGAATTACAGGAAATTCTGAAAATGCAAAAAAGTATCATAACATTGGCCCAGGACAGACCGCCCCAAAAGGGCGGGTTGGCGGTGGCCTGTTTCCCTCCGGAGGGCCACCACAGCTGTCAAACCGTGCGGCGTCCCTCCAGAGTAAAAAGAACCCGGAAAAACTGGGTTCTTTTTACAGTGCATGACACACTCGTGACGTAAGCGACGCCCAACAATGTGTATATTTTGCGTGTCTCTTACGTCAAAATGGCGGCGCCCGTATGGATGGGACATCGTCATCAGGACACTGCCATGCCATGCTAGGGTTAGGGACCTAACCCTAGTATCACCACCACCACCACCACACCCCTTTCAGCCTGTCTGTCTTGGGCTATTGATTGTGCTTGGGATTGTCCTGTCTTTAATGTTGACGTGACATGACTGAATTGCAGAAAATGGTTAAGGCTTCAAAAATATATAATGTTTAAAAATCCATGGCCATCCACAGTGGGTTCACTGGTGAAAGGCAACACTGCTAATTTACTTTATCTTTTCTTCTCACTTTCCTGGCTTTCCCAATTTACTGGGGAAGAGCAATGGAGGGGCTAATTTCACTGTTGATTAGTCATGGGAATGTCCATACCTATATAAAAATAAAGGTATTATGAGTTTTTGCAATGGTTCAAGTTGCTACTGGTTTAGGACACAATTTTATCCTTGGTTTGTATAACACATATGATTGCTCCTTAAAATTCATACATAGGAGAAGGAAAAGAGGATGCCACTTTTTAAGAATATTCAGTTCAAGCTAATGTCATGTATTATATGTAGATATTCTTAAAAGTTGCAAAAGAAGCATACCCTTACATATCTGGGCTTGGCTCTTGGTCGTATGTGATGCTGTGAAAATCGAACTAATAGTCCCCTTTGGTTGGGATCAGGTTTTCCAGTGCAGACATCCTATGACAGGTGGTCTTGGATTAAAGTAAGCAAATAAATGGGTATTTGGGAGGTTGAAAGCTGTATTCAATTATTATGTTAGTGCAAAGCAAGAGGAAACAACCCATTTCTGCCCAGCAAGTCAGTTTTGCAATCCACTTTTGGAATAGTGATTAATAAGACTGTATTGTTTCATGCATAATGTTAACCTTGGGACCTTATTTTTGCAGACAGCAGTGAAAGGAGATCCCAGTGATATGGAATTCATAGTAATGAAGACAGATGACAAAACAGGAGGAAACGAAACCACAGTAAGTCATCAGCAGTAACAACTTGTACAGACTGTATTCAATTATTCTCCTTCATTTAATGAAACCAAGGGTGCTGTGAAAATGAAAATAAAAAGGATAATTTTAAACACAGAAAAATTAAATTAAATCCAAGATGTAGATGAAAGATTAAAACCATAGATCAAAAACGTTGGCATCTTTCTTAGCATCATATCTTCATATTGTCTTGCAAAATTGTCAGCTTGCCTTGCAGCTTATGGTTATAAAGCTTCTACAAAGAAACAAAAAAGGCAAACTATCTTTTGAGGTTGGATAATCCCATGGCAGGCCACTATCCCCTGTCAGTACATAGAAGTGATTTCAAGTGACTGGAAGTATTTTCAAGTGATTTTTGGGTACTGAATTAGCACATTTTTAACTGTTTGTTTGTTTGCACTGTTAATGAGGTTCATGAAATAACATTAGAGGAGCAAAATTATGACAACATCCCCCCCGCCCGCCAGTATCAATTTCAACTTAACAATTTTGAAAAGACTCTGAGTAGATTCAGGGAGGCAGGAGCCACTCAGAACCCTTCTAAAAGGTTTTGTGGAACTTAAAGACCACACAGTCCCCACCTGTATTATAAGAGCTAATACAATACAATGCACAATATATTTTGCCGAGTTTTGTGTGCAGATACACCGCAGCTGTTTCTCAAGAAGACATTCAGATTTCTAATGGTAATTTTTCAGTGTATGATTTTAAAGATGCTTCTCATATATGTAATATACCATGGTTAAAGGCAGTTACCAGTTCCTGCTATAGCAGATCCTTTCACTCAGAAGGACTTACATAAGTGTTGACTTAACAAATGCCATTTTCTCAATAGGCATACTTTAGTGGGAATAACACTTGGATTTTGTGCTAAAAGACTGATATCCTTCTGTCTGTAACAGGTCCTTATGTAAAATATTTGCAGTTCTTAAAAGGTACACATTGGAGCAAGCTTGCACAACTTGGCCGTAGGTAGGATCCAAAATTAAAATAGGTCAAACTTCTTAGGGCCTCAGATAGGTTTTAATTAAATATTTATTAGTTAATAATAATTAATTATACTAATTAGTGAAGTTGAAGGCTTTCACGGATGGATCCATAGTTTTTTGTGGGTTTTTCAGGCTATAAGGCCATGGTCTAGAAGAATTTATTCCTGATGTTTCGCCAGCAGCTGTGGCATTTTCTGAAGATGCCAACCACAGCTGCTGGTGAAACATCAAGAATAAATTCTTCTAGAACATGACCTCATAGCCCGAAACACCCCCCCAAATATGTAATATTAATTAGAATTAATTAATCTTAATTCTGTCCTCCACCTCCTCTGCCCAGCCCTCTCCTCAGGAGAAAGCCAAGTGGCAGAGGAGTCTTATCTATCCTACTCCTCCTCTGCCCAGACCTCTCTTTGGGAGAAGGCCAAGCAATGGAGGAGCCTTGAGGGGCAAATGTTTGCCCCTCTTTCTCCACCAGCTGGCCTTCTCAGGAGAAAGCCAGATGAAGGAGGAGCTTTGTAGGGCGAATGTTTGCTCCTCCACCATCTGTCCTTCTCCTTGGGAGAAAGCCAAGCAGTGGAGGAGCCTTGCAAGGCAATGTTAACCAATCCTTCTCCTCTGTCGCCAGGCCTTCTCCTCAAGAGAAAGTGGGGCAGTGGAGAAGACTTGCAGGGCAGGCATTTACCTATCCTCCTCCTCAGGAGAAAGCCGGGCAGCAGAGGACCCTTGAAGTTGTTCCACTTCCTTGTGGGTTGCCTAAAATCCTTTGGTGGGCTGCATGCGGCCCCCAGGCCATATTTTGTGCAGACCTGCATTGGAGCATGCGAAATAGCTGCCATTCTTCATTGTTAGCAATTGTAGGTATAGTGGTCTCTTTATATGTTTTATTTTTATTTTTCCCTTTTTTTTTTAGGTGTGCGTTGTGGTTGCTCAGAAAACTCTCTTTTTATATAATTTCAAAGACCCAGATAACCCAACTGAATTTTCATTTCAGCAGCGTTATGGGAACATTGTGGCTTATAAATTGTAAGCAATTAATTAAAATACTATTGAATTTTGGGAAAGGGTGAGCCAGGTGTATAAAAGTTTTCAGGGGAGTAGTTCTATTCTTCTTTTGCACTATAAGCAATAGTCTTGTGGCACCTTGATAACTATAATGTATTATGGCATAAGTCTTTGTGGACTAGAATCTACTTGCACAATTCACAAAAGTCTATGTCACAATAATTTTGTGGATCTTTAAACTGAGGGATTTTTCTTTGCTTGTTTTGGTGTGAGCTTGTGGTATTTTATGGTCAAGGAGATTTGAATACCTTAACAAGGTTTACCATTTAGGATTTGAATACCTTAACAAGGTTTACCATTTAGGATTTTTTTCTGCAGCCATGTTGGTGGAATTCTTTTGGTTATGTTAGTAATATCTCCAACAGATATGGGGAGAACAACATCTTGATTGGTTTCTCACGTGGCTTTTTTGTGGTGATTTCTACCCACATTCGTGAGATTGGTCATGAGATCTTTCAAACTTCTAATCATAAGGATAACCTGACTAGCATTGCAATATCAGAGTCGCTAAACAAGGCTGCATCATGTGGAGACAGCTGGTGAGTCAGAAGATTTTCATATTTCATTAATATACTAGATTGCACAAACAAGTGATAAATACTGATCCCTCACACTGAAAATGCCATTATAGCACGTTATGAGCCGAAGAGATAAATTGAATATTAGTCCTTACTAGAGCATAATCATTGAAATCAATGAGACTTTCATAAATGGTGACTTAACAAGTCCCATCAATTCAATGGGTGGACTCTTGCTGGAACTAGCATTTTATTTAGCCCTGTGTTAGCAGCGGTTCCCTGATCAAGAGATCTTTTTGTCTTCTGATACACATAGGGATCTTGGTTGTGCAGGTGTGTTACTGTATATATTCTAAAGGGAGAGAGTGCAAAAATACAGCATATATTCCTCATTGATATGAGTAGAGACAGGAAATATTTTTAGAGCATAATGCAGGCACAACATGCATACTGCACCCATAGTGTTGAGACATAGTAGGGAAGATTGTATTGGTGATGTCTCCATTCTGTAAATCAAACTGGGCAATCGGTTGTCCTTATTGCTGAAGTTCCCATTATCCCAAACAATATAGTCAAGGATATGAGAATTGCAGTCAAGAACAATCCGTCGAGCCCCAAATTGTGTGTTACTACTTGATATTCTTACAATGATCTGGCTTAGTATTCTCATTCTGAATCGGAGCAAAATGTTGTTTAGTTAGTGAAATATGTTTCTGATTTCCGTGTTTTCATTCCATGTTTTCATTTTCTTGCTAATAGTCTTTGAATATTTTTTTTAAAAATGGAAGAAGACCATAGTAGTCTTTCAAAACTGTGTTCAAGGTGATATCATTACAGGATTATACCCTAAAGAACTGTTGATGGGGAGGCATCCATCTTTCTTTTCCAACTCTCCATTAAAGTTCATAGTTCCTTATGAATGTTAAATAATAATAGTATATATACTCAACTATAAGTTGACCTCATATATAAATCGAGGGCAGCTTTGGGGGCCAAAATTACAGATTTTGTCATGACCTGTGGATAAGTCGTGGGCAAAACTTGGAGGCTCCTTCAGTGTATGGGCACAGCAAGGGAGGCTCTAACTGTGGCTTTTTGCTTCAGCATTTAAACTTTGCTTTTATAATAATATTCAATTCAATTCACTTTTATTAATGCTGAAGCCAAAGGCAATTTGCATGATTAATATAATAATAATAATAATAATAATAATAATAATAATTATTATTATTTATAACCCGCTTTTCCAAAAATAGATCAAAGCGGGGTACAGCAAGGAAAAAAATGTAACACAATATGCAATATAAAAACATACAGTATAAAAACATCATAAAAATAACCAATACTTTAAAATACTATAAAATCTACAACAACCAAAAAAGACAAACTAGCTAGATAGTACCATTGCATATCAGGGGAGAACAGCATGTAATCAGGGCACATGGGGGAAAAGCAATATCAAACATTCAAAATTGTAAAATGCTCCATCAAATAACTAACATCCGAATTTTATACATTAAACATAATAAAAATTCCAGGCACTTAACTAAAACAACATTAAAAACAACTTTAAAAATCAGATAAAATCATCCCCATGGCAATCAACTGCAATGTCTGCTATAACTCTTGCCCGAATTTTGATTGCTGCTGAGGCAAACAGTGAAACCTTATAAGTTACCTTAGAATCAGTGTCAGACAAGAAGTAAAAAAATCTTTTCAGAGGTAGTATTAGACTGTAAATTGAACAGAATAGATCCCATGAATTTAGTTCTTGGCTCAGTATATAGTGAGCAAGAAAGCAAGTAATATAATAATAGTAATAGTTTGTTTATATTTTCCCACCTCTCCCAGATTCATAAAGGCGGGATTACAGCTTGCTAAAATACACATACAAATACATCAATAAAAAGAATAACAATTAATTTTATGGCCAAGAGGATAGGAATTATCTCTTACACAAAGTCAGGTGGATAAGCTCACTGGAAGAGATCCGTCTTAAGTGTCTTCTTAAATGCCTCCAAGGAGGCAATAAGACGGATCTCTTCGGGAAGACCATTCCACAATTTTGGAGCAGCTACAGTAAAGGCTCTTTGGGGAGTTGACATGAGCCTGATTGATTGGTGTTCTAGTACGTTCTTTCCAGTTATTATGAGAGTGCGGGGTGGATTATGTAGGGAGAGGCGTTCCTGCAAGTAGCTCAGGCCCAAGCCATGTAGGGCTTTAAAGGTAGTAACCAACACCTTATATTGCGCCCAGAAGCTAATTGGTAGCCAGTGTAATATGGTCAAACCTGGACGAACTGGTGATCAGTCTGGCTGCCACATTTTGAACCAATTGAAGCTTCCGAACTTAGTTACAAGGGTAGCCCTATGTAGACCACATTACAGAAATCAAGACTTTTCACTCCCCAGACAGCAGCGGCCAGTGCAGGCAGGAGAGGGATTCTGTTTGTTTCTTTAACAGCAATTAATCATCCAGGACTCCTGCTTGACTCAAGAGAAAAAAGAAATTCTCTCCCCACCACGTGGGAAAATCTGAAAGAGCTGCTATCACATTACCATACTGACCCGTAAATAAGTCGGACTGGGATTTTGGGGTCAGTTTTTGGGCATAAATTTTTACACTTATAGATGAGTATAGAGTAACTGGAATTTAATTTTCATATTTTAGTGTATACTAGAGGAGCAGGGCTAATTTAAATATCTAATCTTTGCTAAGGTCTTTGTAGATGTGTATATGTTTCACAGTGCTAAATGATTGGGTATGTGGGCAAACTAACTACATATTCTGTACAATAAATGAAATTTTTGGAATATAGTTTTTCTCAACAATATAATTTAAGATTTGTGGTGCTATACAAAATCCACAAATTTCACACTGTCACCAAACATTGTCTTTGGACCTAAAACAAGACTATTGTGAGATTTTTTTGATCCAGTCTGTCCACTATTGGACTACCTCTCAGAGAAACACTTTGTAGTTCTGTATTTTTCTCTAGAAAGCCAGTGTAGTGTAGTGGTTTGGGTGCTGGACTAGGACAGTGAAGTGCAGGGTTCAAATCCCTGCTCAGCCATGAAAAGCACTGGGTGATGGTGGGCAAGTCATACTCTCTTAGCCTCAAGGGCAACCCTCCTCTGAACAAATCTTGTCAAGAAAACCCCACGACAGATTTGCCTTATGGTAGCCATAACTCAGAAATGACTTGAAGATACACAATAACAGAAATATTCTTCTTTAGCATTTAAATTTATGCCTTGATTTTTACCAAATTTGATATTTACTATTAATCTTACATTATGAACATTCCATTTCAGGAGGGTGAAAGAGCAATCCACAACTGTTGAGATATTCCCTCATGCCAGTTGATCAAGGCAAGAGACCAAAATTCCAGACTGTTTATACCATTACTCCCTTCTCTCCCCTTCAGGTTTTCCTGTTACCTTGCCAGTTGATGAATGATTTTTCTCTATTTATATTTACTACATTAAAATATAACTCATGCTAACAATAATTAGGCAAAATTATTAGATTACAAATGACATCAACATGAGACTTGCTTAAGAAAAAGAGAAAAAAAGTTGAGGATGGAGAGGAGCTCTGTGAAAGATGCCCCATCAAAGAAAAAGAAAAGGATGCAGAAGGAAGAATCTGCCATCTAAACCACACAGCTGCAAGCACACATGCTACAGTGCATATATATATTTCTGCCATTCAGCTGGGCTTTGAGAGGTGCACCTTTGAACAGGCTACAGAATCTATACTAAAGAAAAATATTATTATATCAAGAGTGATATGGAGGGAAGATCAGCACTAAGAGCTGAAAACTGTGGTGATAAGATCTAAAACAATTATTTCTTAAAAAGATTAAAAATAAGGAGAAATGGAAAACCAAAAACAAAATCTAATGAGAGATTCAAAGGAATTTACCCCGTTTTCTTTACGGTCCCAAAATACACAGGATTTAAAATTCCTCAGTGCAGTATTGAAAGTTCAAGATGGGGGTATGGCAAACCATACTAGAGAAATCATATTAGCCATAACCAATAACATATTCTCTATAGACCAGTGATTCCCAAAATTTGGTCCTCCAGATGCTTTGGACTTCAGCTCACATATTTCCTGACTTTTGGTCAAGTAGGCTGAGGCTTCTGAGAGTTGAGTCCAAAACACTTGGAGGACTAAAGTTTGGGAATCACTGCTGTAGACTTAAAAGAAGCTTATTTGCATGTCCCTATGCTCTACAGCTGCAGGACATACTTAATGATTCGATTACAGCTGCACCTGTTATAATTCAGATCTCTACCTAACAACTGCACCCAGGGTTCTTGCCAAAGTTCTTATTCTATTGATAGTGGTTTTGAGGTAACAGGGAGTGCAGCAGTTTCCATACCTGTATGATATCTTGCTGAAAGCTGGGCTTAGACAGAAGGCAGAGCATGACCTCAGGGTGATTTTGCAATTTCTGCAGACTTACAGGTTTCTAATACATTTCAGAAAAAAGTCAGTGAAGAGTGATGAATATAAGTCATACCAGAGCATAAATAAATACACTTGGCCCATCATATCCACAAATTCTACAACCACATATGCAGTCATCCATGGCTTGAATAGATAGATAGAAAGACAGACAGACAGACATCCCAAAAGCAAACCTTGATTTTGCCACTTGATATATGGGACACCATTTTACTGTGGTATTATATATAATGGGACTTGAGCATCCATGGATTTTGGTGTCCACAGCATGTATGTATGTATGTATGTCTACCTTCAAGGCATTCCAGAGGTGGTGTGAGCAAAATTCAGTGTTAATGGAAGAGGTACGGACATGTGGTATCTTATCCTTCCTACATGTAGAACAGATAAAGGATTGAGGCCTAACACCTCAAAGAGGCGGGTAGCAGCCTTGCCTTCTGTGTTGTCAGTGGAAACTTTTGTGAGCTCATCTTCATGCCAAGCAGTTCTTAATGGGAGCAACTTTTCAAGCACAATGATCCATTCACACATTCCCTACTTGGCATTTGTATTTGGTACTGAAATACCATGTTTTTTATTACTTGCTGAAGCATCACTAAGATTAATGACTTTCAAAATGACATTCCTAGTAACGATTTCTTTAGCTAGGTTAGTGTTGGAAATTGCATTGCTTTCAGTAAACCCTAACCTAGGCAGATTTGAAAAGAGATAGGTTGTCTTTGATTGTCAAGCCATCCTTCCTTCCAAAACCCATATCATGCTTTTACATGATTCCAGCATTAGAACTTCCTACATTTTCGCTAAATCTGACACATCAATTAGAAAAAAGGTGGCACTCCTTTGATGTCAGGAGCTCTGTAAAGATTTATATTGAAAGAACAAGACAAATTAGGCATGCAGAGGCATTATTCATTTCATTTCATCCGAGGACATTGGGATTCAAGGCATCTAAATCAATGATTTCAAGATGCTTGAAAGGTTGCATTCATTTGTGTTACAATTATGCTCAGAGTCCAACACCGCAACAAGTGTGGGCACATTTGACAAGATCAATGTTGACGACAACAGCATCCAGATCTTCCTTGGAAAAGATATATAAAACAGCAGGATGGAAAGAACTATCAACATTTATTAGGCATTATGAAGTGGAGTGATTTAAGTCAGGACAGGCAGTTTTTGGACAAACAGTTTTACAAGCAGTACTTCAAGAATCAAGCAGCCACTGCCACCCTCAATAGATGGTTAATATCCCAGTGGTTGTTTCTAACTCTTCATCAGTGACTTTTAAAGCTCACAGCATGCAATGCTGTGTAATAAAACTGAAGGAAGACAGGGAAAGGAGCAACAGTAGAAACAGTTTGGAATTTGGGTCTCCTTTCAGCTATTAATGGTAGATATCAATCTTTCAATACAATTCAGATTATTTTTAAAAAAAATAAAATAAATAAATGTTGGTTTGTGTCTGTATTGCATGCAAATTAGTGTGAAGGAAACTTTACAGATGTATGATTCCAAAAGTGATAAAGTGCTGTGGCAATACAGGAAGATGGTAATACAGTAAACTAACATCAACCTGGACAATATTGGGTAAATTTCTTAGCGATTAATGCCATGTACATTTCATTATTAATTTGTGGTTTTTAAGAGGGTGATCTTTTATTTTTATTTTAGCATCAAGATTCATGAACTGTCAGATCTGAATGAAACTTATGCCATAATAAACTTGGACGAAGAAAATAAAGGTATATCAGTTTTCAATCTATTCCACAACATTTAAAATCACACAGATAGATTTTTATTTAGATTAGCATCTTTCTTATATGAGGAAGTTTGATAGCTAGAGTGTTCATGTTAGACTAGCATATTAAAATACCTTCTCTTTCACAAGCTTCTCTGAGAGTGGCCATAAAAGAACAAAGGTTGACCTTATTCAGAGAATCTCCTAAACAAGACTTCGAAAGATTGGGTATAAGTAGAAGTAAGCCCTAATATTGTCTGTGCCCCCCCCCCCCCCCCCCCCCCGGAAGAGAGGACATTTAGATCTTCAGCTTTCAGCTAGCAGAAAACCATAGTTTGAATGGGACAATTTGTGATTTGCTCAAACTGTCATTTTCCTGCTAACCAGGAGCCTTTTGAAGTGGAACCTTTCATTTTAACGCCTCCTGCTCCTCCTCCTCCTGTGTGAAGGATGGGAACAAAGGAATACACAAGTCCAGTTATTGTTGCTGCTTGTCCCACAGTCTTCCAGACTGTGTTTTGGACATCACTGGAATATGGCTGGTATCATTTTATAAAAAGGGAAGGGCACTTCTAACCTGCAAACTGAACGTGATCCATTGGACCTCCCCACCACTATGCAGCAATTATGCTTATTTTAACCTGATGAATACTCTTAGGGAGGTATAATGGGTTTGGAGGATAGGGTGAGCCCTCTCCTTCCCATATATTAAACACTTCCAAAGTCCTACCCCACCCCCTGCCTCTCTTAAGCATTTATAAAAATGGAGAAGTGGGGGAGGGAATTAGAGATCAGAAAAGAAGTTGGGGAAAGTGGAAGGAATGATGGGTCTGTGAGTGTGGAAGACAGAAGTTGAAGTAATCTTGCCTGCTACTTGTATGTAGATTTCCCCTGAAGGTATATTGTTCTCCTGCAAGGGAGACGTTTTTATATATCCATGTCTCAGGCTAACCACCCTCATGGGATTTTTGAGAGGATAATGTAAGCTGCCATGAGTTTCATGAAGGAAAAGCAGGGTATAAATAAATCTTTTTGCTAATACAACAATTTTTGTTATGCAGATCAAACTTGGATATGGTTAGAAATACATATGAGTTAAATGTTACAAATAATATTCTGCTCATACAGATATGTTACTCTGGCCGGTTACAGACCGGCGTTTTAGTGCGTGACGAGCACGCACTAGGGTTACAAAAGGGCGGTGCTTCCACACCGCCCTAACCCTAGTGCGTGCTCGTCACGCACTAAACGGTGGCGGCCCTTCCCTATGGCCGCGGCCGTGAGGACGTCACGGCCGCGCCACCTCTAGACAGGGCAGTGCGGACGTAACGTCCTCAATCCGCAGCAGGGCGCCTAGGGCGCCCTTTCCGCGGACCAGGAAGGAGCTCCGTTTCGGAGCTCCTTCCTGGTCTGCGGCGCCGCTTTGCTTCGCTGGGCACAGCCTTCAGACGGCTGCGCCCAGCGAAGCAAGGGAGAAAGGGGCCAAGCGGCCCCTTTCTCCCCCTCCCCGCCGCCGCTTGAAGCCCCAAGGACACCCCTTTTCAGATTGCGGGGAAGCGGCGTTTTGCTGCTTCCCCGCAGCCTGAAAAGTGGTGGATCGGGGCCTCAGCGGCTGCCGGTGTAACCACTGAAGCCCCAATACTCCGGGGAAAGGGGCGGGTCCAGACCGCCCCAAATGGGCGGTCTATAACCCGCCCAAGTCAGATACAGAGGTTTGCAGTAACTGAGGTTGGTTCTGGAGACTTGACTTTATTAATTTGTTAAATCTTTATTGCTTTTTGGTTTTCCAACACAAGAATGTTTTTTAAAACAAAATACTGTTGATATTTTAGGTCTAGATCAGGTATCTTGGACAGATGATGGACAATTGCTGGCAGTGTCTACAAGAAGAGGACTTATCCGTGTCTACTTGACAAAACTTCCCATTCTTGGAGACTCCTACAGCACACGGATTGCATACCTGACCTCACTTCTTGAGGTTACTGTAGCCAATCACATTGAAAGTGTATGGTACCTCACTCATTTTTAAAGTTAGCATAGGTATAATATTGTGATTGATTGCCAAGAGTCCTCATCCAAAGAAATGCTGTTTGTCTTGATAGGAACTACCAATTACAGTCTCTGTGGAAGTTGAACCTAGCTTTGTTGCTGTAGGTCATTATCACTTGGCTGTGGGAATGAATAATCGGGCATGGTTTTATGTTCTTGGAGAGAGCAGTAAGTATATCTCTAGTTCTGTTAAAGTAGTGCTTCATTATTATACATACCCACATGCATGTTTATATATAAAATATATTGGTCATTTTGTATAATTTTAGTATGTTTCTTCTTCGTGGTCTCTGCGAATCATACAAATGAGTTGTACTATGCCTGTGCAGCTTAGCTCAGAACCTTCTGGAATCACTGGACAAAGTTTACTTTGCAACTTTTTGGCGGTAGCTCCACCCATCCCCTGCCTTCCTGCTCTTTCTCCAATTCCTTTTTTCTGCCGCATTAACAGCTCTAGGAACCTCGCTTGTGAATCGCTTCGGTAGAATCTGATTTAATTCTTTACTTCCGCTAGTTTTTGCCCATTCTTCACTCTTCTGCAACTTTGACTTTGTACTGACCGGTTGGTTTGTTTTGACCATTCAAGGCTTATGACCCATGCGGTGGTAAAATCCCTGAAAAGGATAACCGCACTACTTGCCTCCTTTGCCTCGGGGAAGGACACACTCCTAAGACTTGTGCCCAGTGCCAGTCACTGACCCCCCCAGGCCAGGAAAAACCGTGAGGCATGGTTGAAGGGTGCTTTGTATAAGCAGGCGCTCCAGCCTCAAGGGACCACCTTGGCCTACTTTGGCCCCTCCACCTTCGGCTTCTGTGGATAAGGTTGTCCAAGCACCTCGGAGTCTGCCTCAGAACAGCCCGGTGCCGCTTCAGCTTCTCTCCAAAGCCTGGGCTGTGATTATTAGACCAAAAGAGCTCGGCCGAAAGCCAAGAGCTCCGGACACCAAGCTGAACCTGAAGGAGCACTGTCTAGGGACAAGGACAAGTCAAAGTTGGCTTAAAAAAAATCCAAGCATGATATCGGCTCCAAGGGAGGTTGGGGCTCAAAGAAAGATGAGCGCACCAAAAGGGACAAAGATGGCTCCAAATCCTCCTCCAAACGGAAGCATTTGAGTGCCAAAGACCCTTCACCTCAGCATTTGCACTCCAAAAAGGCGCGCTCCAAACCAACGGGTTTGAGAGGACACTGATCTCATGAAGTGTTACCCCCTCACCCAGCGACTGCTAAATCGATCGAGGATCTTGACATCTAGGTCCTTTCGGACTCCCTCCGCCACTGATCTAAGCTTATCAGTCTAACCCATTTGTATGATTCGCAGAGACCACAAAGAAGAAGGACAGGTTGCATACCTGTAACAGTATTTCTTCGAGTGGTCATCTGCGAATAGATACAAATCCCGCCCATCCTCCCCTCAGTGTCCTGCTCTTTATTGTTTCGCTCCTTTGTTGCTTGCGCGGGGTAAAATTTCGGAACTGGAGAAAGAGCGGTAAGGCAGGGGACTTATGGGATGGGCGGAGCTATCGCCAAAAAGTTTGCCCAGTGATTCCAGAAGGTTACGAGATAAGCTGTGCAGGCGCAGTACAACCCATTTGTATGTATTTGCAGATGACCACTCGAAGAAATACCATTACAGGTATGTAACCTGTCCTTATCCTTCAAGTCACATCATTGGTATCATAACAGCTAGCTAATATTCCCCATAAGAATGATAATACGTGCAATTTATATAGTGACCCGGGGGGGGGGGGGGAAGGAACCAATTATTCTTGGGCTTATGAAGTAAAAAGATGGAGAGCAGATGCCCCTAATTTTCACACATGTAAATTCATGTTTCCGAACAGTCTGTAGCAGGAAAAATAATGAAGAATCCTATGTCCCCTGAACAGCTTTATTATAGCATAGATTTTGTGGATAGTAGCTTCCCTCATCATTCAGAATTTCACAATACAAATACACAAAATACATGTAATAGGGGGTGGGATTGCACCAAAGCCAGCCTGTCCATTAGCTAAAATGAAGTCGAACCCTCCGGAGGCAGACAGGCCCAAAATACCTTAGCCAGAACCTCTGAACCAGGAACATACAAATGCTCTGTACAAAGCTTTGGGTGGCTCTCAGTCTATCAATGACTGTTTGGATATATAGTACAGTAGTGGCATTGAGGGCCAGTGGCATCAAGAGCAGGCAGGCAGCAGCAGTAGTAATAGATGGTGCTTCTCCTCCCACTGGGGCAGCAGAAGACTTTGCAGTATAAAGTATTGACAATGACAATTGCTTCATTAGCACTGACCATCCCAAAATTAACTGATTGCACAAGCAACCTGACACTTCACTTGCTCATTTATGTGATGTATGTCCTCTTTTGTAAGCAATACCCTTCTGCATTGTACATAGGTTCATCAGGTAATCTCTGTGCAAAAGAATAAGTGGACACAAATCTGTCACTGGAAATGCAATATTTGAAAATATATGGGAGACTTGAGATCCTTAAAATAGCAAGGAAATTTCAGAGGGATGCTAGAGTGAGACATTAATAAGTTAAAATATATTAGACTTGAATAATGATTAATAAATTCTTATCACACTATGTTACTAGTGCCATAATGTTTGGATTATTAGGAACAGTTTAATGAATGGCTAGTACTGCTAATGTAATTGGCACTGTAAGTACTTTTTGTTATTTAAAGCACTGTGAGCATTTTCAGACCTGTTGAGATTCTAACCTAAAATCATGTGTATTATAAAATGTACCTGAAATTCTAGATGTCACTAAATGCATATGAAGAATTCTAGATAATACTCTAATGGACCAAAAAAAAAACCCACCTGTAATAAACATTAATCTTTATGGTGTTATAGGATGTTTTGTAATAGTAATTTATTGTTTTATACATTAAGAGGTATATTAAATGGTTAAAAATATTTAAAAATGCAAGACTTATTAGTCACAATAATTTTGTTTTTAATATTCTGCAGGAGTAAAAAAGCTCAAAGACATGGAATATCTAGGAACGGTAGCCCGTATGTGCCTCAATTCTGACTATGCAGCTGCACTATGTGAGGGTAAAGTTCAGTTGCATATGGTGAGTATAGAAAGCGAACTCTGGAGAGCCATCTGAACTGCCAAGAATACACTGATCCAGAAACCTAAGTGTGTATTGTATTACTTTAAATTCATTTCAGTCCAATGTAGATTAAAAGTTGTAAACTATTTCCTCCCTGATCCCTCTTTCCTCTCGTGGCCCCATCTAGGGGTGGTTGAGGATCAACAGAGGGATATCAGGGTTTTTAGTTTTTAATTGTTGTTTTATGCATTGATATTGTGTTTTAATATGTTAACTGTTTAATACTGTCTTAAGGGGGGGGAGTGATAAAGTGTTTTTAATTGTCATTTTTATATTTTACTGTTGTTAACCGCCCGGATTGGTTGCCAGAGGGCGGTATACAAAATTATATTATTATTATTATTATTATTATTATTATTATTATTTTATTATTTCCAGAGTAATTTGGAAGAGATTAGCAAAACAAAACAAAAAACAATTACGTGTGCTAGAGTTTGTCAGAGACAAATGAAGGGTAAAATGTTATGTAGCAGTACAAGATTAATAGAAGTGTTTTGAAAAATTATTTTGCGATTTTGGGGTGTCTGCTGTTAGCTTTTAAGTAATTACAGAAAGAAAGGGTGAAGTTGTGATGAGCATGATAGGGTGGCAAAAATGTCAAATTCTGAGTTAAAATACTTCTTTTTCTCACCAGAAATTTTCTTTTACTTTATTATTTCAGATAGAAAGTGAACACTCAAATACAGAGGAAGAACGGGAGACCAGACTGTTCCCAGATACAGATGATAAAAGTAAAATTTTATGCCATGCTTTAACTAGTGAATTCCTCATCTATGGTACTGATGTAAGTGCTCATGTCAAGCTTCATCTCATACTAGTCTAGGGGTAGCTAACCTTGGTGGGGCAGGTTCCCCAATCTTGTACCCAGCCAAACCAGGTCTAAAAATGGAGCCAAAAATGCAAAAGAGGGAGGAAGGGAAATAAATCAAAACAAGTGAAATCTCCTCAGAATTCTTTAGATGATAAATAAAGGCTCAATTCAGTTCTCTATTAAAACTAAGTTTGTTAAGAGATGAATGATAAGGGGTTTGAGGGAATGTGTCCTTGAAGCCCATATTTCAACTTGACCCCAACATCCATTTGGAAGCAAAGTTACAGATTCACTTCATTGTTGCAATATTCTTGCAGCAAGATGGAGGACCTAAAATTGCCAAGGAGGCCTGCATAAGCATTAAAATTACCCAAGTCCTCATATGCTACACCTAATGTCCTTGTTCTATAGTAGCATGAGAAATATTTGCTTGTTCAATATTTATTCAGATCTGATTTAAAAGGCTGTCATTCTCCATATCCATGGACTTAGCATCTGTGGATTTAAGCATCCATGGACAGCAAGCTGCCTGCTGTCCCCAAAGGTGGTGCATGCATGTGGCTGCACTACCTTTGAGGACAGCCCCTGTTGTACCTATTGGCAGTGTGGACACATGCAAGTGCTGCCATTGGGGACAACAGAGGCTTACCTGAAGTCCCATTGTCCCTAATGGTAGTGCAGCCATGTGCACGCACTGCCATTGGGGATAACGGAACTAGAGGTCCTACATACTTTGGTATCCATGTGGGGGTGGGGGTGGTGGAAGGGATCCCCCGCAGATACCGAGGTCCCACTGTAATTTGTCATTGTTACTCTGTAGAGTTTCTGGTAAAAGTAATTTGTAAGTCAGGTAGGCTAAATAACATGACCCAATTGCAAATGTGTTCAGCTTGTTTGTTTCTAATATTATTGCTATTTCCCATTTGTTGTTTTCAGACTGGTATTATTCAGTATTTTTACATTGAAGACTGGCAATATGTGAATGAATATCGGCATTCTGTTGGTGTAAGAAAAATCTTCCCAGATCCCAATGGAACCAGACTAGTTTTCATTGATGACAAAAGTGATGGTTTTGTTTATTGTTCTGTAAGTTATTCCATTTCAAACTATTTGTCAGTTGAAATCTGCTTATCTTTATATATTGTTATATCCCTGTTAATTACTGACAGTCATTGTGGTTAGGAGGTGCTGGCTATTTTAATAAGTTCCTTCAAAATGCTCAAAAATAAATGTGATCCGCAGCATGTTAGGCTTATTTTAACAATGAAATATGTAGGCAGATGGAAATAAATTTGAGTACCTTTCAGGAAAGTGGGCTTGTGATTAAAATTAAGAACTGCATTTTTATTTTTTACAAAAATAGATTTTTCCCATCAGAGAAGGTAGGAACATCCTTTCAGTGGCTTGCTCTTCCCACTTGCTCCAGTAGGCAGAAAAGATAGACCTTTTCAGTGTCTTTGCCAGAAGAGCACCCACCAGAAAGGACTTATTCCTATTTCCTGCTCCAATAGGACATATTTTCTTTTCACTCTTTGCTCTGATTTTTTCCATTTTTAATTTTCTCCCTGATTCACTTCAATTCCTTCTCTTCTCTCTCTTTGTTAAGAGATTTTTGGAAGGTGTGACTTTGTCAGCAACAGTGCATAGATTTCCCCCTTGGGATCTGAATCTAGTACTTAACTTATGAATGAAGCCACCATTTGAGCCCTTAAAAGAGACATCTTTATGTTTTCTTTCTTTTAAGGTGCATTTTTAGTCTTAATCATTTTAGCTAGAAGAATTTCTGAATTAGCTGAATTATCTATAAATCATAATTTATGCAAATTTAACCAACGTAGTTTGACATTAACAGTGGAGCCAAACTTTCTTCCAAAATGTTTAGTTAATAAAAGTTTCACGATATACATTTGCCCAATCTTTGTTCTAATCCTAAATATCTATTAGAAAGTAAGTGGCATACTAGATGTTAAAGTCACAGTAAAGTATTATATGAGAGAACAGCACCTTTCAGGCCTGCTGGGGCACTCTTTGTGTCCTTTAATCCAAAAACATTACAAAATTAGGCCTCTGACCATGATTTCTTGCTCTTTAAAAGCGTGCATATTCCTGTGCGACAATTATGCAAAAATGCCAAGACTGAAGCAAGTGTGGGCTCACTCCACCCACTCAATCACACAAATACAAGTCCCCTGCCATCAGGAGGTGAAACCCATCTGGGAGCCAACCAGAGTGCAAAATCACAGATTACAAGCCTATGAGGGTAGGGAGCTTACTGCATATCCCTCCCACCTGCAGTGGCAGATGGAGCCAGGAGGAACTCAAGCACAGCATTAACTTACTGGAACTCAGGGCAATCCAGCTAGGCTTGCTGGCTTTTGCTGCAATGATTTTGAGAAAGGCAGTCCTAATCAGAACAGACAACGTAACCACAAAAGCACATATAATTCACCAAAAAGGAATGAAATCCCAGTCCTTCATAAAGGAGGCCCAGAAGCTACTAACTTGGGCAGAATTTCATCTCCTTTCTTTAGAGGCAGAACATATTGGAGGTACCTTGAACTGCCAGAAGGGTTGGCTCAGACAGACAGACATAGGCCAGGGATTGTGGAGCCTCCACCAAGATGTCTTTCAGCCAGCTAGACATAGACCTCTTAGACACATAGACTGGGACTCCTTGCTCTTGCTACAATCCACTGATTATCCACTTGGGATCTGCACACAATTCTGAAGGTGTTGAGTGCTATGTAGGACTTCCTTGAATCCCCTGTCCTGGAAGGTGTTCTTCCTGACTGCCATCACCTCAGACACAGAATGTCAGAACCTGTCAGTGTAAAAGGAACTCTGTATCATTAGACCAGACCCTTTTGTCTTTTGGTTAGATCCCATCTTTGCCCCCAAGGTAAACTCTACCTTCTACAGTGCTCAGGTAATCCTCCCTTTCTTTTGTCCTAAGTCTTACAAGGAATTGTAGAGAATATGGCACACCTTTGATGTTCACAGAGCCATCTGTAATTATCTCAAGAGGACAAGGAATCATCTGATTCTTTATTTGTCTTTATTTGTCTCCTCTCAGCCTCATTCCATAAGGAAGGAAGTATTGGTATCCACATTTAGCAAATGGACCAGGGCTTGCATTATAGCCTTCTATGAATCTTAGTAGTTCCCCTGCCAAATAGTTGCTCACTCAATAAGGAGCACAACCACATCAGTGGCTTTAGCCTCCAGTGCCCCGCAGTAGAAATCTACAAGGCAACAACGTGGAAGTCACCTTCCACATTTGCAAAGCATTATAAACTTGAAACCTTTGACTTAGCTGAAACTGCCTTTGGCAGACTGATACTAATAGTAAAGCAGTAACCTCCAAGGGACGCCAGCCCCACCAGTTCTTATGTAGGGAACTCTGGTATATCCCATTCAAAGGATGAGAAAAAATGTTGATCTTAACTGGAAATAGGGATGAACACCCTGCCCGCCCTGGCCTGTGCTGACATGGGACTTAAAGCATATGTGTAGATAGATTCTAGGGTAGTGGGTCTTTAGCGTCCTGTTGGTTCTCCCCAATATTATTGTTCTGTTTTTTCTTTCAATTAAAAAAAAGACAAAGGATTTTTTTCTTTCTTGGGGTGTTTCTTCAGTTGTAATAGCAACTGACTTTTCTGGAGATTGTTCCCCTTAGTGGAGAAACTGAAAAGGTCAACCTTTCCTGCTTATTTGAGTGAGAGGGAGGAGCAACCCACCAAAGGACATTTGTCCTTTCTCTGCTGAGATAGAAATAGAAATGCTAGATTTACCTGAAATATTTTCAGTTTCTTCCATCAACATTGTAAGATAGAACAGATTACTTTTTCTGGGCTATATTAAATCTGTTGTAGTCTTTTGTGCTTCTTCTAAAACATGAGGAGAAGTAATATATGGAATTAAAGCTATGTAAACCTTGCTCTGAAATAGATTGTTTCCCAGTCTCTAAAATTATAACTAATGTTCTTCATGGTTTCTGTGACTCACAGGGTTATGCTGCATATGTGCAGTATCTTTCAGAGTATGCTATAGCATTCTAAAGAGTTTTGGCAATAGCCCTGCCCACTTCTGGCAACCCTATATAAATGGCTTCCTGCCGAAATCCACCAGTTCCTTTTCATCTGCAGCTGCTTCATCAGTAACAGCATCCGCATGCTCTGAGGATTGGTCTTCTACGTAGGCTTTGAGCACACTAGCCCTTGGGGCTTTCGTTATACTATTGGCTTCTTTTAAGAAGTGTGTCAAATGAGGCACTAACATTGTGGGCCGAGATGAGCATTTGAGATGCTTTCAGTATTAGGGTGAATCTTATATCATTGCTTCATGTGCAGTATTCACACTGCAGACCAGATACAACAGAGTGTGTTGCTTTCAAGCTCTTCTACACAAGCAGGCTTTGAAATGGCAAGAGCCTATGCATCATCAGCAGACTTCAACACTGAGCAACAAAGTGGGCCTTTGGCATTGATCCTTGGCTTGTAAGTTGAGTATGTAGGAGGCAGCCTTGGTCCTGACAGATGTTAGAACAGTGGATCTTCGTTTTACGCGGTGGATCCGTTCTGGACACCCCCACGTAAGGGAAATACCACAGGGTCTCTAAAGTCCCATTGATTTTAATGACAGTGTGCTCCTGCCGCCATGGGCGTGCACGCCATTAACACGGCCAGGGCTTGCTGTCTGTGTGATCTTGAGTCTGCATATGGTGAGCCCGCATATGGCACAGGCACACTACTTCTAAATAGAGGCCCCCAAGTACACTAGTGGAGATCATTTGTATGCCTGCTAAGAAGGCCAGAGATGGTAGCAGAGACAAGTCATCTCATCATCTACCTGGGTATATCTCTTGAGATGGAAGTGAAGGGCTGCCTTGAAACAGAAGCATAATTTTAAAAAAGGTGGAAAGAACACTTCGCCTTGGCCTTCCAATTTAGCTGAAGCTCCAGCTGTAGCTCAGCCATCTATTCTTCTTCAGGGAGTTGCCTGAGAGATAGTTTTTCATGTGGTGTCTCCCTTGCCAGCTTCCCCGAAACAGTATACAATGGCGATGGAGACCATCTCCATCTCCATCTAGGACAAAAGGTAAGACAGTAGTGTTACAGAGAGAGAAATACAGGCATCTTCTGTTGTTAGTTACAGCTTCTCCTCCAGCTCAGATTTTGATTCAAGAGAAATCTCTCCCAGCAGTTCCATCACTGCATTGACACAATACCATTCCAGGTCACACTCAGTCAGATACAGATTAGGCTTCCTCCTATCAGTATTGATGAGGTAGATGACACCATCGATCCCATCCACCAACTGTTTGTGTTCATTGATTGCATAGGGATTATAGATAAAGGTCTCCTTGGGAATCCTGCTATTCTGTGATGATTTCTTCCATCAGCAACAGTTGTTCTGGGTATTCTACTTGCCACTGTAGAATCAAGGCTTCCTTAACACAGTCCTCTAACCACAAGAGACACTATTCAGACAAAAGCTGTCCTGGCCTCTGTTCAACAAGGTCAAAGCATCTGTTGACAAGAACTCATTTAAAAGTACTGCATCTCAAGATCAGGCCATGCCTCAGCCAGCTCAAACCCAGGATATTATGTCTGGTACGAAGGAGAAATCCACTCCTTTTACCTCCACTGTTGGTGTTGCTCATCAGACCACCTGTCTTTCTCCCAATATCTGGGACTTCTAGGTTTGGATCTGATGATGCTGACTAGACAGTCTCCTCCAATTGAGTTAGGTGCCATGGACCCTTTGTCCCCAACTGATGATGTCAAAGTATTTGTTGATCAGATGCTCCACATAGCCAAGTCTCTTGATATTAAGGTCCAGCAACAACTGACTTGGATTGAGGGTGCGGTTTTCCAGTGGATTCAATCACAAACAACCACTCCTGCTGCTTTGCTGATGCTTCTGTATCTCGCTGAAGTCATTTGGAAGTCTTGGTTGACACCGTTGCCCATTAGCACTTAAGCACTCTCTCCTAAGCGGTTTACAATATATAAGATTATTTCCCCCAACCAGCTAGTGTAGACCCACTAAATAAGAGGGACTTACATAAATTTAAATGTAAAAACCTTATTAGTCCACTTGGATTTAGTCCACTGTCCCACTGCCTTTTCCCCCCTACAGAATAGTTTCATATGTTACCTTTTCTAGGTGACTGATACTGCCTCTGAGATTCCAGATTTCCAACCAACCATCAAGGGGATTCTTTGGGAAAACTGGCCAATGGATAAAGGTGTATTTGTTGCATATGATGATGACAAAATATACACTTATGTCTTTCATAAGGACACTATACAAGGTATTGCAAAGTTCTGTTATTATTCTAAAGTTTTACATGGCATTTATAAACCAATTAAGGCAAAAAGTTCCAGTTCTTAGGAGCTTAGTTCTACATTTAGTCAATGTGAATATATAGTGAGAGACTGGAAATGATGAAGAAACAGAACTAAAAGAAAAAATTGATTTCTCAGGCTGAACAAGCAACCCACACTCCATGAGATTATTCCTTGTGTCAACAATCAAGGCAAGAATTGCCAAAATTCTAATCTGTTAAAACCATTGGTTTAAACCATTGGTGGTGAAGAAGCTCCCTCTCTCCCTCCCTGTTGCTGCCCTCTTCCTCCTGGAGCTTTCCCTGGCCCCACTGAAGGAATGGACCCCTGGAGGAGCGGGCGAGCAGCCACGTCTCTCTGCTTCTCCTCCTGCTGCTTCCTCTGCCGGCTCTCTGACAAGCCGGCTTGGGGCCTCGGAGGAGTCCATCCCCCCCTCCTCAATCTCCTCCCCCTCCTCTCTCCAGCTGAGAGAGTGTTCCTAGAGGCCAGTCCAGAAGGAACTGGACGGGGGAGTTTTGTCCCTGTTCGTTCTACTGGATCTCTCAGTAGCTTTCGATACCATCGACCATGGTATCCTTCTGAGTTGCCTCTCTGGCTCCATTCTTTCTTGGATGCAGCCAGGTTGTTAACAGAAGCTGGCTATAGGGAGCACACAGCTCCCTTATTGCAACAGCTCCATTGGCTGCATGTCTTTCTGGGCATAATTCAAAGGGCTGGTTTTGACCAGTAAAGCCCTATATGACTTGTGTCTAGAGTGTTGAAATCGTCCAGAGAGGCGTTCTCTCTGTTTCTGTGGACAAGATTTCATACAAGGCCCCTTCAATTATTTCTGAGACCTCACCAAGTCTCAATATTTTTTTAAAAAGGCATTTCATTCTAATTTTGTTTTATCAAGTGTTAAGAAGCCTAAGGTGGTGGATAACAAACAAATAATTGGTGAATGCCAATTCCTTTTTTCCTCTATGGAAAATAAAGTTGACAACAGATGCTCTTAAGCAAAGTTGTATCTGTATCTAAGACTATTTATTTTCTGGGTATTTCTGTTCAGTGGTCTACTACTCTTTTATGGTATGGATTGTATGATTAAAACAAAATGGGCAGGACAATGGACAATTCTATTTGTGGCAAGTGGATAATTCTGCCTTTGGGCAGCTAGTTGAATTTATAGCTCAGTTTTAAATTAGAGTCCGTTGATTTTATTTTGGGTTATTCTCAAATAAGTGTAAGTTGGAATACAATAGTGAAGCAGAAAAGACAGATATGAATCAAGTTAATGCGACAGTTTCAAATTCAGTTAAGTACGAAAGCTCAATATATATGATCACCTCTAATTTTTCAAAAAGAAAGTTTAGACTGTTCATGTCAGTGTCATGTGTTTAATTAAGTAAATCATTTTGGATGTGCATGGTGCTACAACTTATGGTTTTGGGATGTTATAGAACAATACTTTAGTGTTTATGTCCAGTTGGTTTTTCATGTTTGCTGTCTCAGATGTTAACATGCTTTCATTCTGTAGTTTTGGTACTGAGTATACATGGCAAGCATGGTTCCTGTGCCAGGAAAAAGACAGGATGTTGAATGAATGAGTGAATGAATGAATGACAGAGCAATTGCAACAAACTGAAATATTCTTTTTCTCCTGTAATATAGGCTCCAGGGTGATTTTGGCTGGAGGCACTAGAGTTCCTTATTCCCACAAACCATTGCTAATGTATAATGGAGAATTAACTTGTCAAACTCAAAGTGGAAAAACCAACACTATCTCCCTTAGTACTCATAGTTTCCTTGGCCCTTTGAAAGGCATGCCATATAATGAGCTGAAACAATTCCTAACACAGACTTTAGTACTGAAAAGGTGAGTTCCCTTTTCAAACAGTATGCAAGAAATTTTCAAACGTCCAGGGGCTAGCTATGCTTTAATACAGTTAATTGCTTTTGTTTGATTTGTAATTTTTGCATAGGTTTTCGGAGTCATGGGATGTGTGCAAACTTCTGAATGATCCATCAAGTTGGAATGAATTAGCCGCAGCTTGCTTACATCACATGGAACTGGAATTTGCAATTAGGGTTTACAGGAAAATCAGAAATGTGGGAATGGTCATGTCATTAGAACAAATAAAGGTAAATGCTTACATATCTAAATGTTATAGTTATTTATTTATTTATTGTTTCTCATTCTGAGACTATGGGATTATGTCAGTGATTTGAGGCCTGGCCCCAGGGAGGTCAAACATCATCTTTTTTAAGCACCAAATTAAGAAATTTCAGGTACTCCTAGATATTTAATAGAATGTAACTGGCTGATTTTTAACTGTTGGCTTTTGGCCAATTGATTGTCCTTTAAATTGTTGTTGTTGTTTTATATTATAATTTATATTGTTTTTAACTTCTCTATATTGTAAAATATTTGTGAAATGCCCAGATTCTTATGGGGAAAAAGTGTCCAATAAATATATTGGATACAGTAAGTTCTGCTGTGCCATGGCATGCATTATTAACAATGCAAAATGGCAATAGAGAAACAGCATTCATAGAATATGGACTTTTAATTGGCTATATATACCACGATTCCTATCTTGAGCATTCAGAATTAGTGAATTGATGCCTCTCTGCATTTCAGCTATTTAGTGGCAACCCAAACTCCTCTCATCTTACTTGTTCCATTCCAAAAAAAAGAAGAGCCCTGCCAACTCCCTGCTTTACTGCACCAACCCATGCCAGCCCTTCTACAAGGCAGTTTATAAATGCTTGTCACTCTTTCCTTCACCTTGTCCACTCTCTTTCTATTCTGCCCTCGTCATCTCCTGTCAGAGTCCTGCTTCTCTTCTCTCCCTGTCCCTTCCAGTCACCAACAACAACACTTTTTGAGACCATCCAGCCTTCTTGAACACTGCAGTCACCACCACTGCACAGGCGCACAACACTTGACGAGGTTTAGTGTCTCAGGAGGAGCAGCAGCAGCAAAGCTGCGCCACCCACATTACAGGAAGTTATGTTTGGCTGGCATGGAAATTCTCTTGTTCTATTCCTCTCTTTCTTTTCCCTCCTTCCCCCCTTCTATCCATGCGCCACAGTCAAATTCTGACTCCTGTAGTGTTTGGAAGTTTAGCTTTGCTGCTGCAGCTGCTCCTAACAGCCAGAGCCTAAGCCTAGTCAAATGTTTTGTGTCCGTCTGTGCAATGGTGGCAACAGCAGTGAAGCTGCAAATACACATGCAGGCAGAGGAATTCCCAAGACCAAGCTAATTTTATTTATATTCAACAGAATACAGTTTGTGTAAAGTTAAATAAATAACTTAGATATGAGGAACATACTGCATTATTAATTACCATGACTATAAATAAGATTTTCTTTCATGTTGGACAAGAAACTGAGTTTAGGCTAGGTGCAAAGTAATCTTGAGGGTTTTTAAAGTTCAATATGAAGTGCATTTGGCAATAAAAATGGCCCTAATACACAGACTTTATTTTAAATGGTTGTGAGCCACCTTAAATCCCGTGGCTGGAGAAAGTCAAGATAAGAATTAAACAAACAAAAGACCCTTTATTTTTGTTCTGAATGCCTGTGCCTATTGAAAGCAATCCAAATATTGCTAATATCCAATAATCCAAATAAAATTCATTAGATCACCATAGGTCAAAATTGAGTCAGCAGGCAACAAGTCCTAATCTGGGGACTCCCTGTCCTCTGAAGGGCTGCTGTGCATACGTGAATCTTGTCACATTAAATTCTCTTTTATGACTGTATGTACATTACATGCATCAGAACAGACATTGTGTATACCCATTTCCTTTGACTTACACCTTTCCTCACTTTGTGCATAAGCCAGGGACAAGGGAAATTCTTTTGCCTCAGGTTTTTTCAGACTGTGTTTATTCCCCACTCCCCAAGTCACGTGACCTCACACATGCGTTTATCTTTTTTTCAGGGCATAGAGGATCACAATCTTTTAGCAGGACATCTTGCTATGTATACTAATAATTTTAATTTGGCTCAGGACTTATATTTGGCATCTTCCTGCCCTGCTGCTGCACTTGAGGTAAAATATTACACTATCTAATGTTTCATATACAACTTTTTGGAACATTTTTATTAGGTGAGTTTGTTGTAAATAATCTTTTTCATGAAACTCTATACTATTTTTGATACTAGATGAGAAGAGATCTGCAACACTGGGACAGTGCCCTTCAGCTAGCTAAACGATTGGCACCAGACCAGATTCCTTTCATTTCAAAGGAATATGCTGTGCAGTTGGAATTCACGTATGTTTGCTTGTAAACATTTAGTAGCATGGAGGTTTGATTTGTTTGTTTTCATGACATCTGTACTTACATATACACCCAGAAATTATTGGAGTGTCTTAATTACAAGCAATATATAATAACAAAAGAAAAACATTAAAATTATTTTAAAGCAGAACACAACAGCTTTACAAACAGTTAAAACAGATGACCTACCTATAACATCAGAATTAATATCCTTTTGAACTGAGCCCAAAACTAAATCAGTATCCAATATACTTAGAATAGAACTGATGAGTAAGTTACATTTTCCTTCCTCCTACCAATGTATTCGTATCAACTGCCATTTCAAAATTGCATATTTAGTACTGTTTATATTTTTATTTACTTTTGTCATTAATTCGTATCAGTTTAACAAACATAACTGCAATCATAGAACTGGAAAGCCAGTACAGAAATGAGGGGAGAGGAAGAGATGGTTCATCATTAATAGATTTTGCTTCTTCCCTTAGTTTTCAGTTTATGGAGGTTTCCTAAACTTGCAGATAGGAATAAAGCTCACAATAGACTTGCCAAATAATATGATAAACATCTAACTTGTGGATCTCTTGTAGCTGCATTTTTGTTCATGATCTGTTTCCAGGATTTATAGGATACAGCAAATTCTTTTCAGAACTCAGAACTGCCAGCACAATACTACCTCATGGCCTCAGTCCTATTATTATTCCCAACTAGAGTAGACCCATTGAAACAATAGAATCTACGTACTTGTTGACTCACCACTGAACAATTGATTCAATGGGTCTACTTTATTTGGGAATAACCAACAGGATTCTAGTCCATGTTGTATTAGTGTCATTCCATGACCAGAACCTATTGGAAGGTAGCATACTTTTCTTCAACAATTCAAGATAGAGCCATTATGTCCTACACAACCATTTTTGCTGTACTGGGCATACCCTCATGTCTAGAAATCTGATGAAAGCATTCTTAGTTTAGTTTTAATCATGAGCCAGTAGTAGAAAATTGTAGTTTGCTTGAAAATGTGTATATATTGTAATGCTTTGGTTATTTTGGGATGTTATTTTCAGATTTTAGATTTGAAAATCAGGTATAACTATATCTTTCAGCTTTGATAGGGTCTTGCCCTGGGCAAGAAAGAGTTCACTGCAGGATTCCAACTGGTCCTTAGCTTCAGGCGGCAAAATATCTTGGGTTGGCCTTGCCCATTGTTAAAGTACCTTGAGTCTAGATTGTAATGGAAAATAGACCTCTTACAAAGCATCCATAAATCACTGTGAAGGATCCAAGTGCCAAGGGAGTATGTTGAGGCTGCGTTCAGATAACACTGACCCTTGGAATTGGTGCATTAAACCAGAAAACATGTCGGAAAATAGATATCTTAATAAAAAAGATTATAGCTTGAGTGAGTGGGTGGGTTGAATTAAAGTAATTTACTTGGTCTGTTCCACCATTGCGCTTCTAGCAGCAAATATTATGGGTTGACAAAGTAGTCCAAGAGACTTGTGGATGTCATTTTTGCTCACTTAACTGCACATGTTACTCTAGGTTTGTTACATTCATTTCATCACATTTTCCTTTATATCTCAATATGGATATATTATCTCTGTTTTAGGGGTGATTATGTGAATGCATTGGCACATTATGAAAAAGGAATTACAAACAACAGCAAGGTAAAAATGCTTTCTTCATGCTGGCTTTCACACATGGTAACATTTTGATTTATAGTCTTCAGTCACTTTTAAATACTAATTAGTCCAAAGCTGGACATAGTAACATTAGGAATAGTTTTTGTTACACGACCTATAAATATAAAAGCCAACCACACCTAGGAGAACGTTATTGAAATGGTTCTTATTTTACAAGCTCCTCATTATTTATTTGAATACCACAATTTTACTCAAAAGAATAAGATAATCCTGTTTCACACATATTATTTGTACTTATATTTTTGTAAAGGAAGGGTTTGTAGGGCAATTGATTCTCTGTCCACTTGATCCTATCCATCTGCACTGAGGTTCAGGAAGGCCTAGGCTAGAATAAAATGTGTGGATCTTTTAAGGTGACACAAAAGAGAATAACTCAATAATCCTAAATAGACACCACCCTCTGTGTTTTGTATTCCTTAAATACTTGCAGAATAACAGCTATTGAAATTTTGGTTCCTCTGACTCTCCCTCCCCACCCCCATACATTATTGGATGTTTTAGATTTTGCTTTGTGGATTTTTTTTATTGTTCTTGTACCTTTATATTATTTTTTTGATTACCAGTACCAAGAACATGATGAGACCTGCCTAGCTGGAGTTGCTCAAATGTCCATTCGTATGGGTGACATTCGGCGCGGTATTAACCAAGCCATCAAGCATCCTTCCAGGGTGTTGAAAAGAGACTGTGGAGCTATTCTGGAGAGCATGAAGGTACTTAATGTTTAAATAGAGAGGAAGCATTCAGAATGTATGAGTTTGTACTGTAAGTTAAAAGTTTGTACCACTTACTGTATTGCAGCAATTTTCAGAAGCTGCCCAGCTCTATGAAAAAGGCCAGTATTATGACAAAGCAGCATCAGTATATATCCGTTGCAAAAACTGGTAAGTGCAGCATTGCACTCCAATAAAACTGTTGAGGACATAATAGAGGACAAATCAGAAAATGTGTAGCAGCTCTCCCTCTTTTATTATAGTTTCCTTTACCTTTTGTTTCCATGTCACAAATTTCATTCTCTGTAATGTAGTCTTTCTCTTTTGCCACTGAATACAGTTGCATTGATTTTACGGATGGAGAAATTGGATACAGTCTTGGCACAACCCTTATTACCTTTTTTCTTTTGCATTTTATCATTAAGTCCTGACTCAATTACAGTACATTTAAAATATACAAAAAAGTCAAAATAACATTTATGAAACAGATATAAAAGTCAGCCTAAGTAGAAAAATATTTCTGTGTTTCTAACACATGATAAGACAATAGTTTTACAACTGTCCTATGGAAGGACAGTTACAAAGTTGTAGGAAAAGATGGAGAAAAAGCAGGATTTAAACACTGAGATTTTGTGTTAATATGCATTTTTATATTCATTCAGTTTCTTTTATTAGTAACAATAATTGTCTTGGAGATGTACATGCATGATAAAATATAGTTTACATTTACAGATCCCACCATTAATTATGAAAGCCTTTTTAAATGAGAAAGGCAAACCTTTCATGCAAGTGGGGTTGCATATCTTTGGAATCAGTGCTGAGAGGGGCTTATATTTCTGGGGCACCCATTATATCTCAGATTTCAAGAGTGCTGGGAGAAGGGTTTCTATTGATTTCAGGATTCAGATAGATACGTTTGGGAAGAAAGGATTCTTCAGTACCTTGGCCAAAGCTGTGACAAGTTTAAAGGTTTGAACACAGTTTGCCCCAAAGCTCTTGAGATGACGTGGGTTGTAAATTATGTAATTTAAAAACCATGTTAACACCCCATAAAAACAAAGCCTGGGATTGAGGAACACAAGCTTTAGGTTGTATGATGTTCATTTCAAGGACACTACCTCTTGTCTGTCTATAAGAAAGGATGGATACAAAAACTAAACATTAAGCAGCATAATCTTCAGTAGAAAATAGCTCTGCATTTATGTTTTGAGAGTGTAGATGAACCAATCCACCTACTTTCTCATAGATTCCTAAAAGAATTATAAGTGTTAAGGACAAATTGTGTGCTTTTAAAAGCCCCCCAAATTCTGTGCTCAAATTCAGTCCAAATTCTGTGCCCAGAAAAGTGAAATTCACCAAACATATATAGATTTAATTAAAATAGCATAATTGCCTTAATTTTCACAATTTTGCTGTTTTTCCCTCTCTTCTTCAGTTTTCAGTAGTTGAATGTAGCTTTGTTAATCGTAGAAGAACACAAATGCAAAGATTCCATTCCAAGCTATTGATCTTTTAATATAGTCACCACTTTCACTTTTTGTTTTTGTTTGGTCACACTTTACCCACATACTTTAAAACAGGAGCTGGCAACTGTGCCAAGGACAAGGGCTGGGTTTCCATCCAGGCTGCACTAGCACATTTTGGCACACCCAAAGTGACATGATGTCGCATCCAACTGCCATTTTGGCTGATTTTTAAAAAGGTCTTTAGTGGTCTTTTGGTTTGAGGGTCTTTGTAGGGTTGGGGAAGGAAACCACTTTGGTTAGGGTACATTTTGAGTAGTTTTCAGGCAAAAAATCCCCAGGTCACCTGAAAATTACCCCCATCATTTAAAATAATGTGAGGGCTTCAGGGACTGAGCGATCCCAAGGGCTGTATGCAGCCCATGTGCTGAACCTTGCCCCCGCTCCACTTTATATCTTTTCAGCTGTAGCAATGAGGCATTTGCTTTCAAATAAGAGCAAAAAAAGCTGGGATTTTCAGGAAACTTAATTCTTTATGCACTGCTACATTTTGCAGATTTTCTGTTCAGAAAACAATGGGTTAGAACATTTACACCAGTTTCTGTGTCCTTGTACGGTTTTGCCCCACTTTCCCTCTTCTTCTGGAGGATCCTCCCAATTTGCAGAACAGATTTTAAAAAGGACACTTGTAGACTGCAGAGAGAAAGAAGAATTGGCAAAAACGGTTGTTCTCCTCCTTCCTTGACTGGGAGCATTCTGTGAACAAACTCATAATATCTCTGGATCCACCTCAAAATAAATAAGGTGCCCAATTTTCCTGTTTTAAGTAATGGTTTTCTCAAAAAAAAAATCACTTCAAATGTTTCTCAGAATCAACGAATAGGAAGACAGATAACTTTCATTCTTGATATAGTAGGTGGGTGAGTATGTATCTGAAAATACAGTGATAAATAATTTATTTCTGCTGTATAGGGCAAAAGTTGGTGAACTTCTCCCAAACGTATCTTCTCCAAAGATACATCTTCAGTATGCCAAAGCAAAGGAAGCAGATGGCAGGTACATTTTCTTTTCTGGAATGATAAGGACAGTTTGCTTACCTGTAACTGTAGTTTTTTGAGTGGTCATCTATGAACTCACACAGATGGATTTAGTTGTACTTGCACACTATATCATTTATAATCTTCTAGAGCTATTATGTAACTATTTTGGGAGAGGTCTTTCCCACTACCCAAGTGCCTACCAGAATGCTTCTTTTATAAACCCTCAATTCCATGGATGTCAAAGTGGCAGCCAAGGATCTAAGCAGCAGTGGGACATGAGGGGAGGATGGGAATAGTTGTGTGAGTTTACAGATGACCTCGTAGGCAACCTGTCCTTCTTTGTGATCTCTGTAACTGCTTGCCATTTGAGGTGGGAGTGTCATTCACTCCAATAAAAGAACAACTCTTCCAAATCAGGCTCCAATATGAGCTCCACATTAGGACAATAACACACAAGGAGTGTGTAAGGCTGCTAATAGCTTGTAGAGAGATGCCACTGAAGATTGCAGTGGATATTGCCATGACCCCGTGAACTTGGCCTTGCCATTACAAAGGAAGAGACTCACACGTACAATTATAGAGGAGCCCAACAGAGAGGATCTGCACAAAAAACAGTGAGCCTTTCTTGCTAGACAAATAATTGAAGAATAGCCTGCCCTATATGATGTCCCAAAGGAGGACACATGCTCCATATAGCGAACCAGGACTTGCCAAATATCAATGGAGTACAGTGGTGCCTCGGGTTACGAAAATAATTCGTTCCGCGGCACCGTTCGTAACCCGAAAAGCCTTCGTAAGCCGAAAACCCATAGGCGCTAATGGGGAAAAAAGCCGCGGCTCTGCCGCGGCTCCATTTAAAACAGTGCCGGAGTTTTTTCGTAACCCGAAAAAACCTTCGTAACCCGAAACAATAAATCCCTATGGGATTTATTCGTATCCTGAAAAATTCGTAACCTGGGTATTTCGTATCCCGAGGTACCACTGTATAGAAAATGATCAAAGATTAAGAGGTAGGCCAGAGATGATATTTCTGGCATCAGGACCACCGTGTCCCTATGAAAGCAGAGATAAGGAGAATCTATCCCCTGAGGGTACATCACTATCTTACCCTTCTAGCTGATGTAATGGGCAACATGAGGGCTAGCTTTCAAGTCATGTGGGCAGCCTACATTATGGGAATGGAGAATTTTTTGTCCCATATAGGAGTACTTTCCTCCAGCTGGATAGAAGACAAGTGGACACCCACTATCCTAAGGATGGAGATCACTCTATTGCTAGTATATACATCAGGGGTAGGCAACCTTTTCGAGCCGGGGGCCAGGTTGCTGTCCCTCAGACAACTAATAATAATAATAGGTGCAACTGGGGGGCCGAAGCCAATAAATAAATAAATTTTTAAAAATTAAATAAATAAATAACTTGGGGCAAATGTAGGGCAAAATTTTCAAATGGAGGGCACATTTTTTTAAAAAAATGGAGGTCACGCAAAAAAATTGCTGATTTTTAAAAAATGTTAATATAAATGCATGTTTCGGAGGCTTCTATAGACAATTGCCCCCCTTGCCCGCCGCTTGCCCCCCCTTGCCCGCCTCCTCCTGATAGGCCAAAGGCTCTGGCGGCAATTGGCGGCAGGACTGGGCTGGGGCCGGTTCCGCGGGCCGCAGGTTGCCTACCCCTGATATACATGAATAGCCTGTCTAACCTGAATCCTTAGGCAACTGAACTAAATGCTTCAATACTGCTGGCTGCTAGTGCAGCAGCCAGGGCTACCTAGGTATTGAATACTATTTATATAGAAACACACACATCCATTTATCATATGGAGGGTAATTTTAGATGTATTGTGATGAAAGTCACCACATAGGTATTCCCTTTACTTCAATACATCTACTCTGTTTGGGGCTAACCTTAGCCGATGGCTAGGGATGCTGTAAGTCAAAACTAAAGAACATGTGGAGAGTCACTGAACTCCCACCCTGATCTATTCAATCAGAAGTTGTAGCTCTAAGAAAATTGAGTGCAAAGTACTATGTAATGGTCTCTCTTTTTATTAGATACAAGGAAGCTGTGTTGGCCTATGAAAATGCCAAGCAATGGGACAATGTTATCAGGCTATATTTGGATCACCTTAACAACCCAGAAAAAGCTGTCAGCATTGTCAGGGAAACACAGTCTCTTGATGGAGCCAAGTTGGTAGCCAGGTAACTGTAACTATAGAATCAAGCCTTTCAAACTTCCAACAGATTTGTAAATATAACCATTAAAAATGGTCAGATTATGAATGTACAAATATTTACATGTAAAATGTTTTGTTTGAACCTCCATATTCTTCTTGAGAGAAAAAGGCTTAATCCATGAAAAAAGAAATAATTTTAAAATTAGAATAGAGAAGAGCATTGGAAAAACATTTCAAAATTAATTTATCTGTAACTGCCAGATAGACAACTTTTCAAATTTATTTATTTATGGAAAGAAGTTTCAGAGCTATAGTGTATACTTGACTAGAAGTTGAGAAATTTCCCCAAAAAATTGATCCTAAAACCCTAGATCGACTTATATATGGGTCAATGCAGTAATAGTGCTTTAAAATGTACTGAAAGAAGCACCCCTATGTACCTCAGCAGTGATTTTTGAAAGAGCTGCTGCCAGGGAGTGAGTGCCCTTCCAGATCGGATGTTAAAGACTTAAATCCACTTCTTTCCCTTCCAATGGATGTTAAAACCCATTTCTTCACCAAACCCTGTGTTTAAATCCACTTCTTTCCCTTCCCCATCAATGTTAAAAACCTCCTTTCATCACCAAACCCTATGTTTAAGTCCACT
This sequence comes from Sceloporus undulatus, assembly GCF_019175285.1. Lineage (NCBI taxonomy): Eukaryota > Metazoa > Chordata > Lepidosauria > Squamata > Phrynosomatidae > Sceloporus > Sceloporus undulatus. The sequence continues at coordinate 116,880,109 of NC_056526.1, forward strand.
TCTTTCCTTTCTCATTCCTGTGTTAAAACCTTCTCCTCCAGCACCAGGGAAGTGGAGTTAGGTGGTCAGGAGAGGTCCAGAAAAGGAGAAGGAGGGACAGAAGTGATGTTTTACCCTTTAGATCCTTTGTTATGCCCCCCCTAAGTTTTACCCTCGACTTATCACAGGTCGTATCAAAATCCATGATTTTGACCCTAAAATCTTTCCTCGACTTATACATGAGGTCGACTTCTACATGAGTATATACGATAATTTGATCTCTCCAAATGGCGTCTTTCCTCCCAAAACACTGTATAAAAAGGATCAATAGATACAGCAAGAAGGATTTGGAGAGCCATCCACTTCTGGAGAATGTGGAGGCGTTACATAAGCCAGCTCTCTCTGCATGTCCCAGAATTGATAAAGCCTGAAAATATGGAACTGTCACATCAGCCTGGTTCATACTTCACCTTCTGGAACTATATGTATCATCAACATGCTTAAGATCAGAGCAGACTGAATGTGAATAAGATTAAACAAAATAATAAGATTAAACAAAAAAAAAAGGGGGGGAGGGACATCTTTCTCCTTTTGCCAGTCCAGAAATATGTGTGGTATGGTAGATTCTCATGTGTTTATTATTCTTAGAGGAAGAACAGGAAACCATTTAAGCAACTACCTGCTTATTTCTTGATGAACTTGCAAACAGAGTCCTTATAATAGCATACCACCTCTTGAGAGCAGTAGCATGACCTTTGTTTTCAAAATAGAATTTAAGCCTAAGAGCAGCACCTGTGATCTTAAGACGCCACAATAATAGTAATAATAATGGCTGTTTTTATTGTTGCTCTTAATAGTAGGCTCAGAATATAAGAAAATTCTTTTTAATTATTTTAAAAAATCTTTCTTCAGTCTGCATTTCTGTCCTCAAAGGGGCTTTCAAAACAGCTTATAACTGGTTATTGAAGTAATTAATTCTGCTGCTTTAGCATTAAAATAGGATGGATTATCCCTTTAAACTTGTGAATGTACTTGATGTGTAACTAATGCATTTGGATTTTACTCAATATAACTTTTTTCTTTTTTAAATTTTTTTATTAAGTTGCCAACATTGAAATATGAAACAAACAAACTTTATAAAAACAAGCATATATTATATAAACAATCATTGCATACATACGTAAACAGATCTTGACTTTCTTAATAATCCTTTATTTTCCCAGCTATAAAGTAACTTCCTAACTAACTGTAGTCACCTTATTTTATATACGTTTCTTGAATTTCTGTATTATCAGTTCATCAACATGGTTTCTATATTTAATGACTTTGTATACAAATAATTCTGATTCTAATCTTATATTTTTCCCATCCCTTCTATTCATATATTCCAGTAGGTTGTAACCAAGCATTTCTTATAACCTCTAGAGGTTAAATCCAGAATAAATGGACAGTGAAAACAAATTGGATAGATAGTTTGCTCAATATAACTTTTTAAAAAGTAAAAAAATGATTTGTTAATTCTGTTTAGATTCTTTCTGCAGTTGGGTGACTATGGGTCTGCCATCCAGTTTTTGGTGATGTCGAAATGTAATAATGAAGCTTTCTCACTGGCCCAGCAGCACAATAAAATGGAGATATATGCAGACATAATTAGTGAGTACTGCAATATGATGTGGTTGTTCTTAGTTCTTTATGCATACACAGACTTCCAGTTTTCTTACATGTAGTGTTGAATGTGTTTTTGTCAAATTAGAAATTCACTGCCACGGCAATCTTATGTGTCTCTCCTCAAAAGTAAGTCTCTTTGAGTTGAATAGGGCTTACTCCATGGCAGATAAACACACGATTGAATATGATTAGTGTGCAGTTGAGCCATTTAAAAATGATTTAGGAATATACAGGGCATCTTCATTATGATGTAAAACTGTAACTGTTAAGAGTTATAAATGGCCAGTTAATTTTGTTTAAATGAGATGTTTTGTGGAATTGGGAGCCTATGGTACTTGCAATTTTTTATTGCAATAGAAAGGGGAAGCATAGTGAATGCGTACTCTCCACTTCATTTGTAGCCTCATGTCCCATAGCATTCCCAAGGATTCTCCCATGCATACAACAGAGTTTCAGGGAACTGCAGAAGAATGAGTAGTTATGAGAACCTCATCCAGTGAACACTTTTCTATTCAAAGAAGGGCAGTTAAGAACCAAGCCAATTTTCTCCAGCTGCATGTGGAGAAAGAGTTTTTTCAAACTCTTTCTCTGCATGCAAACTGATGGGGTTTTTGTTGTTTTTTCCTTCTTTGTTGCAGGTTCTGAGGACACTACTAATGAAGACTACCAAAGCATTGCCTTGTATTTTGAAGGCGAGAAAAAACATCTCCAAGCTGGCAAATTCTTTCTTCTGTGTGGTCAATATACACGGGTTAGTATTAAGCCATAATCACAATCTTACTGGGTCAGGTTCAGGGCCAGACCTGATGGTACATGGGAGTGCTGCCCAAGGGTCTCCCAACAGTTTTTTCTTTATCTTGAAAACTGAAAGCTGTGTTGGTGATCAAGTTCACAATGCCGGAGGAGAGACTGAAAACTCGTCCTGTTCTTGCCATCACCTTCTACCCCCATATTAATAATAATAATAATAATTGAATTCATGGTCTGTGTTGATAGTGTATTTCCACATATGCAAAAATGTATTTATTTATTATTTTAAAAGTGCACTTAAATATAAGGCATTTAACATTTTGTGTTCTTTTTACAGGCATTAAAACACTTTTTGAAAAGTCCGAATACAGATGACAATACAGCAATAGAAATGGCAATAGAGACAGTAAGAAACATCCGTTCAAACGGGGGGGGGGGGGGGTGACTGGGGGAGGGAGACAGGACGTGTCCTTTATTTTAAAAGATCAGTGTCATCGTTGTTGTTAAGCAGTGAATCAGTGCCAGATTTCTTTTTTATTTTATATTAGTTTTTAATATTTTATCCAGTTTTTCTTCCAAAGCTAGTACAGTAGTTGTTGAAGATGCCAGAAACTGGAACTTTTCCCATAATATAATTATTTGTAAATTCCTGAGTTACAGACCCATAATTCTGTATTGACTATAGTTTGTGCATACAGGTGTTGTTTATTTCACATGAAAGAAAAGTTTAGTTGTTTTCCCCATAATATATTATGCTGTTCTATTTGTGTATTTTTTCCTTAGGTGGGACAGGCGAAAGATGAAACCCTGACTAATCAGCTTATAAATTACCTCATGGGAGAGAGTGATGGCATACCAAAGGTACTAAATTCTTCTCTTAATAGTAGAATTAATCCTCTTGTCAGTTTTTTTAAGTGAGCTTGGTGTCTCTTAAATTTTCAAATAGATTTAAGCCATGATTCTGTGCTACATACTCTATGTGTAAGGCACATGGAAGAAAGTAAAGAAGGATAGGGTTAGATTAATAGTTCCAGTGAACAAAGCCTAGGATTTTTATGAGATGGTAAATATGTGTCTGTGCTGCACTGTTTAGTATGTGAATAGGGGCTCACTTTACTGAATGGTTCTCCATTCCAGAACATGTCTCAGACAGAAAACAGACGTGTCAAGTGAGGGTTGACAATGGCATATAGTGAGGGATGACAATGGCATATAGAATAAAATTCTATCTTTAAATTTACCAAACACCGAAGATACCTGTGACCGCTGAAAAACTGTTACATTCTCAGGATGGCACGGAGGAACAACCCACCATGTTTGGCTTTATTCCTGTGTGCCAACCTGACTAGGCAGGACCCAACATTCTTTTCAGTTACTAATGTAACAATTCCCCCCTTCTCCATCAGTTTTTTATTTCCTGCCCTGTCAGCCTTACACAGTTAGCCTTTCTCTGGTTAACTATGGGGTAGGAAGTAGAATTTAAAGGGAACTAGGTTTAGAAAATGGAGAAAAGGTTAAAGATGAAAAGGAGAAGGAGAAGAGTTCAGATGGAAAGTTAAAATCAAAGAGACAAAAGGCAAAGAGGTCCCTCTAATGGCTGAATAGCTGATGAGGGAATGGGATAAACCAACAAATGTTGCCACCCAGATTATCACTGCCCAGCAAATCTGTGAGGATAAGTGAAGGGAGGAACTACATAAAGTTTTTCAAACATCTAGCGAAAGTGAACCACAAAAATGTAAAATGCAGGGATAAGGCCAAGCAAAAGCAAGGCTTCAAGGCTAAAAAGACAGTGAGTACTATGCATAAGGCTAAAAAGGGGGGGGAAAGTGTAACACTGATAACTCAGAATCATAGTTGGAAGATACTTCAAGGGCCATCCAGTCCAACTCCCTGCCATACAGGAACTCACAATCAAAGCATCCCTGACAGATGGACATCCAGCCTCTGATTAAAGACCTCCAAAGAAGGAGACTCCACCACACTCCAAGAGTGTGTGCCACTGCTGAACAGCTCTTACTATCAGGAAGTTCCTCCTAATGTTGAGGTGGAATCTTTTCCTGTAGCTTGCATCCATTGTTCCATGTCCTCTTCTCTGGAGCAGCAGAAAACAAGATTGCCCCATCCTCAACATGATATCCCTTCAAATATTTAAACAGCCCTATCTTATTACCTCTTAACCTTCTCTCCAGGCTAAAAATGTTTTTAAATCCATTTGTTATCTAGGTAGATGTTGTAGGAAAGTGTGCTTGTGGCAGTTGTGTACTGAGTGTGAATGTAGTGGCAAATTAGTTTACTTTAGCAATTGCTAATTACACACTGGCCATGGTTTCAGGATAGCTATTTCCAAAACTCACTATTACTGGATTGGTTTCTGCTTTTGTTTATTGTGGCAGACCCTTCGTAGACCAAAACATGTAGGGCCAGAATTTGGCTTGAGTTTTTAAAACAGACTTTGCAATTTCCAGTGTAGTCTGTGGTTCAGTGGTAAACAAACTGTCTGTCACTATGCTGTGGAAGTTGCCGGCAGAGTACCAAAATCTGGTTTTGCTAATGATTCTTTCCCCGCTCCTGAATATAGATATAACACTGAATTTGAGCTAGATCCCCCTTTGCTGTGTAACTGTGTTTTTAACATGTCTCTTACTCCAGGGAAAGATTGAAAAATTGTTTTGGAATTAAATCTAATTTTTTTAAGATGGTATTAATTTTATATAAGCACATTGACTGACATACTAAACAATATTCTCTTAGCTTTTCATTTAAACTAAGACTGCCTATAACTTAGAGTATGTGGAATTCAGTGGCATTTCTTTCCAAGTGAACATGCATAGGATTGTGCTGTGGGAGTCAAGACTGCAGACTCACTGATAGCATCAATTAAGGCAAATTATTTATAAAATTCTGAAACCCCAGTCCCACAGCTTTTCAGGAAGTTTTATAAAACTAGAATTATGCTGTCTTCACTAGCTCTTAACCCAAAATATATTGACAGAAAGCAAGCGCTTTCAACCAGTGTTGCCTAGAATAACAGAAGAATTTTACTTCCATGTAAAATCTTGTTTAAATATTTCATTTGAGTAGGAATTTTAAAATGAAGACCCACAAAAATATTTTTCTGGTTGAAGATTGATTTCTGAGATAGTTTAAATTGATTCTGATGATTTTATTTCTGTAGTTCCAGCATAAGACAATGTATTTGAACATGTCATGGTAACCCTGTGGAAATGTTCAGATCTTGCTGAGGTATACCTTAATAAAGAACATTTCTGAAAACTGATTCATTAATGTAAAAGGCATATGGAACCAATACTCTCTATGCACCTACAAACCATAAGCAAATGGCCTGTGTTTGTTGAAAGTCTGCTTACTCATAGAGAGTTTTGGTGAAATTAAGATCCATGTAATAATAAGGCTATGTGCTTTCATGTTTGTATCTGCTTTTCTTTTCAAACAAAGGAAGCCAAGTATTTGTTTCGGTTGTACATGGCGCTGAAGCAATACAGAGAAGCTGCACGGACAGCCATAATAATTGCCAGAGAAGAACAGTGTGCAGGTATGGTGCAGTCTTTCCAAACCTTTATTTGATTCACTTCCACCACATTTGAACACTTTTGTTGTGCTTAGAGGAACAGATTGGAAAAATGAAGAACAGCTGGGAAAGTAGAGAGGAAAGAGGTGACTGGCAATGCATTGCTTTTACGGAACCTAAAAACGTAGTGAGGGTTGAGACTGATACTTCAACTCCTACTTTTCTCCCAGTGTTCTAAGTCTAGTGTGTGCCAAGGAAAGAAGACTCAAGACAGCAGCAGAAAGGGAACCTAAAACGTTCATTTTTTTTCAAGATGACATTGCTCTGACGAAAACGATTTAACCAATATAGGCTCCAACACCATCCCAAGTACTTTCAAAGGCCATTGTCATTTGATAGATTGTCAGTAAATCACCCATGCCCTTGAGCTTATCTTTGCCCATTGCCACTGAAATTTACCCTGCCTTTCTTAAATTCAGACATTCCACTCTAATGGGTTCATGGATCAGTCTGTCAGAATATAACTCCTGAAAATATGAGTAGCCAAATTTAAATTTAGTTTGCATTCCTAGACTGATTTCAAAGCCTGCAGTAAAATATTAACTTATTTTAGATGAAGAAAATAATACTACTTCTAACCATTTGTTTAGAAATGTCAGCATTAATATTAGCTGCACACATAATTACATGAATATTTATATGAAGGGCAAGTAAGAAAGTTGCAGAGAGAATGTGGTAGTATATATGACTACAAGATCTTATTACATTTTCATAGCTTTTGTCTTTAATTTTTGAAAAAGACTTTCACTTGAGGGGATAATTTGTGGCCCAGGGTTTATGATAGTTATTTACTTTTGTTTAATCCTGTAGAACTCAATAGCTGTTGCTGGAGATGGAAATTATGTAGACATGATTTACCTAGATGAGAAGGTTCATATAAACTGTGTTATGCAAATAGTTAATCACACAGCCTTGATACATTTATCTAATTATGTTCAGACTAGGGAAGCTGGTGTATAATGGATATGAGCAAGCCATTGTTAGAAAAAAGTGGTTTTCTGAAATCTAATGCTTCCTTCTTCTTTTTTAAGGGAACTATCGTAATGCCCATGATGTTCTCTTCAGCATGTACTCAGAATTAAAAACTCAGAAAATTAAGATACCTTCTGAGATGGCTACAAACCTTATGATTTTGCACAGTTATATTTTAGTAAAGGTAATACTTTGAAAATATGGAGGGAAGTGAAATGTAAGCTTATTTTATATGAAATGTGTACTCATAATGTAAGAAGCGCTTGGACAGGATCAGACCAGATTGGGCCGAAACTGCAACGCCATTGCCTAAGGTGACCCAAACCTGGTGCAAAAAAGAGCACAAAAAAGGCACTCCTTGCTGGTGGCCCATTGTGGACTGCATGACAGCCAACCTGGGGACCACAGCATCTGGTTGCTATGGACCTGCGCAGAATGGGGAGCGATTGCATCCTGCCTTTGCCTTTGGTGATAGCATTATTGTGTAGCCAGCATGCTTAGTAGCCATTAGTAGCCTTATCTTCCATGAGTTTGTCTGGTCCGCTTTTGAAGCCATCCTAGGGTCTGTCTTCTATACAGCATCTCTTTAACTACTTTCTCAACATCATATGCCATTCCTCAAGAGCATCTTTAGCTCTAATGATCATTTGGTATTTAAAAATGGGGCTCAGCATACATGCAAAATACGTATATGTTTAAACTGTTTATAATAATTAGCTCAATAAATGGTGTAAAAATACTGTGGGCCCTTGGTATCTGCTAGGGTTTCATTCCAGAACTCCCCATGGATATCAAAATCTGTGGATACGCAAGTCCCTTTATAAATAATGGCATGGTAAAATGGTGTCCCTTATATAAAAAGACAAAATCAAGGTTTCTTGTTGGAATTTAATAATTTTAAAAATATTTTCATGCTGTGGATGGTTGAATCCTTGGATAAAGAATCTGTGAATATGGAAAGCAGTCTGTTCACTATTTTTTATTTGATATCTTTTGTCCCTTTTTGTAAATTTTGCTCTTTTTGCTGGTCTTCCCCCCTCCCCTCACACACACACACAGAGAGAGAGAGAGAATATCTCATAGGTTACACTTCCTCTTCATGGGGGGGGGGGATGTGGCACACAAAAATCTGTATAGATGGAAAGATCCCAAATGTTGCAAATGTTAGCCTTTATATTCTAAAAACATAAAGTGAAGTTTAGAATAACTCACATTTGTATTTCAGATTCATGTTAAAAATGCTGACCATATGAAAGGAGCGCGTATGCTTATTCGTGTTGCCAACAATATCAGCAAGTTTCCATCCCGTAAGTGTTAATGATGAAGGAAATGCACTATTTTGTAGCATTGTATGCAACAGGGCTAATAGATGTGTTTAGGTTTGGAGCTGTAGTATGAATTCTAATTTCTCTCCTCAACAGTTCCTGTTCTGGCATAAACCTGTTTCTTGGATGTCACAGTTAAGATGGCTGTGCATCCCATTCTTCAAACCTAAACTGAACTGGACCACTTGGCGTCAGGTCTGAATTGATTAGATCTGTCTAGATGGGTTCAAATCATGTCAAGCTACTTTAGCAATTCAGCTAGAATTCCCCCCCCCCCCAAATAGTTGCAGAACAGCACCCTCTGTAGAAAACGCTAGGGTGGGGAGAGAAGGAGAAAACGTGGACCTTGTTCATGAATAGTTACAGGTTTCTCATGTAGGGCAAAGATCCCACAATACTCTCCAATCACAGTGCTTATGATTAGAAGTTATTCCTTTTTTTTTCTTTTTCTGGTTGTCTTTTAGCAGAAGGAAAAGTTTTTGATGCTTTTGCTACTGTTTGGCATTGTAGTTTGTGCTCTTCTTTCCTCCTTTCTACTCAAACCTCTCTCTTTTCCTGAATATTTCCAATCTCATCCTTTGTCATCCTTTTACTTGTTGTTTAATTGAGTGACTCTGTATTCTTGTCTCAGTATTCTTTTATTGGGCAATAGCATGTCCCTTGCTTTCTGGTTTTCTATGAAATGTTGATTTGCTGTCAATGTGCTATAAAAAATGAGTACTTGTTAACAAAACTATCCATAAACATATTAAAGCAAAATTTAAAGTTCAGTGGCACACACGTTCTGAATCTAGTTATCTGAAATTTGACAAGGTTTGTTCTCTCCTCTTGGTGACATACACAAGCATAGCTGGAATTACACCTGAGTTTACTTTTTCAGACCTTGCTGGAAGAGGTATCCACTACCTTTTCCCACAAGGCTTTCTTCTCCAGCATACAACAAACTAGGAGGGCGCTGGGTGCACTGTAGGTCTTCCCAGGAGATGATTGTCTGCGGGGGTTTATCCAGGGCTATTCCAGCTGTACTTGAGGTGGAGGTAGCAGCCTTATTGTGGGTGAAGACAGCTGCTTTTTCCCTCTGTGCTCAAGAACAGCTGGAACAAACCCAGGCACACCCCCGTAGCCAGTCTGCTGCCAGGAATGTGGAACTGTTCCTGATAGCACCTCACCTGTAGTTGCACACTGGAGTATTGCTTCACTACCTGCCATAATGTGATGGTGGGGACTGCCAGCATGAGATAGGATCTTTTTCATATCTCAAAAACGTAATGAATTTAAGTGAAAAAAGAAAAATGTTGTGGTCACTTTTAAGGCAAATTTAATAGCACAAAATTCCCTAGGTCTATCTTTCTGAGATTTTGTGTGTCTGATCACCTCCTTGGCAAACTACCATGTTTCCAAAAGTCATGAATGTTTGTGAAGTAAGAATGAGTTATACCCATTTTGGTTTCCTAGTGCAAATCAGTAGGTGATGCAAAACTGGATTTTCAGGTTTTTCTTTGAATCCAGATTGAATCAGGTCTGGGTAAGCCCAATGTGCTGGTTTATTACTGTAATAAACTGAAGTGGGCAGGTCGAAACCAAAATCACAGCCAAATCAGGTACCAAGACAAATTGTAGGTTTTGAGTTTATAATACTTATGTTAATAAAAGTTATAAATACTTAGGTTACTTCAAATTATTTAGATACTTTTCTTCTTCCTCTTATTATTAACATATGTTAAAATGTATTATCTAACATTTACTAATCATTGTAAGAAGATTAAAAGACAGTCCTACTCACAGGCTCTATGAAGTTGAGGTGTGCATGATTATTCCAATATAACCTTTTTCTTCAATTTCTTCTGCCCTTTGTTATTTTGTTGGAAACATGCACATCTGCCTGATGCTTGATGCCTTGGACTTTGTCAGTAGTATTTTCAGTTTTACATGTCTTCTTTAACAGGAAGTTCAAATCAACTAACAGTTCTGTTAAATCAGAAAGTGATGACTCTAACCAAAAAATGTAGGCCTGCAGAGCCTTTTTGTAATCAGTGTACATAAAATGATTTTCCTTGTTGTACTTGTAGATATTGTGCCTATTCTGACTTCAACAGTGATTGAATGTCATAGAGCAGGACTGAAAAAGTCAGCATTTGGTTTTGCTGCAATGTTGATGAGGCCAGAGTATCGAAATAAAATTGATCTCAAGTACAAAAAGAAGATTGAAGCAATGGTCAGGTAAGCTTTTTTTTTTTTAATCTGCTTAAATGAGGTTTGGAAATGCATTGATACAAGTTTGCTTGCTTGCTTGCTCAATATAAATGGACTAAGCAGCAGCCTTAGGGAGCAATCTTCTGCGTACATAATTTTGGAATAAGTCTTATTAAATTCATTAATACATAGAACTGGGTTGTTAATCATTGCTGCCCAGTCACTGTGCCTTTTAGCTGCAGTTGTTGTTTTTCCAGAAGCGATGTAAGTAATAAAATCACAAATTGTTCATCAAATCCAGAATCCCTTTATCTGTTACAAACAGAGGCAAAGTCAACTTTCCTTTTATCACAAGGAAGGCCTGATTTTCCATGCTAGTCTGCTTTTCCCTGGTTCCCACAAATGATATTTGACACAGTTATCACACTTTGCCTGTGCATTATCTCAGTAATCTTTACAACCACCTATTATTTCCATATTGCTCAGCAGGGCTCAAGCTAAGAAAGAGTGTCCTGTCGTGGGTGGGAACTAAGCCATGGAGACCTGAGATCATAGACCAGGCACTTAACCAATTCACTTAACTAGTGTTGGTGTTCCCCACATGTGGCTAAAAGAGGCTAGTACATCATTTTACAATCATACACATAATATAAGGTCACCTACTTTCAAATTTGCAGCTTCCAAATGTAAAAGTTAGTGTAGGGAACCAACCTTTTAGCATTTTAGATGTCCCTATTGGGGGTCCTCCCTTACAGGGCCAGGAGCTACCATTTATTATAACACTGAGATGGCTAGCCAAGTGTCCTCCAAATTTTTTGGATCACAACCCTCATAAGCCCCTTGTATTGATACCATTTGAGGCTGATAGGAGTTGTAGTCCAAAATATCTAGTGAACATCTGGTGGCTACCTGTCTCTGGCATCAGATTTCTGTAATTAGGGGCTGTACTAATCTGACAGTGTTTTAGTTTCCTCATGGATGTCTACCTTTCTACCAATAGACGACCTGACACATCGGAAGGTGAAGAGCCAACCACACCGTGTCCATATTGTGACTTTTTGCTATCTGAATGTGAGCTTCTCTGTCCTGGGTGCAAAAATAACCTTCCATATTGCATTGCAACAGTAAGTACTAAACGTAATAGGTAGCTCTTGAGTAGAAGGTACTGCTCTTTTTTCTTGAAATTTCTAAAGGTTAAGCTGCTAAGTTAAGTGCACTTGAAAACAGATAACAGTTTCACACTTGTCGTTTTCTTTCACTGTGCAAAATCTTAATATTTTCTTACTTTTAAAGTGCTTAATGTCACATTTTGATGTGGTTACCCATATTGTCCATGCCAATTAAGTATCCTCAATCTAGAAACAAAGCACTTGTGACATACATTGGCAGTATTTCAGAACTTGAAAAAGTTATTTATTTTTAGAATGCTTAGGATGAGATCCTAAATTAAGCAGTTGGAGCCTAATACAGTTCCATGTATTCCCCCTGCTACCCTGTTAGCTGTCATACGTCAGGAAGGGCTGCTGTGACTGTTCCTGGAGATGGAAGGGAAGCAGGAGGCAGTTCAGAGGAGGGAAATGCAACTGGTCTGGGTTTGTAGAGAGAAGGAATGGTGGCGCATCCTTAGATGGAGTGATCATCTGTTTCCTCAGAGCAACAACCAGTTACTTCCTCCTCTGAATTGCCTCCTCTCCCCTTACATATGTGAATGTAAGCCAGTAACACAACCCTACCTCTAGAATCCTCCATATAGCCATGCTGGATGAGAGATTCTGGGAATTGTAGTTGAAAAAAAACAACTCTTCTAATCATTGACTAGCCTAGAAAGCCATGTGAAAAATTTTCCAACTTTCTTTTATTATTCCACTCCTTTTAGGGGCGACATATGGTAAAAGATGATTGGACATTGTGCCCTCATTGTGACTTCCCTGCCCTATATTCAGAGTTCAGAAAGTAAGTTTGAATCTTTTTCATGCTCACCTTTAGAAATGTTAAATACCAAGGTGAATTTCCATGCTCAAAGTAAACTACATACTTGCCTGATTTATTTCAGATACAATTTGAATTTCAGCGTCTCTCCCCTCTTTCAATTCCTACGTGCACCTTTCTCCTTGCCAGGTTTTGTCTCCGTTTTCCTCTCAGGCCTTTTGCTCTGATGTGTCCCCTTATTTCCATCCTACTAGGTCACTTCTTTCAGCTCTTCTGTGATATTACCTTCTTATAGCCCTCAATGCTTGTTTTCTGGCTCTGTAGTTCCCTAAATGTTTGGGATGTTCATAGTTTTAAACAGTGTTGATTGGCTAGGAACACCTATCTGAGCAGTCTTAAGAAACATTAACTTGCTGTACTAAATAGGTTTGCCCTTATGAATTCAGCATGTGGTCAAATCATACTGCTTAGAATAGTGTGACATCAACATATTCATTACTTAATCCCTAATTGGCTGAGATAAATGAGAAATTAAGGGAACAGCAAGCAGTTATAATGGGAGGGTGAGTGACAGTGAAGAGGTTTGTTGAATGTACATAGGAGTCTGAGGGAAAATATTGCTGCCTCTATCTATTATTTTCAAGTTTGAAACCGAAGTGAGAAGACATTAAGCAGAGGCTTGTTTACAAATGACAGTACGGATTTTGAAAAATAAGAATCATCTCCCCTGTACAACTACAATCTGAGGATTATCCTGATGTGTGCAAGTACTCTTCTGTTCTAGGCATCTCAAGGTGTTAAGGCATTTGTTGTAGGAAGCAAGCTTACCCTTGAGCCAGGATTGGCAATTGTTACATCATGGGGGGACCACATTGACCCTCAGGGGATCTTGAAGAGCTGCACAATCTCCGCTGCACCCACTTGCTCTCCCCTTAAAAAACCTTTTTACCCTCAGATTTCACCATGACTTCAGGGACCCCTGGGCCACTGTAGGGCCAAGAGAGATTTTTGTAAGCAGAAAAGGAGCCATAAGTTCAGTTCAACTTCCAGTTCACTTCCTCTTTATAAGAAGGCCTTTCCTGAGCCTAAAGGGGACAGTTGCTGAAAATTGGTCACATTTTGCTGTTCTAGAGGACATGGGGGCAAAGGAAATTTTCACTAAAAGAAAGGATTGGGGTGGGATGCCCTGAAGAGCTTTAAAATGACATTGGTGACTGCATGTAGCCAGCAGATGAGTCTAGGTGCAGCCAAAGTTTGTCCCCAAAAGTACTGTGTATTAATTAGTATAAAGAAATATTAGCTCCTTTGTTCTCTGCTACACTCAGGTGCTGAAATATAACCATGCTGGTATGTTTTACGACACATAGTCTTATTCACTGCCAATATCACTCCCATCTAAAGAGCTGACAGCTTCAGCTGAAGCAAAATGCCTTAAATTACCCACCTTCAGGCAATGACATTATTTGGTGTATGCTAGAAGAACATTTGGTATATTGGCATTTTTGCAAGCTTTGTAAAATTTGCAAATTGTGAATGCTTGTGTTGTCTTCTTTTAAACAGCTTGTTACAGAATGACAACACATGTCCCATGTGTTCAGAAAAGGTTGACATTGCCAGTCTTAAGAAAACAGCTGACTGTGCACCATACCTCAATACAGAAGTGGAACAATGACTTTAGTCAAGTAAGTATTTCAACCTTGAGTCTCATTTCTAGACTGTAGTTGTTTCAGACAATTTTAGAATATCAGGAAGCACACAGAAGCATATGCCTTCCAGAACAAAGGAGGTAAACACAGAAGGGAGGATGCTCAGTTAGCCACAGGCACCTGAGTCCTCTTTACTTTTTCTAAGTGTATAAACTATAAGCGTGGACAAATGGGAAGTAAAACTATGCTGGTGGCCTTGGTCCTGAAGTACAGGATGGCTTTGTGCATAGCCGATTCACAGAGGTACTCTTACAAGCGCACACTGTAGACACATAGCTGCTCTGTAAGACTTGGAAACCTATAGTTAGCAGTTTAGGACCACACATAGTTGGCCAGTTGCAGATTTTCAGACTAAATATGCACATGTCAAGGTTTGGTAGAGCCAGTGGCATAGTTCCACTCATTTCTCCCCAAGTATAATACAGCAAAGATCCCATATCATGTAGGTGGAATGTAATGTGTCACCCTCAGAACTCCCTCTTCCTTCCCTTCCTCACTGTCAGCAGCAGATGCCAAGTCCATGTGGGAAGATAGTGTTTTGGATGCTGTGCAAATGGCCATGCAACAGCACTGTGTGCTTCAACACAAAGAGAAGCAAGCACAAAGCCATATATACATGTGCACATGTCACTAACAGGAATCCAGCCTAAGTATTAAAAGCAGGCATTAACACACTTTGAATGTGAATGAGTAGGGAGTTATTAGGCATGCTGCCTAAAAGTCGCCACTCTGTTTTCGCGGGGATCCGTTCCAACCTCCGTCCACAAAAACGGAAACTTGCCTATATTCAAGCCCCATTGACTTGAATGGCAGTGCTTCCCATTTTGTCCCTGTTCGTTTACAGCCCGCGAATGGGCGAGGACACGGATTTCAAGTCTGCAAAAATGGAGGAGTGACTGTAGAAGCCAGGGAGCTTTACCACATGAAACTAGTTCTCAGGAAAATTATGTAGTTCAGAATTCCTGCATGTTACCAATTAAGTGACTGGTAGGGAACTATGTATTTGAGTAGCGTCATGTTGAGCTTTGTGGAAAGATAAGGATGTCAAATAGTTTTTTACCCAACCCACTCTTGGAGGGTTTTCTGTATACAGGTTTTCATACTCAATTATATAATTCCACACATGCAGTTTGGTGACACAGTTCAGGGACACTGATTCTACAAGATGAGGCGACAAAAGGTCTCAATTTAGCTTGTAGACATGGCTTTTTATAGGTTCCACATTAGCTGATACAATGTTTAAGAAAGGTAAGTGGCTGTTACAGGACAAAGTGTTCCTATTCATACAGTGGTACCCCGGGATACGAAAAAATCCCATAGGAAATAACTGTTCCGGGTTACGAAGGTTATTTCGGGTTACGAAGAAAATTTTGGTGCTTTTCGGCGCTATTTCACACGAAATCGCGGCTTTTCCCCATTAGCGCCTATGGGTTTTCGGCTTGCGAAGGCTTTTCGGGTTACGAAAGCGGCGGCGGAACGAATTAATTTCGTAACCCGAGGTACCACTGTACTTTCAAGTATACTTGAATTTGCTCTGTGAGTTCCTCAGGTAGTCTCTATATTAAGAGATAATTTTAGGTACTAGACCAGGCAAAGAAGAACCAAACTGGTTGGTTTTCATTTTCATTGGAAGGAATAACCCTTCAGAAAATTGTCCCAATTTAACATGATATAAACCGTTTTTCTAATGCAGGAGCTAAATTTGGTATTCTTTGAGTCATTCGAATGTAGAGATAGCTGTGTTGCTCTTAAGACAAATTACTTTATTGTCATAATTTGTCAAATAGTCAACATGGCTATCTCTTCATTTATACAACAAAGATGGCACTTTCACTGTGCTCTACTACCATTATCTTCTCTGTGGGCCAATAAGGTACTTGCCCCACTTCCAGCAGAATAGTAATGTGTTAGAAACCCAGTCAGATAAATAAACTGGAAAAATAAGTCTGTTACCTCCTTCCATGTACAATCCTTTGACTTCATATTTTAAGAAGAGTGAAGCAGTGGGTCAACTGATGCAACATTGTCCTTATCATTGTCCTTAACAAAGATATTGCCAAACTTTGTATTTTTAAGCTTTAGTGACAAGTTTTTGGTTTGTTGGGAGAACTGATACAGGGGATAGTTTTGATGACTTAAGATTAGGCCTTGTTTTTCCAAAGCATTGGGTATTGAGACCTATATAGTTGTTTGTGGGCAGATCTTTTTTTTTTACCCCTTGTGAATTGTAAACCATACTCATTAACTATAAACATGTAAGAAATTGTTTTAGTTTAAAATCATCTGTTTATTTGCAGGCAATTCTGACCAGTCAAGTGCTGCAGTAGTAGAGGAAGCTTGCTACTGTGCTTGAGATTATTTCAGTTATTGAATATTTTATTTCTGAAACTGTAAATATTTATCTTTTATAGAAATTTTGTACTTTTACCTTTTCTGTTTACAATAAAATTTGACTGCTAAAATCAAAGTCCGTATCAACTTGCTCTGTGAAAGAATGATCCTGTTCACTCTGAGTTATGTGTTTAGTAGAACTGATGATCGTGAACAAAGATGGTTACAAATAGGCTCTTCAGTTGAACATCATTATTTCAGGCTGTAGTAGAAGAACCACGTGGAATGTGAGAGTCATTTAGAATTCTTCCTCTCTCGTCTTATTTCCACACCACACAAAAGAGAAATCATTGTTTGCTTGTTAAGCAAGATGATGTTATGTCACCCAGTTTAAGTGGGAAAAATAGTTAAAAATATGAAACTAGTTTTATTGCAACCTTTACACAATGCTGCTTTCTCATCATGTACAAAAGAAATATCCAGTTTAGCGTATGATCAGTATATACTATATACATGTTCTCTGTATAACATAGCTATTTTTAAAAATATCAGACGCTCTGCAAAGATGAAATACAGAACACATTAAATAGGCCAGTGCTTTTTCACCTACTTGCTGCTAAGCTCTGTCCATATTTACACAAATTTGAAGATACAGATATCTCCACGCTTGTGAAACTTACCATACTGGTACACACTGGCCAGTCAGCTCAACAAATCCTTGACCTTCCATGTCTTAGCATGTGGTCTGGACCCAAGTCTCCTGTCATGTTTCTTTCATAGCAAGCTACAGAATAACCCATGGCTTGTTCCAGCTTTATTTCTGTGGCAACTGCCCTAGGTCTTGCTGAGTTTCGACATCACAAGATGAAGCCAGAGACAGAAGGGTCATGTTCTACAGTTCCCAAATGCCTCAGCACACTGTCCATGAACGAGGATTCTTCTGGAACATTACATTACTGCAATACCCAAAGTGTGTCACGTGTTTGTGCAGTGGTAATAAAACACAGCAGCTCTATGGCCACTAAGAGGGACTTTTCACCCCATTCACTTTATCCACAACCCAGCATAAAGCAATATTATTACAAAGCTTGCAGAGTTGGATCAGTCTTGTCAGTAAACATAGGAGCAGTTCATTTGCTCTTTTTCTTTGCTTTCCCCTTTTTCTTTTCCTCTCTTTTTTCTACTGTTGGTTGCTTGGTAGTCTTCACCTTCTTCTGCAGAAAATAAAATGTTTGATTTTTTAACATATTACCCGAACACATAGGACTTTCAAAAAAGACCACATTTCACTCACAGACTTGGCCAAAGACTAATGAAACAAACAGCAAAGAAAAAATAGTAGCAGGGAAGTCAAGCATGAGGAGGAGGAGAGGAATGAGAAGGATGAAAGTTGAGCAGAATAAAAAAGAACACAATGTTCAGTAGTGAAACACAATCAATGGACAACATTTGTCAAATAAAAGCATCTCCTATAATTTAGTCTGTACGCTACAAACTAGCATGCTTCCTACACATTACTTTCAAGAATAGCAGAGAGACTTTCGTCACTGAAATACCAGTATTTCTATTGCTGACTATAGTGGACCCTTGTTATACGCTGGGGTTTGGTTCCAAGATCCTCCGTGGATAACAAAATCCATGGATGCTCAAGTCTCATTAAATATAATGACATAGCAAAATGGTGTCCCTTATAAAAAATGGAAAACAAGATTTTAATATTTGAAAATTATACTTTTTTTGAACATTTTCAAACTGTGGATGCTTGAATCCGTGTATAAAAAAATCCATGTATAAGAAGGGGCGACTGTATTTCAAAATATGGGATATAACATTAAGCTTAGTGACTAACAGGAAAATTATATAAATGAAGGAAATTTTAAATATTATGTCCCACTTCATGCCAAAATAAACATTGTTAGAGTAGTTTGACCATATAGAGTCGGTTCTCCTCTTCTGTTGGCTTGCCATCCATGGATTGAAGCATCTACCCTGTTCTTCCCAACAGTGGCACGTACATGTGGCCGTGCCAACACAGTCATGCTGTCATTGGGAACAACATGACTTGAGGCCCTGCAAGTTTTGTTATCCGCAGGGAAGTCCAGAACGGAACCCTTGCAGATACAAAAAGTCAACTGTATATATTGGAGTTAGGACTGTAAGGCTCTCCAAATACTGTTCAACTGCAACTCCCAGGAACCCCAACCAGCATAGTCAATGGTGGGGAATACTGAGAGCTACAATCAAACATCATTTGCAAGACCACACAATTACCACCCTGCTGTAGACAATCGGAACAAGACAACAGGATATGAACATGAGTGGACAACTGTGGTGAAGTCAGGGGCCACTTTCCAATTGCTCAAGGGCTGTACTTAGAATTTTTAAAAAGATTTTTAGAACATAAATTCTTCATACTGCTGTCTTTATCCAGAAGTGAATTTAATCATTTTTAATCAGAGCTGCAGATTTCGGGTAGTTTGATTTATCAGTATTAACAATTATAAATACAGCATAAACCTACCTGGTCCCAGAGCTATCACTTTCTACTACAGAAAGTTAGATTGCTTTTAAAAAAATCTTATAATTCATGTCTATGAGGGGAAAACCCTAAGATCTTCAGAAGAGGCCCTTCTGTTTGTTCCACTATCTTGTCAGTTTCATTTGGTGGTGAGATGGGAGAAAGCCTTCTTGGTGGCTGCTTCCAGAATTTGGAACTCCTTCCCTAGAGGTGTGGTGACTCCCCCTCTTGATCTCCTTCCACTCGCAAATAAAAACTTACATATTTGGTCAAGAGTTCCAAAAGTGACTTTTAATAGTACTGTATTGTGTGCTGTTCTGTTGACTTTTTAATATTGTTTTTAATGCAGTTTGAATGGCTTTAACTTTATGGATAGTTTTTTTTTAATCACACAGATGTTTCTGTATAGTTTTTCATCGCTACTGTTTTTAATATTTTTCTGCCACCTTGAGACCCATTATTTGAGAAAAGATGGATGCAAATGAATAAAATAATAGTAACAGTACACACCCTTTATCCTAACAAATCTTATTGATAGGCCAGAGATGGGCCACCTATCTGGCCTTAAAGCTGCATTTTTTTTTCAGCTATGAACCTGTCATAAATGTAATAATAGCTTAATCTGTTCATAGTAAAGATTAAAGACCCAAAAGGCATCTCAATCACTTTTGCTTTGTTTCAAATAACACATTTTAACTGCTTATAACTAGTTAAATTAAATTTTTCACAGGTAAGTAACAAAAGTGCCTTAGAAATCAGTCCTTGGTTTTGGCTGAACTCCAAATCTTAACTTAATTTTCAGTTACACCAATTGAAGATGAACTTCACTACCAACTGAAATGCTACCTTAATCATTGCATCATTTTCAATCGTCTCTTGTTCATTCTCGGACTGGACTTCATCAGCTTCCAGCTCTTCGTTCAATTCTGCATCCACTGCAGAACCTGCTCGTCGCTTCGTCTTCTGTACCATTTGCAGTGAATACGGTGTTAGGTGTGCCTCTTTGTTATAGGTTCGTGTGAAAGCTGATTTAACCTGTTTATGGTAAGAGATGTGTCTGTAACTGAAGTTGCACTATAGTCATTAAGCAACAGTTTTCAAACTATGTTCAGAGAATCTCATGAGCACTGGAAACTGATTTAGAACTATACCGTTAGGAGACCAATAGAAGCACACATGGTTCTCTGAAAAACACTTTATCACTGCCAGTCTTTCCCACCAATCTGTGAATGAAGGAGCTTAACAGGCATTTCCCAACTTATACTTTGTTCCCATGAAGTAATAGAGAAGATCCAATAGATCTAAGTGCACTGTGACCTAGACGACAGACACAGAGGTTCCATACAAATCTGTTGATGTGGAAAAGCTTCCTGAAGGCAGTATGGTTTGAACACCTAAGTTCAAAGAGTCAACTGGGAAACATGAATTCCAATCAAAACAAAAATAAAACAAAAACCACAGGAAGGAAGGGACACATTTTGTTATGGAAGAAACATTTTTCAGTCCAGGGAAAGCATCCCTATTTGGATGGAGTAAACTTCCCCTAAGAGAAACCACAACTGTCTTTTGGTCTCCTAAGCACCAATAAATTCATTCTGGAATAAGGTTCTGCAGATTAGAGCCTACTTAGCTATATCTGATGTTGTGAACTGTAGCCCACAGAAATTTACACTTCAACAAATATGTTGAATCAGTTTTAGTCAGAACAAAAGACCTGTATCATCTTCAAGACTAATATAGCTAGTCCCTGGAATCATCCTCCTTTGGCAAGCAAATAGTAGTGACATTTGCCCTTTCATTCTTGGGATGGCAGGCAAAGTAATCCACTGTCAGAGAGTTAGGGACCGGCGAGGATGATGTACAACTACCATCCAAACTACCATCCAAATGGTTTGACCCCAAAGAGTCAGGGACCGACGAGGATCGAAGCTGGGTTGGGAACGAGGGCCAATGATCATGCCAAGCCATATAATAACTCCTCCTCAGAAATACAATGGTCCTTAGTCAGGCATGAGAGCAAGGCAAGCGGCCATGAAACAGATTCTTCTCAGCAAAAAGAGTGACTCTAGCCAAACAAGGAAACAAGGCTAGTGGACATTTTATAACTTTCCTTAGAGATAAGAGGTACAAAGCATGCCAGCGAGGGGGACAGCCATTAAAAAAAGTTTTCCTCAGGAGAACAAAGGAACTCCGCCAAGCACACCAAGGAGGCGAGCGGCCATTTTATTAAAAAGAAAAAAATTCCTCAGAAAAAAGAAAAGGTCTTGCCAAGTGCAAAGGCGAGACAAGCCGCCGTTAAAACAACTTTATGTCAGAATTTAAATTCACATTTGCATATGTGATTTTCTAAGAAATCGCAGCGTTTCTTTTGAAATATGAACAACAATGTTAAAAAATTACTATCAAAATGCAAATTGATCCTGCTAAAATGGAAATTTTAAAGTCTGATTGGAAAATGAAGAGTTCCTAGATGATGATGATGCTGTGGATAAAAGGAACTGAGAATTTAGGTGGGAAACCGGCCAATAAGGCAGTTCGGAAGTGGGTGCCAAAATGCTTCCAAGAGCTCTAAAAAAGTTCCAATCGGTTCTGCACAGGCGCCAAATAACCCATTTATGTGATTCACAGAGACCATGAAGAAGAAGGTGGTTCTACATTCAAAGAAGCTAGCAGAATGCTTTTATTAGGTTGTTGTCTATATATGACTACTACCTACTAAAAACATCTGGCTGGCTATTTTGAAATAGCGAAGAGATGCAGTAGTTTATATATGACAGGGCCTAAACAGGCACCAGCTTCTTTCTGATCTTGGAAGTTAAACAAGGTCAGCCCTGGTTAGTACTGGGATGAGAGACCACAAGCAAATACCAGGTGCTGTAGGCTGTATTTCAGAGGAAGGAACTGGGAAAACCACTTCAGTAATCCTTGCCTAAGAAAAGCTTTGAAAATTCATGGAGTCACACAGACATACAGTTTATATATGAGTAACTTACCTTGGAATCTAGGTTAGAGAACTCACTAGGCTTGCCTCCCCAGCTGGTCACTTCCATTATATTTTCAACATCTTCCTTCATCAAGCAATAGGAATCCATGACTGCTATAGCATCTTGCACTCCTTCTGTTCCCAAGCAAGACAAAGGTCTCACAATTGCATCTCGCAGATATGATAAATATTCCAGATTTACTGCTCTCTTGCTTGCATGTGTCCTACAAGGAGGGAGAAAAAGCATTTAATGGGTTTCTCCAAAAAAATTATCTACAGTTGACTATAACATGCTCCATCTCTTTTCTGCATTGTTGGCAAGAGTGACATGGATATCCTTAGGTTACACTGGGCAAATGTCAGTGGCAGAACAACACAATAGCTTGTAAATCTTTATTGCATTCTAGAAAAATGCTAGAAATTGCCTCCATTAAAGAAATGCTTCAAATCTCTGATGATACTATACACTGCGCCTGCTGAATGGTACAGTATGTGCGTCATTTATATGGCTTAATCGGGGGATAAATCTGGTTACCAAGATTACCTGAGGCTCATGTGCATTGACAACTCTTTAATGATACGGTCATGTTTTCCTGTTGATGAAAATTTCCCCAACCAGCTTGGAAAGTTTGGGAATTGGTTCATGTAACCTCTCATTAGCTCCCCAGGGAGGACACTTGAATAAATAGCCTGAACAATAAAATAAATATTGGTCAGTTTTACACAGAGACTACAATGGACACCATTAGGTTGTTTTTTTTTAACATGGTACACAGAAGAGATAAAATACTGCCCTAGGCAAATGTACTAAAATCAAAGAGTGAAGGTGGAATTGATCTACTAAACTGTTATTAACAGTACAGAATGGTTCCAATTTCACCTATTGTTTCGTCTAGCCTTAGCAAGAACATGAACACAAATAGTGCTAAGAACCAAAAGAAAGGAGCACCAGCCCAAATATACCAAGTGAATATAAATCCGTTTATAAATTCAGCACTGTTATGTCCTTAAGAATATAGAATTTAATAGATTTGTGTTAGAAGTACATTTTGATATAAGACTTTCAGCAATAGAAACAGTAGAATTAAAACAATGCATTAATTTCAAGTTATATTCAGTGTCATTATACCCTCTCCGTTTGTGTTAGTGTGACAATAATAATAATACTAACATCAAAATGTAAAGGTGAAAAATGGAGTGAGTTATAAAACTATCTCAGCTTATTTATAGTGCTATGAGTAAAGTGTGTGTGTGTGGGAGGGGGAAAGTTCCTCTAAATTAGAAGGAAAATTCTTCATAGACCTATTAGTCCTGTTAGTCTAAAAACAGAAAGCACATTACCGAAGATCTTCCATCCATCTTATCAGAATGACATACAGAGAACAAACTTACACAGATAACAGTTTCCATAGATATCTCTTACTAAACAGAATCAGCAAACAGCTCTTCTCAGTCCCACACAAGTGCACGCTAAAGAAGCACGTCATACACAAGCCACAACACAGTTATAGCCACTAATTTAAAGGCACAGAACAGATCATTTCCACATACATAATAATAAGAAAACAGACCAATCATCCCCCTCTCCCATAAGAGTAAGATAATTCAAAATAAAATCCCAAGGAGCCCCTCTTCTCAAAATGAATCTTGCTATGTCCACTCTGTAATATAGATGTTTCCTAAGTCTTTCCGGAGGAAAAAAAACCTGTCCATTTATAAGAATTTGTAAGACTCCTCAACAGCATATGGCACTAAAAGGGCTCTCATTACACCTCATCTTGCTATGACCCTCCAGAAAGCATGTCCTTCAAAGGCCTAATAGTTTTGTCCATTTTCAACCATCTTGGATATGGGTCTGTGATAACTTACAACAGGTAATTGTGTACGACTAGGTTAATAAAATGCCAATATTTCCTAATATTTATTATTAATAAAATATGATGATGGAAAATATTCTACTGAGGGAAAATACTGTATATACTTGAATATAAATTGAAGGCAGGTTTTGGGGACAAAATTATGGATTTTGATATGACCCTTGGATAAGTCGAGAGTAAAATGTAAGGGAAGGCAACAAAGGATCTAAATGATGGAGCAAAGGAAAACAATGCCAAAGAACCTACAAAATTTGGGCAGGCATAATGGTTTTGGCTCACAGTAAAGGATGGATGGAAGAGAAAGCAGAGAGAGGTCAGTGCTTCCAGGACAGATTGCACTCTTGCCTTTCACCAGGGATGGTTCTCTTTTTAATAAGAGTTAAAGTATAGTATTTACATTTTGACCCGTGGATAAGTCAACCTAGGTTTTTGGGGTCAAATTTTTGACTAAAATTTCTAGACTTATACATGAGTATATACAGTAGACATGTAGAATGGGATAAAAAGTGGATAAATAACTGTTGACAGGAAATCTCTGCTCCACTTGTAGCTTCATCAATAATATGGACAGATTTCTCCCTACAAGGCAGTTTGGATGTTAAAGAATCAAAAAGTGATGCAACGATATTCTGCAGAACTGTGCTTGAAGAGTAGAAACAGTCTATAAAGTGGCTTCCTCAAAGATCAGGAAACTTGAACAAGGAAGAAAAACTGAAAATTATTTTTCTCTAATACAATATCCAACAGGTCAAATAATACAGAAGTTGGTGAAGAAAGAACTGCACACATCTTCCAAAAGCTTTCTGCTGCATTGTGCACCTTCTTATAAGGCAGTGGCTCTTAACCTATCGTCTGTGGACCCCCTGCAATGTCCTCATAGGTGGCCCACAGAGGAAAGAAAGCATTCCTAGAGTTTAGGGAACTGCATACTGAACAATCAGATAGTAAGCACCTGAACTCTTTGTTCTTCTGTGTGACTTCAGTGACCCTTGCTCCATCCTTCGGCTGCAGGAAATTGATGAAGATGCCGAAAGCCCACCTTCCCATTGAGCTCACAGGTCCTCTTTTTGGTGTCGGGAAGTGAAGCCAGTTAAAGGCAAGGGAGGACAGGAGAAGGAGTGGAGCAGGACTTCTGCCTTCTGGGTGCAGGACTTCCATCCCCTAGATGTCCTGCCCCCAGAAGGTGGAAGCTCTGCCCCTAGCAGCCCCCTGCCCCCGGCACTGAGTGACACCCGGTGCAGGAATGCCACTGAGTTTGGGCACTTTGTCTGTAAAATGTTTGCTATCACTGCCTTAGTGGCTTATAAAGGGGCTCCAGTTAAAGCCCTGAGTGCTAAGCTCAGTTCAGAAATCTGTGTTGAGTTGGCAGATCTTTTGAAGTAGCACCACTGGGCACTTCAGCTTTTCATAGTAGTTTTCTTCTAACCACACTAAAACTCAGAAACAACTATGTAAATCCATCTTCTATTAGACCCTACTTTTCTTATTATCAGTCTTGCTGACAAGATTTTTTTTTCATCTTTAGAATAACTACACTAGTACAATTTTGCTCCGATACACTTTGAAAATTGCTGAACTCAGTGGATCAGAAACTATTACATTGCTGGGAGACAAAGGAAGTAGGCTGTGTACAAAAACTCAACATACTATTGGTATTTCTGTGCTTATAGCCAATAACAAAGCAAAAATGGATATCCTGAGCAACTCAAAAAGGCAATGGAAATAAAAGAAGTTAAAGGTAACCTGTGTAGGTAGAAGGTTCCAAGTTTGTTGACTTCGAATCTGCCTGTCAACTAAGTCACCATCACATATGCTGTCAGCTGCTTTGCTAAGTAACATCAGGTGTTTTTTCATATCATTCCTGTAGAGGAAAATAATTATCTGTATTAACCACCAGTAAGTGTATTTTCTAATGAAATAATCTTAATTATGAAATAATGTTACCTTACCCAGCAGCAGCTGGTTGAACATGAATATAGTTCTCTTGGACAAAGAGTGGGCCCAGAGAATAATCATGGAAGAACAGGTCTGCTTTGTCAATAAGGGACATGTGAGAAGCCTCCTCTCCAGTAGCAAAAACCTTCCTGACAACATCAAAAGGACCCTACAAAAAAATTTAAGGTTTCAAACAAATACATTTTAATGCCCTTTATCATCAAGGACAATTATTTGCATTGTTGCTTAAAGTAACTTCCAGCCTACAGTACTACTTATGTAAGGATCTGCTACAAAGCATTTATATTACACCCCAATAATTCCATAAGACAGGCAGCAAAGATCTGAATATGTGAAGACTGATGCAAAGAGACAGGAACAACCTCTGGGGTGTTAGAAACCACATGTCTTTTCTAAAATTATTATTATTGTTCATCTACAATAAAGTGCATTTCTCTACTTTCTGGAAGTCCCATACAAAAGCATAGTCATAGTCTTTCATCATAGTGATGCTTTTCTTACCAGTTTAATATCCTTTTTAGCTTTGTTGGCATCCTCTTTAACACCATCATAAGTCAGAGTTTTGTTTCTTGCAGACCACATGCTGAGATTATGTAGTACCTTCAACAACAAAATGAAATGAAACATTACTGCTTGTTACCACTGCATCATGGGGATGGGGGGATTGGAAGACTGATTTACAAACAATCCTAATTTTGCAAATATTTTAATATTTGCACACTTAACATTTTACAAGACAGTTCTCCATTCTTATTTTAAAAGGTCTACATGTTTCATTATTTTATTATTATGTGTAAATTTACAGCGCTTCATAAATAAAGGTTAATAATAATAATCATCATCATCATCATCATAATCGGTATCCTTTTACTTTTGCAATTTACCTCTCCATTCAACCAATGTTAATGTTCCTTTTTTTCTAAAGCAATGCAAACATTGCATACATAGGTCACAATGAACTGGCATGACAAGCTCACACACTGCTTTGCCCCTCCCATAGCCAGAAAGGGATGGATAGTTACTGTTTCCAATTTTGATTAACCCATGTGTACAAAGTCATCTGTACTAATTAATGTTAAGTATGTTTTCTTAGTATTGTAGCACATGGTTGGAAACTGACTTGTTTCCAACAACTATAATTAATCTCAGTTTGTCATTCAAATTATATGATGTTGCCATCATCTAAACCATTAATGGCCTGTTACAGACTGCCAAAATAAAGCTGCTTCAGGTCTCTTTGGAGGTAGGCTATTTAAATGATGCATGGGTCCTAAGAGTCCGGAGGTCGCGCCAAAGCCACACTCCATTCTTAAGCACTGGATAAAATTCTCCATGTCTACATACATTCTTCTTGCATACTGTACCCTTGTCTACTACAGGTCTGCAGGATTTTTGCACAAGAAACTCTCTGTATTTAATTTCTGCATTTCTCAAACTCCATTCCTATTGGACAAACATATGAATTACTGAACTGAAAACTGAAAAACTCACTTGTCTAATATCCTGATTAGCTGCTAAGATTATTTCATTCATCGCTGGTGGTGGAATCTTTAACCCTTCTTTATAGGCAATAGACATCATTGCACCCTGAAAGAAAAAATATTTAAGAATAGGCAAAGCTATGTGCCATAGGTGTACACACACACAGAGACACACACACACACAGACACACACACATTTTTAAGTTTTAAATATTAGAATGGGTCAATACATACACAGAATAAATATATAATTATATAGTGATGCACCACTCATCAACTGAAGATGCTTTTGGTTTCTTTCAATTTTCTGTATGGTTTTAGCAGTCAAATAACACTAAGTACTATTTCAAAAAAGAAGCTTCACAGCAGTGGCGTCCCACACCAGGGTGGGGCTAGAGGGGAGGAGCTTTGGGGCAGAGACAAAAGGGTCTGCTCCCAACTCCCTGTCCCGCATGGTTTTATTCAGAATAAAGCCATAATGGAGCAGGAACGACGGGGTGCCAGGCCCTCTACCTCCCTGTCCCACGTGGCTTTACTCATTAATTAAGCTGCATGGGGCAGGGGGGCACCAAGCCCTCTCCCTCCCTGTCCGGCATGGCTTTATTCATGAGTAAAGCCATATGGGGCAGGGACAAGGGGGCACCAGGCCCTCTCCTTCCCTGTCCCGCATGGCTTTACTCTGAAGTAAAGCCACGTAGGGGCAGGTAGGTGGGAGATGCTCACCAGGTGTCACCTCCCTTCAGTGGTTTCACCTAATGTGGTCCACACCCCCTGTACCCTGTGAAGCTACTGCTTCACTGTCAGAAGCTTCAGTGACTAAGGCATACTTTAGGCATTTTACACATTTTACTGTATCATAGATCCAAAAAAAAAAAAAAAGATAAAAATAGAAAATACCAAACAAAATGCCACAACATGAAATACCTAAATCTTGTTTCGAGTAAAAAAGAAAAAAGAATCAGATGTATTTGAGAATACCATGCTTAAATTTTCCTAATAAGTGACAGGACCCAGGACAGACAGAAGATAGAGCCAAATGTAACAGACAACAGACCTTTCATGTGACAGACATACAGTCCTGGGAATTGCAATTTATCACTAAGGAGTTTGTGTCACTGATTATTATACATTGATCCTAATGAAGAACATTCCAAAAGATGTATCCAAAGACCATCTTCAATCAAATATAATGGCCAGTGACCATATTCTGCCTTAAATAGAGAAACAGCCAGCCTTTAAGCACAATATAGGTACATCATTTAACAAAGCAGACATGTTCCTGGGCTTTACTTGTTTAACAGAAACTTTGGTACCAACAGTAGGAATAATATGGCAAGAATAGGGATAGATTCCTACACCAAAAAAAGAATAGTCCTGTAAAAAGGAGCTTCTTTGTCAGAGACATTGTTAACTGAGAGATGCCTGTGCTGTTACTGATACAAACAAGTAAGTACAAAGGAGAGAAGAAAAAAACCAATCTAATACTAGAACCAAATTTCACTATTCTGGAAAGCACACCACATGTAAGTTCTGCATTACCACTTTAGCTTGAAATATCTGAAGACTAGCCTGGGGGGGAAACCCTCCCCAATTGAGCAACCTGTAAAATTGTCCATCTGTCATGATGATTGTGACTCCTACCTTTGGTTTGACATGTGAGGATTAACCATGATTGAAGACTGTTCCTTTGCATAAGCCAGAGAGTGATCCAGCCCTTCCTCTGACATACAAACCTTCACTATAATAATTAGCATGCTATTGCATTCAGAGGCAGGACACTACTAATTCTAATTTCTCAACCGCTGTCTTTACTTGTTGCTGTAACAAACACTTTATTTTCCTGTTTCTCTGGAGATGCCTGCCTTTGAGAAACTTCTTGGTCAGAAGGATGCAAAGCAAATTCCAAGATCACTTTTTGTCTGTTACCATCTTCTCTGATCTTCTCAAAAGCCATCAGCTCACAGCTGTTAGGAAAAGCAATTTCTGAACCTAAGTCCACAGCCACCTCCACCTCTACTTGTGTGGATGTATTCCACCCATAATCTAAAATACAATCTAAGTGTTTTCACTGTTACCACCACCCAACTGAAGGATTTCCTCACTGGAGGAAAGATGGATAGGTTTGTTTTTGTTTTTTACTTAGTTCACCCTCCTTTTTTGAATATTTCAACTGGTTCTAGGCAACTGTGTTAGCTAAGCTAATGAAGCCAGATGTAGCAATTATTACAGCTCAAAAACATACAGGCCTAGTCAAGTCCACATCAAACTCCCTAAACATAAACAAGAAATCAAAAACATTGCTTTCTCACAAGTAACTTTTCATAAGCAAGGGCAGCTTCCCATAAACGTCACAACCACTTCACTCTTAGGTCCCTTAGACTGTTTCCCC
Organism: Sceloporus undulatus; assembly: GCF_019175285.1. Classification (NCBI taxonomy): domain Eukaryota; kingdom Metazoa; phylum Chordata; class Lepidosauria; order Squamata; family Phrynosomatidae; genus Sceloporus; species Sceloporus undulatus. Next base: position 116,909,758 of record NC_056526.1, read on the forward strand.
TCTATCATCAAATAAAAAATAAAGGTGATAGTCAAGACTTAGCCCTGTCCCATGATGGTCTTCACATATTAAATTCTGTAAGTGCTGGGAGGTGGGGAGAGCACCTTACTTACAAGTGTCCTGGAAACCTCTCCTTGGTCACTTTACAAAATAAAATTTAGATAATCTGTTTTTATTTTCTTATGGTAGTAAGTCAATTTCTTATTGTCAGCTACTTATCTCAAACTCTTGGCATTATTTTTTGTTAAGTACTAACCTTAATCTGTTCTACACGTGGTCTATAGAAGCGAAGGTCAAAACAGTAGTAGACGAGGGAACGGATCTTTGGATGATTCCGATCATTACACATACAAATAATAGGAATCTTTGTGTGCTTAATCAGGTCAATCAATTCCTGAAATTAAAAATTGTAACATCATTGTGAAGTCCTTTGTGTAGAAGTGTAAGTACCATTGTGCATATTAATGAGCATTTGTCAAGTATCTCATCTAACCTTCAGCTATTTTTTAAAGAGATCAATTATTTCATAGTCCAAAGTGCTTTCAAAGTGCTAAATTAGTCTCAGTAAAAGCAAAATCTTTTTATGAGACCACCTAAACTAACTATATTTTAATACATTTGTGTGTCTGTAAAAGCACTGTGCAGAAAAATAGTAAAACAATTTTCTCTAAAATAAACTGTAGGACCCCCCCCAACAAAATATTGTCTTCATTAAGGCTTGTGTTCTTGCATAAGATTTCTATGAATTCAGTTATATTAGAGGAATAGCCTCTGAAAAAGCAGTATGTCTTAATAAGCTAAAGCTTCTAATCCTATTACTAATCTTTCTTATTAAATAGTGTGTCATTGAAGATGCAATAGATTAGAATCAAGCAATCCTCCCTCAACAACCATAATTAATCTTTCTCATTAACCATTAACTTATGTTGCCATTAGTACAAATGCAAGTTGTCATTTAACTAGGGTCTAAAGTCAATGTTAAAATGTTGTTTCAGATGTAAGTATATTCGAATTAAGACATGCACAAATACAAAACACTGCACAGACTTTCATATTTTATTCCATTCATCCTTACCTGAAAAGCAGTTTCAAATGCTGAACAATTCTCCACGTTTATTCAGTTTAAATTTACATTAACTCTTACCACCTGATCACATTCCCCCCTTAATTTTGTAGTATTACTAATTTTCATATTCTGGTTATCTTTTATGTTCATAAAGAAATAATCAGATTTCTCTCTTTTTTCCACTTTCCTATTTAATAAAAAAACACCAACCCAAAACCTGGGTGAACATTCATTTATTAACTCTTGTCACAGCTTTTACCTGTATTCCTCCTCTGTCTTCATTGCCAGCCATTCCATCCACCTCATCCATGATTAGGACATGTTTCGTACTGCATGAAGATGATGCTCCTGAAGATGAAGGCAAACAGAAAAAAATTATATAGAGCTCTTATCTCCAAACAATCTATTTTTCAAAAATGCTATTTATTTAAAAAAAAAATAAGGATATGCTGAAGGTCTAAAGTACAAACACTGGCACAAATGTAAATTGACTCTGGGATGTCCACAGAATAGTTTTAGCTAAATCAGAAGGAAAGACATAATGATAAATGAGGATACCTGAACAAAAATCTTTAATGCTGGTGTTATTTAAGGATTCGGCAACCACTTCCTTCATGCTGTTCTTACTGCGTGTATCACTTGCATTTAATTCCACGTAGCTCAAACCCAATTCCTAATCCCAACAAACAAAACAGAGAGTAGTGTCAGTAAAAGATACTAACAGAGGCCTGTTACAGACTGCCAAAATAAAGCTGCTTCGGGTCTCTTTGGAGGTATGCTATTTAAATGATGCATGGGTCCTAAGAGTCCGGAGGTCGCGCCAAAGCCACACTCCATTCCTAAGCACTGGAGTGCAGCTTTGGTGCAGCTTCTGGATTCTTAGGGTGCATGCATCATTTAAACAGCATACCTCCAAAGAGACCCGAAGCAGCTTTATTTTGGCAGTCTGTAACAGGCCAAAGAAACTTTATACCAACTAATGTGATGGGAGGGGCAGATTCTATCCAATGACCTCAAAGCAGTTTGCCAATAGGACTCATAACCACAGACCCCCAATCTGATTGGGAGGAAAAGTAGTGCACAGCGGGAATTTCTGTAATTACTACTTACTGGAGAGTTCATCTTCCCTGTCCCCACAGGTCACAAAGAGACCTGGAGCCGTCTCACTGTATAAAGCTAGTTGCCCTTATATAGCGAATGCAATGTGCAGATTGGTTTCGACCAGCATACAGTATTCAACTGGTAAGCAACTATGGAAGCCCACTATATCATCAAAATATCAAAACATTCATACACTTCTACAACCATTCTGCAATTTCACACTCAGAAAGCCCAATCAACATGGACTAGGTTTTAAAAAAAAACTCACTTGTGCAAATGTAACTCACCTCACAAACCAGAGAAGCTGTAGTAGTTTTACCAACCCCTGGGGGCCCTGAGAGTAAAGCTGCTTTGAAACTAGCCCCATCATCTTTGTTTCCAAACTTACTGGATTTTGCTGTAGAGAAAATGGAGTGAAACCTTATCCAGAGCACCAAGAACTGTCAACAGAGATCTGTGTAAGCTAATGAAGTGGACTAATAACTTTTGTGGAACTATTTGCAAGGCTGTAATCAATGATACAAATATTAACACTTTCTACTAGCTATCGGTGCTATTCTAATTGCAACATTAAATATTAGCATCCAGTATTAGCATCAGAGGAGAACCAGCATGGTCTAGTAGTTTAAGTGTTGGATCAGGACTCCAGGAGCCCAGGATCTGAATCCTCTCAGCCATGGAAACCCCAATGGATGATCTTAGCCAAGTCACACACACTCAGTTTAGAACAAGGCAATAGCAAACCTTCTGTGAACAAATCTTGCTAAATAAAACCCTTGATAGGGTTTCTATAAGTAAGGATCAACTTCAAGGCACACAATAACAAAAATTAGCATCAGAGCTAGTATAACCATGGTATTAAACATCAACATCCAAAGGTTTATTTATAATTTTATAAGAATTAATGGTTACATCCTCCACTGGAATCATATCACTTTAAATTCAATAGGGGTGTTGCTATGCTGAATTGTCCCCCAAGATGTAAAGGCCTGGAGGGGGGGGGGAATGGGGGGAAAAAAACCCCCCTTTTTCCCACAAAAAAAAACTTTCTAATTTTTTCTACTAAAAACACGGGGAAAAAGGGGGGGGGGGGAAGGGGGACTGAAAAATTTAAAAACTGAAAATTGTTGTTGAAGAGTATCACCAAATTTTAACAGCAAACTGAAAACTGATATTAAAACAATCAGGAAGTGTTTTTAAACAGTTTTTCCCCAGTTTGTGGCCAAATTTCAGGAGCAAACCACAAAGACCCCTTTAAATCAAGTTTCTTCTGCTTGTTTGAATACCATTCAGTGATCTGCTGCTGAATTTCGGCTATCAATTTTGGTGCTCCTTGGGAAGCCATAGCTATGGCTGCACTTCTGCATTCAAGTAACCAGATTCTGAAACCTAACAAATTAAATTAGGATTCCATGCTACCTTTGAACTGGACCCTCTTTTTCCCTTAAGCTATTCTATGTATAACAATCACATGCTCTCAAGACATTAGGAAAATTGTCAAATGTCAAAATAATAATTTTTTGTCCAATTACCATGTTTGTTTTCTGATGTATTCTTGTGCCAGTTTCGAAGCCAACGTAAGAGTTTATTAGCACAGCTCTGGTCTCCCTGTTGTCCAATGATCGTTTTAAGAGACGTGGGCCTGTATTTGTCCACCCAAAGTAATAATTCTGTCCCACTTTTACTTGTTTCCCAAACTGGGGCCCCATTAGCTTTTGGAACTTGCTTTTTCTCCTCAAAGTCCAGGCCCCTCCTTGCGTCCAGACTTTCCTTCTTAATGAATTTGAAGGTATCCTGTGCAGAAGTGGAGACTTTCTTTTTTGGTTCACTCTCCCTTTTCTTTGGGCTAATTTTTCCTTTTACTGCACCACCTTTCAGTGGGCTTCTCTCGCTGGTGGATTTTGTTTTCTTTGCCTTTGAAGAAAAATGAAGACACATGTATATCTGAGTTCTAACAACAGTTTGGGTTTCTAGGAACTCTGGAGCTCCTTGGAAGATAATGTGCAGTTCTTTCACAAGTATCATTGATCACTCTCCTCACTATCTACAAAGTGCCTAAGTGTCTCATACCCCCCTAAGCGTAACACTTTTTCCAAATTTAGGAGACTGATCATGCATCTTCTGGTGTCAAGTGATGTATGATCCCTCCACTGATAATTTAAAAGCTGATGTTTCAGTTTTTCTCACTGACAGCCAAAAGAAACTGTCTCAGTTTACACTTACAGAAAGTTTACATAGGTCTAACATATACTTCTCTCTGAAAGAAATTAATATTAATTAGTACCAACCTCTGCTTCAGCTGCTATTTCATACTTTGATTTCTTGCCTGGCATCTTCCTTATTAAATCAAATAAACCGTCTTCATCAATAATTTTTGTCCCTAAAGCTGTTGCCTGTAACCAAAATGAAGAGCTGTAGTAAATCACATTTTATCAGTGCTCAGTTTCAAAAGTTTTCCCAAAATTACATACAAAGTATGTTTTCATATGGAAATGAAGATACATATTCCTAATCTAGTCTTGATATTATCTTACATTCTTGTTTATAACTTGAATGAAGGTCAATTTTAACAGGCAAGTTTATCCAAAACCAGTAGATTGAGAATTGCCAGCAAATCCATGGATAAATGTGTCGGTCTTGGTTTTGTTAAAACACAAATTTTGCTCACTAATCTAAGTTTTCTAAAATACTGGTCTGTGTAGAAAATGCCTATGCATTGCCCTACCTACATCAAGATCAAAACATCCTTGCTTCCTCATGCAAAAAAATGTTTTGCTTACTTATTCCCCCAAAATGTTACTCAACAAACAGAACTGCAAAAAAGTGAGCATTAAAATAATGATGAAGCTCTAGATTCTTCCTTACAAAAAGGGGAGGAACTTTATTCAATGTAGGGGAAATAAAACACTATTGAAGTACAGGTTAGATGCTGTGTATCCAAAAGTGGCAGATTTTTCTTATATAAATTAAGTAATAAAAATTAAAGGATCACCAAATTAAGCTGATTAGAACAGTCTTTCTGCTGAGACAATGGGAGTACTTCCAACACATCTAGTAGGTACAAGGTTGGAAAAAAGTTGATTAGGGTCAAACCAAAAAAGGTACTTGCAGATAATGAGCAATTAGTTGACACCAGTCAGTACCACGAGTTATGGCAATGGCCATTAACTTAGCTGACTTTGAATACACTGGGATAAATTGAAGGAGGACTAGGCCAGCTAATGATTATTAGCTATGAATATTAAATAGAACTCTGAGATTCAATTTCAGTATATTTCTGAATATCAGAGGACAGGAAAAAGCAAAGATGGCTATCACCACACTGCCGCTCCAAGGCAATCCTGATGACAGTATACTGAAGATTAACTTTGATTTGCCCCAATAAAAACAATAGTTGTTCAGACCGAAACACAGGGATTCTTACATTGCCATGAACTTCAACAGGGAGAAATGTAAGGTACTGCATTTAGGGCGAAAAAATGAAATGCACAGATATAGGATGGGAGACACCTGGCTTAAGGAGACAACATGTGAAAGGGATCTAGGAGTCCAAATAGACCACAAGTTGAACATGAGTCAACAGTGTGATGCGGCAGCTAACAAGGCCAATGCGATTTTAGGCTGCATCAATAGAAGTATCGTATCTAGATCCAGGGAAGTAATAGTGCCACTATATTCTGCTCTGGTCAGGCCCCACCTGGAATATTGTGTCCAGTTCTGGGCGCCACAATTCAAAAAGGACATTGAAAAACTGGAGCGTGTCCAAAGGAGGGCGACTAAAATGGTGAAAGGTCTGGAAACCTTGCCCTATGAAGAACGACTCAGGGAGCTGGGGATGTTTAGCCTGGAGAAGAGAAGGTTAAGAGGTGATATGATAGCCCTATTTAAATACTTGAAGGGATGTCATATTGAGGAGGGAGCAAACTTGTTTTCTGCTGCTCCAGAGACTAGGACCCGGAGCAATGGATGCAAGCTGCAGGAAAAGAGATTCCACCTCAACATTAGGAGGAATTTCCTGACAGTAAGGGCTGTTCGACAGTAGAACACACTTCCTAGGAGTGTAGTGGAGTCTCCCTCCTTGGAGGTCTTCAAACAGAGGCTGGATGGCCATCTGTCGACGATGCTTTGATCTGGATTTCCTGCATGGCAGGGGGTTGGACTGGATGGCCCTTGCGGTCTCTTCCAACTCTATGATTCTATGATTCTATGATTCTATGTGGCAGGTGCACAAATGGCTTCAGAAACATATGAAGAAACATTCAATGCTACTGGACAATTTGAAGCTTTCCTACAGCATGGAAGAGTTAGTTTTTTGCACTACGGTTTTTAAAATTCTCAAGGCAGTACGGCCAGCTCTAAGACTGCCATATATGAAAATGTTCTCCACAAATGTGGGATTGGTAGATGTGACAGAGTCACTGGGCAGACTTGCTTTCCTGATAGTCAATCGCGGTTTGAGCTGATGGTGAGGAAGGGGCTGCCAGGGAAGGAGTAGATATAAAAGGGAGGAATGAGTGACTGGGAAGTCAGTTGAGTTAAGGTAGTTGAGTTCAGTCCAAGGGAGTTGAGTGCAGAGCAGCTGAGTGAGAGTTTAAGAGAACTGAAGAGAGCTGAAAGGAGTTGAAGAGAAATGGGTTGAGAGAAGGATGCTGAATAGTTGAAAAAGTGTATTGGAGACAGTAAAAAGGACACTGTGAAACATCTGCAACCTTAGAACTATTCTACCTAGGTTACATTCTTGCTAAATGTTATTCAGTGAAGTCAATGTTTATTTGTTACAACAGAGGCCTCTGCCTGAGTGAATTCTAAACCATATAAGCACATAAAAACACGCTACTGAAAGACATTAAACTTATAAGAGGAAGAGTCTTGGGACCCTAGCCCTTATACATTTAGGGAAAGTGTATAAAGGTGTGGGTGCTGGGCAGGTGTCATTGACAAGGAGCCTTCTAATAAGGAAAAGAGGTAAAAGGTAACCTCAAGGCACAGAGAGAAGGTCCTACAGTAAGGTAGGAGAAAAGGATATACAAATCAGAGGTCACTAGCTATTAAAGTAAAAGATTCCATGAGCAGAATAGATCTAGTTATATCAGATCTGGAGTGTTTTACCTTCTCACACTTTGACAATCCACAGTCACGGCCCTTAACAAGATAGTTTGTCTTCTTGCTGACATTACCAGTTACTTTCCCCCCATAACGCTCGATTAGTGATTTGGCTTCATCACGTTCAATAGATTCCAAGACACCCGTGATCACAAATGACATACTTTCCAAACAATTTTCAGCACCCTAAAAATCAAAATGGTGCAACATAAAGTACTATATTTATAGCAGTGGATGCATAATCTACAAAAAGTCTCAACTTCATTCCCAATATCCCTTCACCCCTTCTGGTAAGCTCTTCGTTAAGATCAAGAATATTATTCCTCAACTAGGCTAATGCATTTAACTAGTAGCAAAGAGAATAATCTTTTGCAAGATTTTATTCACAATCACAAAAGATACAAATATTTTAAGTTTAATATTCATGGTTTCTCTAGGTATAATAAAATTTTCCACACAACTGTCTTAATTGATACCATGTTCAGCAATGAATTAAAATGTTCTTTTCTGTAAAATTGTTTTGGTAGTGTTAGCATTTACCAATGTTCTCTAAAAACTCAATATAATCACAAAAGCCTCTTGGTCTCCTCTCCTGAATAGATCAAAATCTCAGTTTTGTTTCCAAGCCTGTTTTCAACATACATCAATGAAATCATAGAGTTTACAAGATCTGAGATATTAAGTACACAAAGCATGTATAAGAGAATTTTTCTAGCTCTCACAGTAACAAGTAATCATGTATAAAAATTCCAGCAGCACCCTCTGAAGATCAAAACCATTTCGCAGCAGGAAGACCAAGGATAAGCACAGTTGAGAAACAAGTTCTAATAAGGAAGTTTGGGAAATATTCCTACATCCCTCTAGAACAAAAGCGTCACCACTCCCTTCTGGCATATAGAATATAGTATCTTTTGTAGCCAATGCTTAGACTTACTTGTGGTATCTCTTTAGAGCCAAGTGCTTTTGGACCTTCCCGATTAAGAAAGCTTCTGTAAGCCTGATAGTTGGCTTGCTTCTTTTCAGAGTCTTCAGGGCTAACAGACTTTAACAGAAAGAAAGAAAAATGGCATGATTTCACATATATTCAGCTTTACTAAGTACCTTTTTTCATTTTAAAAACCATTTCTGGCATTCCTTGGTGACTGATATTGTTCTCTCATGTTTCCAGGAAAAAAAAAAAGGGGGGGGGGACTGGGTAGCTAGGAACACATATTCTATTTACTGGCTGCTTCCTTTGACCTTAATGTGCAAAATCTTATTGAAGCACAAATTTGTATGTACGCCATGAAAAAAGATAGATAAAATAGCCAAGGATCTTTTACCTTGCTTAACTAAGTTCTAATGTTGCACCAAGCCAAAAGCATCATACATTGAAAGAAATTCTTACAGGCTGCTAGTTATCTTATACACAAATACACAGCCTTCAACCCCAGGTTCTAACTTGGTATAAGGCAACTTTGTGGCCTATGAACATGCACACAAGTAATAGTAGTGCACTTCACTCTATTGTAGGCCAGTACTAACAGCAGAAAAGCTACCATTCACCCATCCCACCCACCCCCATCCCCAAAATTCAATCCCATCAACATGCATTAAAAATCAAAGCATGACATCCTGAAAAAGCACTCCTCAAACCTACCTTAGATTTCTGGGGAGAAACCTTTCTAGGTGTTTTCTCTTCTTTTGGTGAAATTGTCTTTCCTTTTGGAATCATGCTTTCTTTACTAGTACTTTCTCCTTTTCGAGTCCCATTTTCTATTTTAATACTCTCTGCTTTTTGCTTCAGTGCTGATAACTTTGAGCTTGTCTTTGAGGCCAACATCTTGGTCTCCAAATCATTTCTCTCTTTACTAACAGAGGATTCTGGATGAAGAGTCAATGTTCTGGTGCTATCCAAGTGAATCTGTTCCATTGTAGAAGAAGGTCTTGATTCAAGAGTTGAAATGGTATGTTTCACTGGGAAGAGAAGAGAGTCTTAGGCATAAAACAAATGCAATGATCCTGTAAGCTAAAAATCTATTATTTGGGACAAGAATTACCTTTGTGAACTTGTTTATTTTTTTGTGTTTCATCTGGACTAGTTTTGGTTGTTGATACCGTCTGTTTCTCTTCTGTATCTTTTCGAGGCTAAAGTAGTAAGAACAAAGTGAATGTTCTTGGCTAGACACTGTGTTAAAATTCTAAGTTATTTTTGCAACTGAATTTAAGCATTCAACTTAAATTTAAACATTCAGTCAACCAAATTAAGAGAAAATGACTTGCCACTGATATCTTTACTTTTACTCCCCTCTAGCATATACTAAGGCTATCAACCAACTGCCCAAACCTGAGTAGGCTGACAATTTACGTATGAAAGCTCATATGGTGCTAGCACATGAAACGGAATATGGCCAAGGTCAAGCTATACAATACTATATGTTCATGCTTCTCATGCTATCTAACATGGGGAACCAGCAATTGTATTTTCCTATATGCCATGGACCAGTGCAATATTTATGCCCATTGGCAACAACTGATTCTTTATTAACTGGAAACTTTCTGCTGACCAGCAGCCAGACTCACAGATCTGCACTGATCCATAGACCATATCATGCTGTATATCAGCAACAGAGAAGCCATAAAAGAAAAAAATAGAAATGTTATAGGCCATCTCCTGAAGGTGCATGGACCACTTTTAGGACAGTGCCCAAGATGGACACCATCTCCTTCTGTTGAATGTCACTTCACAAAAGCACACTAAGTATTTTTCCCTGTTGGTCTTTCCCCTCATAGACCTTTGCCACTCCCTTGCAGCTCAGAGCAAAGTGGGATAACATAGATATGCTCTCAAAGATTGCTGAACAACAACAGTTCCAGTCAACCAGCAGAGTAAAAAAGAAAAAAAGGCAGCAAATAGAGAAAAGGAGTCTATTCATTAGCTCTTCTCTGTTGTTAACTGCAGTCTCCTATTGACTTTTCCCTTATTCCACAGCCCTTCATTTATATAAAAGATACCATGTAGAGAAAGCAGGTAAGGGATTGTTCAGGACATATATTTTCAACTGGAAACAGTTCTTTAAAACAGATCTTTCATCAAGCTATAACTCAGTCTGAATTTTTAAAAGTTTCTATGTATTATGGAAAACCATACGATTTATTGAAATTATTATTATTGTACCAAAAGAACATAACATGTTACCTTTTTCTTTTTTGGTATTTCATCCAACATAGCCAGAGTTCTGGCAAATTCTTCATCTTCATGCAACTGTCTCTCCACCTGTAAAGAGTGTGCATGCAACACATCACTTAACACAGTTACACTACATTGACATTGCTGACAATCAGAGATTTACAAAGTCTGCAAACGAAAAGTGATAAAGTGCTAAAAGTGTTGCCAAGCTTCTTAATTCTCTGGGTTGGGATATTAATCTCAGCTGTTTGTAATCCTTGCCTAGATATTGAGAAAGCATTATTGTTCCCCTACTGGCAAATTCTTCTTGATCACACTTCAATTTTAATCCAATTTAGGGTTATCTTCCCTTCCATACACCCATTTCCTTCCATTACAACCCCTTCTCTTTTTGCCTCTTTTTTCTCTGCTCCTCCTTGCTACAGTACTAAGCCAGCCATCAGACCTGCTAAGAAACATTATCAATACTCCCCATGGATTCCTGAGAAAACAGGATTTCTGGCACCTGGATTGTGCCTCAGTAGTATGAAAGGAATGAAAACAAAACTTGCAAGTGGGTGGTAAAGCAAAGTTTAATGGTTTACCATAGCAGTATTTAAAGGAGGAATTAGACTCTACCACACTACTAGGATCTGATTTAATTTACTGACTTTTTGCATAAGCCAAACTCACTCAGCTTAGTTGTTGTTGTGTACCTTCAAGTCATCTCCAATTTATGCCGAACCTAAAGCAAACCTATTGTGTCATTTTCTGGGGCTGAAAGTACAGTGGTGCCTCGGGATACGAAATGATCGCGTTACGAAATTTCCGGGATACGAAAAAGTCAGATTGGCAAAAACTGTTTCGGGTTACGAAATATTTTTCGGGTTACGAAATTCATTTCGGCGCGAAATTCAAATGCTATAGGCTTCCAGCGCTAACGGAAAGCTATTTCGGGTTACGAAATTTTCGTGTTACGAAGGGAATGGCGGAACGAATTAATTTCGTAACCCGAGGCACCACTGTATGTCTTGCCCAAGGCAACCCAGGAGGTTTCCATGGCCAAGTGGGGAAGTGAATCCTGATCTCTAAAGTCCTAGTCCTACACTTATACCACAGTGGCTCTTTCCTCAACTTACAAGTTGTTCTTTCTTTTTCTTTTTATTAAATAGATATACAATTACAATTCACAAAACTCATAACAAGGATGAGAAACTTATAGTACACATCCACGCATGAGACCCAATTTCTTTCCTTCCTTACAACTTACAAGTTGTATTTTCAAGAATAGTGTTCTGACACACCTTTCTTTTGTGGTATGAATATATGGATGGGTCCTGTCTGCAATTATTTAGGTGAATACAATATGAAGAAAAATGAAGGAAAATATCCTTCATTTTCCCTTTAATACAACACAACGTTTACTGAGCCCAGCATCCTCTATTATCAAATATTCTTTTTTAGAGGAAAGCTAATTTATTCTTGCTAAGAGTTTTATTGATAAGAGTTGTACTGCACACATTACCCAAATCCAATCTTTGCACAAGGATGAGATCAAAACCTGCCTCAATGCATGATTCAGACAGATAACTTTATAAGCACAAAAATGCCACAGGCTCTGCTTTTATGTTATCAACCACAAAAGGATATTCAGCCCAATGAACAGCATTAATCTTTCTCGTTTTCAGTCTGAAGCTAAACTCAGACAGTTTCAAAAAGAAAAAAAGGAAAGTAAAACTAAAAGGAGAAGTCAAGCAAGCAAGCAGAACAGCAAGTGCTTTCATCTGTGGTTCCTTAATGTAAGTGTCTGCATATATTTATGTCAATCATTACACTGTAAATAGATACCAATACCTATACTGATACTAAACCATCTTTTCAAATTATCAATTTTCAAATTATTGTTACAAGTGTAAATAATTGCAATTAACATAACCAAAGTTTTTGTATCTTACATCAATGAAAAACTAAAAATGCATAGCTCAGATGTAACACTGTATGTCATTAAAGAGCACTTGAGTGGATGAAAAAATACTCAGTCCCTTGTTCCTGCTATTGGTATGGCTGTATTTGTGCTCACAAAATACCCCCCTTTTCATACAGTTGTGAAGATTACAGATTGCCGAGCACCATGTTCATATTTTATCACATATTAACAAGAGAAGCAACAAAATAGCTCCTGTGGGATAATGTACAATGGACCTTTGTTAAACGCTGGGATTTGGTTCCAAGATCCCTCGTGTATAACAAAATCTGTGTATGCTCAAGTCCCATTAAATATAATGACATAGCAAAATGGTGTCCTTTATAAAAAATGGAAAATCAAGGTTTGATATTTGTAATTTATACTTTTTTGAATACCATATTTTCAAACCGTGGATGCTTGAATCCATGTATAAAAATTCCATGTATAAGAAGGGCAAACTGTATTGTGTATTGTGGGATAATGAAAGGTCATTACAGTTTTGATCCTTTGCTCTATATTCACAAAAAATGCACTTGTCTTACTATACATGTTGCCATTCATATGGAATAAAATTTTTGCATGTAGATACTAGTACAGATATAAGGCAATATTTGTGGGAGAAGTTCTGCTCACAGTATGCTTCTACCAGCATAAGACATAGAGATGAAGAGCCTGTACATGCCGGCACAGGGGCATGGTGTACACATGGCAGCCACTCTCATGTCGGCATCACGCCGTGCACCCAACCGCACCGGGGGGGGGGGGGGAGGGTGATGCTGATTCGTTGCTGCAGCATTTAAACACGCTGTGCCAAAGGAGTGCTGAAAAGCCACCGCTGCCACGGCTAGGGCGCCCTTTCCACAGCACCGCGGAAAGGCCCGATGGGGTCACAGCGTGCGGTTGCCGCAACCGTGATCCAGCAAGGAAAGGGGAAACATGGAGCCACCCCTTAGGGGTAATCTGTTGAGCCCCAAAGTTTCATCTCTCCCTTCTGCAGCCCCCTGGGCCTTCCAAAAATTTGTTCTAGAGGAATGTGGAAATCAAGGGAAGTGTGTACAGTGGTGTATGGATACGGGGAATGAGAATGGAGATATTGTAAAAAAAACTGCCTCTCTTCGCTTTCCTCCACTCACATTCTGCACTGCATCTCAATTCTATCCAAGTCTTGAAGGTACACTTCCATTCCACAAAGCTTGATTAGAATCCAAGACTTTGTTAGCAACCATTTTTTATAGTGGGCTGGGGGAGAGGAGAGAAAACTGGCATTCAGATAATTTATAAAATTAGTGTTTAGAATTCAGAATAAGCTTGAGAGTCACTCTCTGAGAACCACTGTCTTAGAAAAATAAGACAAGAAGGGAAAGAAGGAAGAGATGGAGTGCAGCTAAGAAGAATACTAAATAAATGAAAAAAGAAGTGGTTTTGCAAGAAAGTGGTGCTGAAATGAAAGAGGCAAAAGAACTGCTGCACATTCAGTTTCAAGAAAAGGCACCAAGAAAAGTAGAATATTTTACCTCTGTATTTTCTTCAAGTTGTAGTTGCTTAGCAATAGTCTCATCATCGAGTGTAGAATCCCTGCTTTGTGAAGGCTGAACCAGAAAGAAAGAAGAATTACTGGGGGAATCACTTTAAAGCCATGTTCAGAAAGCACCACAGAATTTTAATAGAAATTAGAATGCCTTGCCTGAAATAACTATCCATAAAACAACCAAGAACAAACTTTGAATGTCTATCAACTTTCTTCTGCATTTGTCAACAATGAAAAAAATTAATTTTTAGTGATGAATTGTTCTCAAAATGACCTCTTTGAGGACAGAATTCAGAGACATGGCCATGTTAGTCTGGTATATCAGTTTGCAAAGGGGTCTTATAGCACCTTTTAGACTAGTTTGTTAGTCTCAAAGGTGGTACAAGATCCCTTTGCAAACTGTTCTTTGGGAATGTAACAAATATTTTATTATGCTGATACACTGATCCCACACATTTGCACCAGCATAATTTCAAACTATGTATTGACAGAATCCCACCCTGATGCAGATGCTACAGTAAAGCACCTAGCACATTGGAACATGTTTATTATGTCAGGAAGTTCAGAAATGTCACGTCTGCATGTAAAATAGTACACAAAAGCAGCAATGGGCAGCTGCAATCAATATTCAGATCTTCTCCAAAGATTGCAGCCAATGTGGACTTATGTAGAAAATGTTGCTGCATTTAGTAGATAAATTAAGGTAAAATATAGTTATTATGCAATGTGTTGTGTACAAAATAAGGCTCTTTTGGGATAGTGTTGGAGAATGAAATATTGGAAGTGATTGGTGATCAGCTGAATGCAAGGGTGTTTTTTTTAAAAGGCTGGTGTGTATGACATGAAAAGGAGTTAAGAGATGTTAGAGGAGCTACTAAGGGCCAAAGTTAGGATATGGGAGAGAGTGAGAGATGTGAGTTGTTGTTGTTGTTGTTGTTATTATTATTATTATTATTATTATTATTATTATTATTAACCTTTATTTATAAAGCGCTGTAAATTTACACAGCACTGTACATACAATCTTTTTAATTAGACAGTTCCCTGCCCTCAGGCTTACAAGTTAGCGTCAGTCAGGACTTAGATATATTAAATAAGTAATCTTTGAAGTTATATTCAACTTCTGTTTAATATATCATTTTTGTATTATACACTAGTGCTTCTGAGAATGCTATGTAAGGAATATCGGAAAGCTTGGATTCAGGCACACCACTGCTATGGTGGCAGCAGTTAAGCAAGGGTGGTGGCGTCCCATGGGAAAAGTAAATGAATAAAGTCTCAGACAAGATCCACGAAGGCATCTAGAAGGTCCTCACGATGCCGCAGCAGTGAGTCCTCACACTGGTGGCAGAGGTAGAAATAAGTAAAAGTCCTCATACAGACTCTCTGCTTCAAGTGCAAAAGAAGAAGTGTAGAAAATGTGTTTATTCATTACTGATTGACTGACTGGGGAAGGAGGACTAGTGAAAGAGTGAATGAATTAATGATTGGATCTTGTGTTGACCAATAAAAAAGGTAGTGGTTCAGAAGAGGCAAACTGGCACTATTGATGATTTGCTTTTGTTTGAATGTATCTCTGGCAATTCATGACAAGCTAAGGGAGTGCAATAAAGGGTGGAATGTTAGGACAGGGGTTACTCTACCATTTTCCATACTTTCCTCACTCAAAAGGCTATTCTTACAACCTTTGAAATGAAGGCAGCCTACGTGAAATGGCTCATAAACTTAGATTTATGAACCTTTCTACTCACACACTGGCTAGGAGAAAAAAGTTGGTGTCATGCACTACTCACTTCTTTTCGTTTGCTTGATACCAGCTTCTTCTCTGATCGCTGTATACTACCAGTTCCAAAGTAGTCAATTACAGAGGTAGGTGTCAATTTCACTGGAGATAAGGGTTTACTTTTTACTTTTGCTTTGGGATCTGTCTTCGATGTTCCTGTTGTTCCGAGAGCACGGGTAGATGTCCCATTCTTGGGCTTCTGGGAAGCTGCTTTATTTACAAAATCATCATCTTCATCTGAGTTGGGGGGGGACAAATACAGTTAATTATTAGGATCACAGCTTTAAACGAAGCATTCATTGATTGAAACCTTCCTGTAGCATTTAGATTCTTGAAATATTTTTTAAACATGCAGATTGAAAGATAGGAAAATTCTTGATTTAGCATCGGGACAACTTCTCCCTCACTGCCAACCATTTGCAAAGATACTGCTTTTAGAAGATGCCCCAATCAAAGCTTCAAGGAGAGAACTCCCTATAGGAGACCCCTGGGACAAGGGGACAACTACCTGATCCTTAAGAACAGTTCTTACCTGCAATGTTAATAGCCTTACTCAGTTATTACCTTATGTGAAGGCCTTTACACTCTCCTCCACTGATACTAAAAATGCTAATCCAGATGGATCACAAACATTCACTTAAATATATGTTGTTGCCTAATGATGCTAAGAACATCTATTACATGTTCCATGAAAGTGACCTTCTAGTAACCAGCAATCATCTTTCAGATAAAAGAACAAGGGCTTCTTCTAACTCTTCTGTTATTTTAAGGAGCTTGTTTCAACTCTTAAACAAAATGAAAAAATAATACTATACTGAAAGATGGAATACTTCCACAAAGCCTCTCAACTTCGAACATATCAATCCCACAAACCTAGCATCCATGGTTTTTCTTTATCACCTTCCAACATACAAATGAACCAAATCTCTCCTTCTACTCCTCTATAGCATTACTTTGCATTTATCACAAATTAACCTGAGTGATATTCACAAATATTTTTTTCATTCTGAACAGCTTTTTGCACAGAGATACCAACACGCTGCATTTCACTCAGTAAACTTGACTTTCAGAGTTGCAGAATCCATGTTAAAAAACCAAGGTCTTGCTTTATGTTTGTTTTGCAGTCAATTATTCTTTTGCAAGCCTGATTTGGCAAACTCCAGCCACTGTTTCTGAAATGTTCTTAGCCTGTCTGGGTACTACTTCATATGAAGTTACAGACAGAAAGATTATGAAGCAAAGCTGGCAACCAGAACAAAAATCATGTCCTTCACCAATGAGCTAATGTGATTTTATTCTTCATCTTGTCAAAGGCCAGAGGCAAAATTTGTTCTGCTCGCTGCAAAATGGTGAATGTGAAAAAAATGATGCAAACAAACCCAGAAAACTGACATTCAAAAGGAAGAAAAGAACACTCATCCTAACCCATCCAGAAAATGGAAAAACAACTGCAATATCTTGACCAGATCTACTTTGTCCTTCAATATGACAGTCTGACTTCTGTCCTCCCACCCTCATTGGAGCTCACGATCCCTAGAAAACATGCTTTGTGTTTTTCACTTCGTCTTTTGGACAGAGCACAGAACTTTTAGCATTTCCTTACAAAAGAGCATGCTGATTACCTATAACTATAGTTCTCTGAATGATCACCTCTGGAATCACAAAAATAGGTCGACATCTGTGCAGTTCCTAAATCAAAATGCCTAGAGCTAAGCAATCTTTTTGGTGCAGGCCCTACCCACCTCAGCATGCTATATAACCATGGTTTTCTATTTATTCCCTTTTTTCCAAGTACATAAAAGTTAACAAGCTTTAAAACAAAAGGAATGGTAAGATAGGACAAGATGAGGAGACAGGTGAGCTGTTTGAGTTCACAGAAGACCACTCAAAGACTCAGTTGCTGGTTGGAAACCTGATCACTATGACTCACACATATGGGAGACTAGCAAGATATTCACCAGTAGTGATAGGATCATCATGCCAACAGAGAAATAATTATGGTTTTCCAAAATGAATAGACTGGGGCCACATGGCTGTTCTGAAAGTGCCTGGTAAAGGGATGCCATGCAACAACTCTGAGGCAGGGTGAGCCACTAAAGCAGCAACACGTTGTGTGGGTACTACTAAAAGCTCCTGCTTTATTGCTGAAACCGCATCCAGATGGAGTTGTGAAAGGGTTTAGTTCTGTGGATGGGAACGCTTATGCTGAAGGAACTACAAACTACGGAGGGACTAGGCAAGTCAGTTGGACGTGGTCTGGGCATTAACTGGTAGACTGGAGAGTTAACTGGAGAATGATGGAATTAGTCCAAAATTGTAAGTTTTCCAAGCTCTGTATACAATAATATCACCAGCTGTCAAACTACTGAGTTACCATAGCTTAATGCTCCTCTGTGATAAAAACATAGATACGGGCACAACTCAGTTAACAAAGCTTCCCACAATGAAGCTCCTTTTAAAAAAGACTTTTTTATACCTGCCCCAGTCCACTACTTTGCTTCATCCTCTGTCTAGCTTGAAGATTTTTAGCAGCATCAACATTAGAAGTGTGATGTAAGAGGACTGGAGATACATATTTTCAGTGTCAGGTTGCAGCAGCATGTCTGCAGTAACCAATGCAATGAAAGCTTAAGGAAGAAAAAGGCGCGATTCTGCTCTAACTGATTGTAGCTGTGTGTGTCTGTCTACAACAGGCAAGGTAAACAGCACCTCCCATCAGATTCCCTTTTTGAGCATGCATGAAAGCCAGAAGGGGAGAACAGATAACCCTGTTTTACCAGCACTCTTCAATATGTTTTTTAAAAAATCACCAAAATGGAAATCATAAGGTGGAGGCTGATGAAAGAAAAAAATTGTCTCTGGATGTCTTTTGGAAGAAGTTTTCAAGTTGATTGTAGAAGGTTCAAAATGTTTTAGTTTACTATAGCCAAGTTTACTTGACTTGGTTGTTTCATTTCACATGCACATATTGTTAGTTTTGGAGCAAAAGTTTGTTGAAACATGTTGAACTGCTCTTCTTTTTTGTGGTGTAAAAACCTATAACTATTATTTCCATGTTATTTCTGTGTAAGTTTCTATTAAAGAATAATGCCCCAAAACATATGTACTTTATTAACTGAGTTATACCTGTAATTTTTGTATTTACTGTTTGGCTCCTGAAGGTTATTAAAGAGCACAAAAGATGAATGAATGTAAAGGAAACAGGGGGATGTTTTTATATAGGACACCTCTCCAAGTAAATGAAACATATATGGATGTGGCAGTGGATAAGAACAGCCAAAAATGTTGTGACTTGCTAGAATAAAAGCCATCTAAATTTTTAAAAAATATGAAATCCATCAAGATTTGATGCAACAGTACCATGTCATATTCTGCAAACAACCATCAAAGACCCATACTTCACAGAACACAGAAATGAAAGTTACTAAACAGGCTCAAGCATCTGGATGTCTTCCAACATACTGGGCTAATTTACTCTAGACAGGATGGTAATGGAAATATTTATTAAAACCATTCTGCCTTTCCCCATTATCTGTGAGCTACACTGTGTTCTGCTTTTGATAATCAATAACCCAAACGAAATGGAACCTGGTTTAACCAAACATGGTAATGATGAAAAGTGTTTCATGGAGATTAAAATGATAAACCTAATGACCTGTACAGCACTTCCTCTATAAAGAGACACAGTAATTTTTCACATGATTTGCATACTCTTTTGGATCTGATTCCTGGACAGCTGAGAAACTGCAGAAAATGAAAAGAGGTGTGGACAAAAGAGGAAGAAAACAATTTTAACACTATGCCTTGCTACAAAGCAATCCAGCAGGTTTGTCACTGAGGAGATGGTTGGCACAAAAGATCCACCTGTCAAGAGAGAGGACCATCCTTTGTGGAAGAATGGGACAGGGGAATGGCTAGGTGGTATCTGATGACAGCAAGGGACCAGACGCAGTTATGCCAGCCAGCCCTTTAGCTTGCCTCAATGGCAATCCAATTCCCCATTTCTACCCTTAACACAATCACTGTTGTCTCCAACCCAAGAATAGCAGGTCTGTCTCAGATCTGCTCAGCTATGAAGTATGCAGTACAGCAATGCCTAGCAAAAATACTTTTATGGCTAAACTGAGACACGCCTCTTGGTTTTTATTAGGCAGGAAACTGTGCTGCCAATTGTCTGCCAAAGTGCTATGCAGATCCAGAGGACAAGATCGGCCATGCACAGGCAATCAACATGTATATCAAATGAAGTTGTAACTTGCAAGCACTAGATAAGAATAACCTTGATTTGCAATTGAGGTACTTCACATTAACCTGACCAATGTTTTCTGGTATTTCACACGTGAAACTATTGACTGAACCACCTACTGTTACCTAATACAGAACACCTCTGACTGCCTTTCTACCAGGGACATATCCAAAACCACAGCAATATATGTGAAAACTAGAGAACAAATCCCTGCAAAACAAAGCTCAACAGGAAGGAAGCTGGCATTTTTTTAGACAAAAGCAGCTCTGTCAACTTTTCATCACTCTTATTCTTTCTGTCTCCATCCTTGTGTGACATCCCTTTGCAGAATAGCGTCTTTGGCTCTGTCCCCAAGATACATTAAAACTGCTGAATATTTTCAGAATTTTCTCTCTGCCACTTGGGCATTTTATTTTATTTATATTTTAGAATTTATACTGGGTTATAAACTACTATAAATCTGGTTTCATATGACAAGTTAAAGAACACCTTCAGGTAACACTAGGGAAAAATCCTGGGGAAAAGAGGTAAGCAATACAAAAAGGTTCCAAGGACTAATGGTTTTGCAGTCCCTTCCAGGCTGATTTATAGGCTTTTAATCTATAAAAGGTTTCTCAAGGAAGTGTAAAAGTTTGAACCTACAATAAAATCAATAAAGCCACTGAAACACAGAAAGCACATACAACATGTAGTGAACAAAGATTAAATCCTGAAATCTTGGCAGTTTTTTGATCTCGCAACCCATTTCAGCAAGCAAGTCTCTAACAACCTAAGTACTTCAAGCCTGACAGCTAGAGTTCAACTCTACACAATACTATGGCTAACGCTAGCAGATGCTAATTCGAGAGTAAATCCTACTGACAGGATTTTGATGAGACATATTCCTAATCAAACTCATGAAGAGCTGTACCATGTAAAAGAGGCAATATAAAAATACTGACAACTAATTATGATGTTACCTTGTACTTTATACCTGCACAGTGATCAGATCCTTTGCTCAGACATTTTCTCTTTCAAGTCACTGACTGTGGCCAAATAACATGTTATGTTCTCATTCAAATGATTTTCACTGATCTACCTTCCCTTGGATAAATACATATGTCACTTGTTTAAAATTCAAGCGAAGCAAATATACCAGCAACTAGTCCAATAAAACAATTTTTAAATAGAATACCTGTCACTTTGTATTTGAAACTGATATTAAGAAAGGCAAGCATTTGGTCAGAATACAAGATTGTCTAAGGCAATAATTGTCTCCAGAATATCAGTCTTACTTTGACATAGTACAATGGCCTTTAGAAGCCAAAATATCTGTGCTTTTTTAATGATAAAAATATGCTTTTAGAGTGGTCAGAAGCCATATCAATAAGAATCAGAAGTATAAGACAAATTAAGATCAACACACACTAAAAATAAACAGACACATTCTACAGCTGGTGACCAACCTTTCTTTTACTTTCTTTAGTCTTAAAGCATGGCCTAGGTTTTAAAAAGCATTTTAAAGCATCCTCATAAAAGAGCATAGTCCATACACATAAGAGGCTTTTATGCTGAACTTTTACCTGTCTCTGAAACATAAACAACAGGATCCTGCTTTAGAATCTGTCCAGGTTTGAAGACTGTTTCCTGGTCTGGTGGATTCTTAGCTTTTTTTGCTGACTGTACCTCCTCTTCAGAATGCTGGCAATTAGAGAAAGCACCATAAGTTAATTCTTCACATCCCTACAGAAAAGTGTTGACTCTTCAGCGGCCTTCTTGAGTAGGTTACATTTTTACTGTCTGCCATATTTTTGTGAGCCCTAGTGAATAAAAAAGCAATTTACCAGGTATTAACATTTATGATAACCATGGCCTGTTACAGACGGCCAAATAAAAGCTGCTTCGGGTCGCTTTGAGGCATGCTGTTTAAATGATGCATGGGTCCTAAGAGTCCGGAAGCTGCACCAAAGCCACACTCCATTCCTAAGCACTGGAGTGCAGCTTTGGTGCAGCTTCCGGATTCTTAGGGTGCATGCATCATTTAAACAGCATACCTCCAAAGAGACCCGAAGCAGCTTTATTTTGGCAGTCTGTAACAGGCCCATGTAAGCAAATGATTTCAAGCATACCCCTAAATCTACCCCTAAAAAGGAACAAATTTGTATAGATACACTAGTCCACAAAACTTTTCCAATATTCTTCCACAAACAGACATGGAATAAAAGCAAGGCATTATTAGCTAGTGAAAACCCTGAGTTACTTATGAGTTGGTCAGGGCTTTTAGGGAGCACCAGTAGGTTTACCAGGACTCTATAGACAGAGTCAAACAACCTGCAGCCCTTGGACTCTCCCAGAAGGCAGGAAAATGGAACAGCTTCCACCTCAGCTCTGGCCACAGTATTACCTAGATTTCAGCAGGCAGGGAGGAGAGATTTAAGCCACCACGTGCCTGTGCACTAAAAAATAGAGGGAAGGGGGAAAACTGAGCATGTGGATGTGCATGTGTGTGCTCATGAATGGACCCCAGCACCCCAACTAGCAACAGACCCTGCCCTAAGAGTTGAAAAGGTTGTACAATGCTTGACATACTGTCAACTCCAGACATTTTGCTGGGCATGATGGAATTTAAAACATTCCAACTCCCTCAAAATAATATTCATGTATTCACTTGTTGTAGAATAAAGCTTCACATGAGCTGCCCAATCCTGAGCATTTTGTGAAGGAAGTAAGGGTACAGGTAGGGACAACAGATCAACAGTAGTCCACAACAGTTTTTGCATCCAGAGGATACTGATTCAAACCTTAGCATTACCAGTTAAAAGCAGTTTAGAGGACAGTGCTGAAGACTTCTGCTTGAGAACCTGGAGAGCCACTGCCAGTCAAAACAGATAATACTTGGCAAAGAAATGATGATACTCTTAACATAACAAAGCTGAAACGTTTACATAGCAGTAGAGGTGCAAGCTTAAGCCAGCTGAATTCATCTACAGTTCAGCAGAATTCATCATCCAAACTTTAGGGTATAATTGATACTGGGACTGTAAAGGCACATTCTATGTAATGTATCAATGAAAGCCATTTGATTCTGGAGACTTCTGAAAAATTAGGTTGGTTTGTCTCCACATTAAAGCTCTAGCACATAAATGTCATCTCACAGGTGAAAACAACATCACAACCCCCCCCCAAAAAAAACCCTATAAATGTTACCTGAATCATAGATTATCCTCTTTTTCTTGTTCACCTGTTTTTGTTTGAAATCATCTTCAAGGGATGAATTCTTCTCCTAGGTGGGATTAATCAAAGCAATTATATCAATATTAATTCCTGTTTACCTAATACTACCTTAAGATATAAAAACCAATCAATTTTTTTTCTTATTGGAGCAGTAATACAAATCACAAATAAGAGATCTCAAACAGAAAAGTAAAAAGAACAAGTTTTCATTTATGGATGACTATTTCCTCCTTCCAATAGTATTTATCTCTGGAATCTTGTTCTCAAAATAAATTTATTACAACTAAACAAAGTATAATGAGCCAACTATTCTTGGCTCATTAGAATGCACTGTAATTTCTGTGGGCAAAGACACTGTACATTACTTTATTACACTCTTTTGAGCTGTCTGCATTTTATGATGGAGCCACTACTTGATGTGACAAGACTTATGTTATCAGAAACAATCTGACTTTACAGGATCTGAGAATCTCCCTTTCTAACATCTTGATCTAGAATACATCTTCCTGGAAGCAAGTTAGGAGTTCATATCTACAATTAGCCCTACCTTTTCAGAAACTCCAAAGTTAGCCATTTGTCAAGGATTCTACTCAAATAAAATTCAGGAGCCTCTATTCCCAACAGCTGAGAAGGCAATTATTGCCAAGCCCTATCATAGTGTTAGAAAAGCAGGAAAAAAACTAGATTTACTCCTCGGTACCCCTCTTTTTAAATACACACACACACACATCTATCTCACAGAACTAGTTGAGTCCATCTGTGCGGGCTTGCATGATTTAAAACCAGAGTTCTGAATAGTGCAAAGTGACTCAAAAAGACAGAAAAAACTACTTGCTGCAAACATCACCTCTAAATATGTGGAAACAAAACACATGAAATAAGGTGTCCGAAAAGGGCACTAAAGCAGTACTGGTTTATATATATCCACCTCCGCTCTTGTTACAAGCACATTACTGTATGTGGTAGCACCACTATATGCTTTGCAATCACCAAAATCCCAGTGTTTCTACTTGGAAGCATGGAGTCCAGGGAACACATGCCTGGTTTTCCAACAGAATCACTGGGATTTTTGCAGGAGCAAAATTAAAGCAGTAGATTTTTAGCAACAACCAGAGTTGGAAAGTAAAGAACTTGCTAAGTTCAGGCTTATGTATCTCCAAACCTGGGAGGTTGCCTATCCTTGAATTAGACTGATTGAGAAGGTAGATTGGAAGGCAAAAATCACTGCTTCCATTTCTGTTTCAGATGACTGAGATTGGTGCAGCATAAAAAGTGCCACCACTCACACAGTACTAGTAGCATAGTTCTTGGAATCCTAGAATAATTTCTCTATGGGATGATGATTCAAACAGCTACTAAAAATGCCACTAAGAAACTGAAAACAGAAGCACTAGCAAAAGAGAAAAATATAGAGGCAAATTTATGATAAAGTTGCAATCAAACTCCAGAAGGTATGAATCTGAAAAGTATACACCAACCTTAATTTCCTTCAATTTTGACTTCTCGCCTGAGGTCCCCTCCTTCTTTTTGTGTTTCACATTTTTCTCAGCAGTGTTGCCTTCATTTTTCTTCCCAGGAGTTAAAACTCCAAAGAATTTCCGGATATCCTAACAAAACAAAACAGGATAAAAAAGAAACATAAAATTTTATGGTCTTTCATCCTGCAGCACAACAGGACACAAGTCTAAATTACCATGTTTTATTTTAAAAACTGAATCATTTAAAAAAATCAAAACATGAAGGAACTATAAGATTTTATTTTGGAAATCAATTCATAAAAGCCTATATTGAGAAGACCATAATTTGCTAAATTGCTTTGAATATTTTAAAGATGATCACCTCAAGAATCTGTAATTCTGCAGTATGTTTTACAGGCTGCTTTCCTGAATTAAATAAAAACTTTAAAGCAACCTCAAGGGTCACAAAGATGTGCATATAACAAGCTGACACTCATGTGGTGTAGTGGTTGAGTGCTGGACTAAGACCGTGATGGCGAACCTATGGCACGCAACGCCATTTTGCCCGGCACGGGTCAGGGAGAAAGAGGAACAGGCACGCGTGTGCCCGTTCCTCCTCCTCCCTGCCCTTTTCCTGGCCTCCAGCTGAGACAGCTGGAAGCCAAAAAATGGTGCTGGGGAGAAGGAACCACAGGAATGTGCCTCTGGCTACTCCTTCTAGCTTCCTCGCGGCCTTCAACTGCCTCTCCGAGACAGCTGGAGGCCATGAAAAGGACAGGCGAAGGAGGAGCAACCGGCATGCACCAGTTGCTCCCCCCGACCTTTCCCAGCCGCCAGCTCTCTCCGGAGAGACAGCTGGGGACAGGAAAAAGTCCATGGGGTGGAGGAACAGGTGCATGCCCGCTTCTCGTTCCCCCATAGGCCATTCCTGAACCCCAACTGCCTCCGGAGAGACAGCTGTTTGTCAGGAAGGGTCCGGGACTCCTGGATAATGAGACATATCATAAAGTTCTGCCATAGCAAAACTATGACATACCTCCTCCCATCCATCCCAACACCCATCCCAACACTTTTACACAGCTGCATCTGCATTTACTGACCAGTATCCTGCAGCTGGATACACAGAAACAAGGAATCCTCCAGGGTTTCCCAGAGATCCTCTTGAGGATGATTTGATTGCTGTGCATCCATCCAGATACAGCTCTCCACCTGACAGTTAATGACAGGGTTTTTTTTTGGGGGGGGGGAGCTGGTTTTAGGGAGGCAGAGTTTGGTCATTAAATAGCCAACAGAGAATTCTGAGATCCATAACATGAGTTATGCAGGCATAAACTGGATTTGTGGTTTCCCAAACCACTACCAGGATGCCACTTGTGGTCTGATTAGGGATTAAGCCAGCAGATAAGGTGGTAAGACTATTCCTGGACTGTGCCACTTCAATTATTGATGGGAGCAAACATTCTCTCATTTAAAAAATAAAAACACAGAAAGCAGAACATGTTAGAATTCTTGGTAATACCAAGTTTTCTACATGCAGGGAAGGTGTGTTTTAAAACCCCCACAACATTTCCAGTCACTGGAGCTGCAGTATGTAGTAGTATATGCCCTGAAATTGTTCTTATCCCACCTCCTGTTTGTACAGGATGTTACTGCTATACAACACAGTCCCTAACAAGTGCCTTCAGTTATAATTTTACTTTATTGGTATCTAAAAGGCTACAATCACACTCTAAGTGCTTAACTGTTATTTAGCAATCTTTCCTCTCTTGAAATTATGGGTGTTATTACCAATGCTGCTTTAGAGGCTACTAGGCACATTTCGTCTTATATGCAAGAAACCCATCTATTTTCTCTACATATTAGTCTATACTATCCTGCAAACAGCCCATCTCACTACCATTTCTCTCACAGTTCTTCCATTGTTCCCAAACAAAACTGCTAAAGTTCAAGTAAAGTCTGATGATCTTCTTGTTATATATTATAACAACATTCACCAGCACTTTATGCCAGTGTCAGTAAACTGACAGCACTTTCCCACAAATGGGTGAAAAAGCAGAGTAGGTACTTCCAAATGCAGAGGGAAGGTGCATGCAGCTTGCTCATGAACAGAAGAAAGGCACATGGCAAACCATTTTCAAATATTTATTACTCATAGGTGGAAAAGGTCAGTAGAAGATTACAAATGTTCTTCAGATGGAATGTTTATACTTGATAAAAGAGGCCATAGAAAGGCTGAATGTGACTTCTTGCACAATCAATTCAAAAACCTAATAAAAACGCCTTGCTTATCGGAAATGCTTGGGCCCAGAAGTATTTTGGACTTTTTCATGCTTTGGAATATTTGCATATACAAAATGAGATTTTTTTTACATGGGATCCTAGTCCTAATATGAAACTCATTTATGCTTCATATATACCATACATAGCCTGAAGGTAATATTATACTATACTTTTAATAATTTTGTGCATGAAACAAAAAAAGCAAAGGTGTCATTATCTCAGCCAACCAGGAAAAAAAGTTCTGGGTTTTGGAGCATTTTGGACTTCCATATAAGGGAGACAGTCTGTACTGGATTTTGCACATGCATTGCTACAGTGGGGAACACCATTTAAAGTGGCACATATGGAACTACATATTCACATTTCAGAATGCCATTCAAAGATAAAATACTGAAATTAATCCAGGGTTCAAATCTCTGTTATACCCCCTGGATAGTCTTGAACAGCATATCCACAAAAATGGTTGCTTAAAAGATGAATATTATAAAGTAGTAGAATTAACTGTGTTTACAGAAATACTGCTGATTAACAAAAACAGGAGTGATATACAGATGATCTAGGCCCAGCTGTTAACAAATGTGGGATTCCCTTAAGATGTTGGATCTTGTGATTTAAGGAATATCTGAAAGGTTTAGGGGCAGAACAGACCACCGCACAAGGGCAGACTGGGGCCACCCCGGCACTGTAGCAACCACATGCTGCAGCCCCAATCTGCCCTGGAGCCAGCCCAGATAGGAGCACAAAAGATCTACTACTATTTGAGCTGGTAAAAAGCCACCTTAGGTGGCTCAGCGCAACCCCAGGGAGACCTCAAGCTGTTCTGGTGGTGTGCAATATATAAAGTGTATTGAAGCAGTCCATGTCTGGTTGGCCACAGCAGCTTCCACAAGTCTTGGGGGCATGCAGTGTCTAAACACCATGCCCCCAAGCCACGCAAAACCTGGCTTTACCAGCCGGTGCACATATGGTCTGTGTAACAAAGGACCAGAGCATTATGAACTTTTCATATTCCAAGAAATAGTAGTTAGCCTGTATCGGTATGCAAAGGAATCCTGTAACACCTTTAAGAGTGAGAAAAAGAATGGTCCATGTCTCCATGCATTTGATGAAATAAACTGAGGTCCAAAACACACTGCAGAAATAATCCATTTTGAGACTAGGGAATTCTGGGACCTGTAGTTTGTTGTGGCACCAGAGCTCTCTGACAGAGAAGGCTAAAGGTATCACAAAACTATAGTTCCCAGAATTCCCTAGCACTGAGCCAGGTCAGTTAAAGCGGTCTTAAACTGGATGATTTCTGCAGTGTTTTGACCCTGAGACTATGGCCCGTTACAGACCGCCTAAAAGGGGCGGTCTTGGGCCGCTGCCGGTTGCAGCGCGGGGAAGCCGCTGCAGCCAAACCGCACGACTCCCCCGTGCTGTAAAAAAGAGCGCGAAAATCACGCTCCTTCCGGCAACCCGGAAGAGACGCCGCAAGTGCCAAAGCGCGCACTCGCGACGTCTCTTCCGGGTTTAGACGTCTGGACGCTTTGCGTCCGTTATGTCAAGATGGCCACACCCATCTGTATAGGGCGCCGCCATCTTGCCGTATGGAACACGCGCGAGGGGCAAGGCGCGTCCGGAAGCGCCGCCCCTCGCACGTATTCCTGGCGCAACGACGGCGCCACTTAGGCCCATCTGTAAGGCACCTATAAAAGCTTATATTGCAAATTTATTTCTCCTTACTAGTCTCAAAGGTGCTACAAAATTCCTTTGGATACAACAAGATTCCTCTGTGTACAAAAGAGAGTATGTCTTCCTCCTACAATCCTTTCTACAACCTAGTAGTAAATATATTTATCCTGAATTTAACATCCAC
Source organism: Sceloporus undulatus (assembly GCF_019175285.1). Classification (NCBI taxonomy): domain Eukaryota; kingdom Metazoa; phylum Chordata; class Lepidosauria; order Squamata; family Phrynosomatidae; genus Sceloporus; species Sceloporus undulatus. Next base: position 116,938,507 of record NC_056526.1, read on the forward strand.
TGGGTTCACAAGGATTTACTTCTAAATGAATGCAGCCATAATCTACACCAGTTTTAGAAGCACCAAGAACAGGTCTGTGTCCTTACCCTATCTTTCTAAGCTTTGACTGATAGTAGGTAACTACTACTGTACTAATTGGTGATTAGAAAAACACCAGCAGAAAAGCTGATGGCAGGATGCTCTTAGTCAAATTTCATCATGATGTGTCAGAGAAACCTGGGTATATTTTTTTCAAGATTAGGCCCAAGCATCAATAATCTTGCTGTTTCTAAACTTGGCTTGGAACTAATACAAAGCATATAAGTACTACTGACCTTTTAAAACACAAAGACGGGTACTTCTTCCTCCCCCCTGCATTAAAGTGATTAGGCATTATACTACTGTACTTTTCCTTAGGGTCTAGAACAACTCTTTATTGAAAAGAGAAATAAGAACTCAATGCAAAGCAACTGCTATAATCAGAAATGGCTTTGTGTGATCACAGTTCAAGAGCAGTATGAACTGGAGGATGAAGAGCCTGAAACATATTTTCATAAGGCACAGAGATAATCCTGTTGTTACAGGTGAGACTAGAATTAAAGGCATACCTACAGGGGCTGGTGGAAAAGTTAGCTACCCTGCTCAGACTTAAAGGGAGAAACAACTAAGTAGTCTCCCATCATTAAACATTATATTTTCTGAAAATGTTTCACATCTCTTTAAAACAGATTCATAGTTAAGGATGCGAAGATAATTACAAGTCCCTATGTTACTCAACATTAGCTTTAAGATAGCAAGTGATATTTATGATCAAACCAATAAACTGACTGAAAACTTACTTTCTATTCCCAAGCTCTGGAGCTCAAACAATTAGCAAGCACCATCAAATTTTTAGCCATCAGCTTTATACACAAAATACTTGGATAACACTACCAACACTTTCAGAACCTAGATTATTATCCAGGTAGGATTTTCCCCAGCCCTTATGATAATAATTTTCAAACTTTTATTTAAGCAACTACAGTATAAGCATATCTATCACAGGGGGAAAGTTTAATACAAATGCAAAACAGAAAATAGGCGAATTGGGGTGAATATGCCCAACCACAAGATCCCACATTTGTTAATTCAAAATATATATAAACTATTTATTTTATTTATTTCAAGGTTTTATATCCCGCCTTTCTCCAATGATAGGGTTCAAGGAAGGTCACAATAAATGTATCTAAACTACCGTGTTTATACCTGCTTATAATCGCTGTCCCCAGAAATGGCTGCCATCTTACTAGAAGCTGTGAAAAGGGGAGAAGGAACCCTTTTGAGTGGCTTTTATGAGACATGAAGGTGTGGCTTATGACTAAAACTATTCAGGAAACGCTTTTCCTCTGAAAACATCAATGATCTAAGCATTTAGAAACTTTTTTTTCCCTGCAAGACCTACTCAGTACAACTGTACTGTATTCCTATATAATTGCAGAATATTTCTAAAGAAGCTTAACATACAAAATACTGTTTTTGTTGTTATTTTTCAAAATGCTAGCTTGCATAAACTATTTTAAACCATTTCAAAACTAGAAGGTAGATTATGGAAGGTGTATTATTTTCTTAGTGGAAACTTTATTTTTTACTAGTGGCTAATTAACTACTTTTCTCTTCTCATATTTTCCATAAAACTTTATTATTTTATTCTGAAATTTAAAACAAAGTACTATTGGATTTCCTACTTTGCATAAACTGCTTAAAGAATTATTAAGAAATAAAGTGCATAGTTAACTCAGCTGGGCCTCATTTATAGCAGTTCACTAATTCATGAACCTATTTAATGGTTAAATGGGACTGTATCTTAAAACAAAATAGTATGGCTCAAAAATTGAAATGATTATTCAGGCTCTAATCAGCAAAAACGTGTTCATCTGTAACATGCACACCCAGAAAATCTCAAACATGATATAAATTAAATGGGCGTGTAATCCAGTTTTCACACTACAGTACAGTGAGTCCAGTGGATCAAAACACACTGCAGAGATAATCCAGTCTAAGACTGCTTTAACTGCTCTGGCTCAATGCTAGGGAATTCTGGGAACTGTAGTTTTGTGAGACATTTAACCTCCTCTGGTGCCGCAATAAGCTACAACTCCCAGGATTCCCTAGCACTGAACCAGGGCAGTTAAAGCGGTCTCAAACTGGATTATTTCTGCAGTGTGTTTTGGAGCAATGTCCTCTGGAAAGGCAGAAGCAGACTGCAATTAAGCAACAAAGCAGATCACACAGGAAGAGCCCATCACTTAATGCATTTAGACCAGAGGTAGGAATTGTGTGGTCTTTTTGATGTTCAACTGAAACATGCAGCATCTCTACCCAGCATAACCAAAGGCGAAGAACACCAGGAGCTACTGTCGAATACCAGGTGGCCTGAGAAGCACTGATCTAGAAAGCCACACACCAACTCCCAGCCCTGATTTAGATTAGATACATTTGTTCATTTATTTTAAAGCATGTTAGCCCTCCTATGCAAAATAAACATCCTCTACTGGTAAAGAGTAGCTCTAGCCAGCATGGCCAATGGTGAGAAATGCTGGGTCCCACAATGTCAGAAAGGCCATGCAATTCCCCTCCCCATGAAACGCCTTTCAAGCCTGCCATTGAAAAGTGCTGTATCAACCATGTAGCAACTGTTTACTTTGGCATAAACTATTTTGAACTCAGGATGGTGGCAAACCTTTGCTGTTGTTGTGTGCCTTCAGGTCGTTTCTGACTCATGGTGACCCTAAAAGCAAACCTTTCATGGGGACTCCTTGACAAGATTTGACCAGAGCTTTGCCATTGCCTTGCCCTGCGGCTGAGAGAGTGTGACTTCTTGCCCAAGGTGGGTTTCATGGCTAAAGAGGGCATAGAACCCTGGTCTCCAGAGTTGTACTCAAAGCACTAGGCAAAACTTTGCTACTCCAGGTTCCTGGACTACAACTCCCACAATCCCTTACCATGGGCCATGCTGGTTGGGGATTATGTAGTGCTATAGTTATCGGACTACAACTCCCACAATCCCTTCCCATGGGTGGGCCATGCTGTCTGACACCCTTCGCTCCCCTCTCCATCAGAACGGCTTTGGCTTTGCCCCTGCCTCCCTTAGAAGAAGGAAAAGACTAGAGATTGGAGAAGCTCCTGTCGGGGGCGCGCTCACCATGCTCGCTCCCGCGCCTGGCTGCCTCCCTCGCGGGGGAAAGGGGACGGGGCCAGGCGGGAACGGCCGTTTATTCCGTTAGCGGCGGAAAAGAAGTGGGAAGCTGCCTCGCGCGCCCCTCTCCCCTTCGCGCCAATAACAAAACGCAGCTGCAGGAGAGCGCATGCGCGCGCGCAAAGTGATGACGTCACTCAGTCAGGGACCTCAGGCGGCTCCGCCCCTTTGAGGCGCTCAGTCTCTGCAGTAGTCAGTCGGTGTTGCATGTCAGGAGAAAGAGTCCATGAGATCCACGTTGTGCTTTGCCACGGCTCAAGGCGATGGGACTTTGGGGAGCAGAGTTTGTTGGGGCGTCAGTGCCCTGCAGAGAGAGCAGAGTTAATGGAGACACAATGGACAGGACAGAACCTCCTCCCACAGATATCATATCAACTCTCTCTCTCTCTCTCTCTCTCTCTCTCATATATATATATATATATATATATATATAACAATATATAAAACTATACATATATAACTTTTAAAAACTACAGATATATATATATACACACATACATATATACACACATATACACACAACTATAGATACATAAATATATATATATAAACTACATATATAACTAGTATATATATATAAACTATAGATATATAACTATAAAACAATACATACATAACTATATAAATAATATATATACAGTATATAGATACATAGATACACAATACATATATAACTATATAGATATAAAACTATACATATATAACTATAGATATATAACTATAAAACAATACATAACTATATAAATAATATATATACAGTAGATACATAGATACACAATACATATATAACTATATAGATATAAAACTATACATATATAACTACATGTATAACTATACATAGATATAATGAGATATATATATAACATATATAGTTACCTATATTTATATGTGTGTATAATATATATATATATATATATATATATACTTCCACATTCGCTCAGGTTAGGGGCACAGGGCCCCCATGAATGTGGAAAATCTCCAGCATCCTCATTCTCAACAACATAGGGAGCTGGGGATGTTTAGCCTGGAGAAGAGAAGGTTAAGAGGTGATATGATAGCCCTGTTTAAACATTTGAAAGGGTGCCACATTGAGGATGCAGCAACCTTGTTTTCTGATGCTCCAGACTCCAGAGACTAGGACCCGGAGCAATGGATGCAAGCTACAGGAAAAGAGATTCCACCTCAACATTAGGAGGAACTTCCTGACAGTAAGGGCTGTTTGACAGTGGAACAAACTCCTTCCTCAGAGTGTAGTGGATTCTCCCTCCTTGGAGGTCTTCAAACGGAGGCTGGATGGCCATCTGTCGGGATGCTTTGATCTGGATTTCCTGCATGGCAGAATGGAGTTGGACTGGATGACCCTTGCGGTCTCTTCCAACTCTATGATTCTATGATCTTACAGCAATACCTTTCTCACCAAATGAGAAGGAACAATCTCATTTCCCGTTGAATTAAGAATTGCTCCTTGAGCCAAGATTTTAAACAGGAAAATACGTGTTCTCTCTGTGTGTGCGCACATGTGCATGAATGGCGAACTGAGCTACTGTGGTTGGTTCTTAATGCCTAAATCTTAGGTTTTGGCCTGCAACTCCCATGGCCTGGGGTAAACCTGAATCATACAAGTTATGCAACAGGTGCAACAAACTAGGTGTATATGGGAGGGAAATCTCATATAAATACATACATACATACATCTCTCAGATGTCCTTCTTGCCAACAGATAGTCATGTTCCTGCCATATATAAAAATGTCTACTTAATCTCTGCTGAGTAAATATATTACTGGTTAATTCCTCTTTTTTTCTTATAGGTCATATCCTTGCCATTGCCTTCCCTTCTCTCTCTCTCTCTCTCTCTCAATCTCTCTCTCTAACTAGATTTCTAATCACTCCTCTGAGCAAGAGAGAGACCTTCATTATATTTGAGTTTAGTTTGTACATTTTTATGGACAAAAGTAATTTGATATGGAAAGAAATGGATAAGAGGAGGGCAGACATAATACAAAGGAGAAAGAATGACAACGGAGAACAGGAAGTTTTAAAATATTTATTGTTTTGCTTGTTTATGCCCAGCCATCAAATTTTACAACCTTAATGATTTTGAAGTTGGAGGGTGGGGTTGTGTAATGGCTTATGTAATTGTATACTGTGTTTCAATCCAAAACAAAATTAAATTGGGGGGCTGGAGCTTCATGAGTCTCATTGGGGCTTTGAGGGTCACAAAATGGGGCCCATGAACCACTGCCAACCTGTGGACCACACTTTATCCACCCCCATTTTATATCCAACTTGAAGCCTGTCTGTGATGGGCTCTGTGAAAATGGAGAAGAAACAGTATTTAAAATATTTGTGACCCTTGAGACAGAGTTGATTCATATGAATTAGATTATTTGCCTGTGGGCACTTAGGAAATGTACAAGACCATTAGGAAATGAGTTGCATCCATTAAGATACTGTGTACTACAACAGGCATAGTGTCGCAGACAATGAAACCATCATGAATAAATAGGAAGGGTAGGAGTAAGGGAGTGGGTGTGAGAATATGGGTGTTTGTGTAGTACAATGTAATAACTATCACATAATGATAGCAATGCTGTCAGAGCGGCTTACAAATTGATATTTTGACAGTTCCCTGTCCTTAGACTTACAATATAAAAAGACATGACACAAAAGGAATAGCAGCGGGGAAGGGGATCACGTCCAAGCAGATGCTGCTGGTTCTTCTCTGGTGGCACTTGGAACGGAGGGAGGGTCCTTCATCTGCTTCTGGATTTATGCATGTGCCTGTCTCCTCTTCTCTCCCACCAAAGCCAAGGTGGAAGCAAGTAAAATGAAGGGAAGGCCTTTCATCTGCCTCTGACCTATGCATGGTGGAACTGTGCCTGCAATCTTCTCTCTCTCTGAGGGCAAGGCGATGGCAGTTGGAATGGCAGGGGGGCTTTTCCTCTTATTCTGGGGCCAGACATGCTTTTAAGCCTTGGGTGATAATGTACTATGTTATAAATAATGCGAGCACTTCTGGTGGTCTGCAATCTGCTAAATGGCCCATACATCATCTAGAAGCTTGGAGTTACTTCTTCACAGTTAAATTTCCATGAAGCATCTAGGAGTAGCCTTGTTGGCCATATAGCAAATCCAGTAACATCCAAACAATGATACCTTTATTGGAACAACCAAAATGCAAAAATACATGTTGCAAGCTTTTGAAGTCACACTGGCTTCTTCATCAGACAAACAAGAGAAAGAAATTGAAGATGTTAGTCATAGGCCTAGATGCTTTTTGGATTTCAAGATACCACATTTTAGCCATCACAGGGGAATCCTAAAGAGAGCCAGTGCACCCCATGGGACCTTGCCATCTGAGGCTTCTGCCTCTAACAAAGGTAAAGCAATTTTTTCTAATATTGGAACTGATTGGCATGCTATACACCGCCTAAGTTTTCCTGATGCAAAACATGAAGACTTATTGAGAAATTCAGTGTTCTCTACCTACATAGGAGCCTGTGGCTTCACAGAAGAAGAAGACTTGCTGGATTCCAAGGTAACATCTTTTAATTGCAAATGGACATTAAATTTCCTTGACTTTAAAAATCTACCAGTGACCACATGGCCAAAGGGAGAGGTGCCAGCCTGCAGATAGCCCTCCCTACCATTTGAACTAAGACCAGAATCAGAAAACGCAGGCCTGTGATTAATATTTTCAATTGTTTTCATCTGTTTGCCTGATGAAGAAGCCAGTGTTACTTTAAAAGCTTGCAACATGTAGTTGTGCATTTTGGTTGATCCAATAAAAGTATCGTTTGAATGTTATTAAATTTCCATGATTAGACTTTTCTTCCTCCACTACTTTTTTGAAAAGTCCTTCAGAGAAAAATGGCATTGCAAGGAATAGCTGGATGCTTCTTTTCTATATTGGCTTAATTTTTGTAGCAGAGACTTGTAAAAATGAGGGAAGAAATACTGGTAAGATTAGCATAGTATATGTCATACCAAAATTGTTTAGTGGCGGTCTTGCATGGAATGACATGTGCCTGAATCCTAGAGCTGAGATTAAGGAAATGACATACAGTTGTCTGCAGGTCTGTTCCCTTTCAGTATTGTGCTAATCTATATTTCCAAGTCCATACATTATGGACTTGGAACAATTACTAAGGAAGGTCAAGGACGAGAGTGCAAAGGCAGGCTTGCTGCCGAACATAAAGAAAACACAAATAATGACCATGGAGGACCTACATAAATTCAAATTAAACAATGAGGAAATGGAAATAGTTATTTTCATACCAAGGATCAAACAGCGTTCAGAATGGAGACTATAGTCAAGAGTTAAACAGGAGAGTACGAATGGGAAGGGCAGTGATGAAAGAGCTAGAGAAGATCCTAAAGAGTAAAGATAATATACAACTGAACAGACACTATCTGGGCTGGGTGTCACCCTGTGTGGGAGGCAGGGCTTCCAGGATGTGGAGCCAAAAGGGCACACACCCTCATGTCAGTGAAAAAAGTGGATAAAAAGAAAATTGTATATACAGTACAGTATAAGGATACATTAACATTTGAGATGTGAAGCTGGAGAAGAGTGCTGAGGATATCATATACAGCCAAACAGATCAGTCCTTGAACAGTTCAAGCCTGAAATACCCCTAAAAGCCAAAATGATCAAATTGAGGCATTGCACTTTGGCCACATCTTGAGAAGGCATGACTCATTAGTAAGGACAATAATCCTGGGAAAGATTGAGGGGTAGAAGAAAAAGAGGAAGACCACATGCCAGGTGGCTAGATTCAATTAGGGAGGTCACAGACATGAGTCTGCAAAACTTAAAGAGAGCAATAGAAGACATGGAGTCTTTGAGACGTCTCATCCACATGGTTGCCATGAGTCAAGGTGGACTGAAGAGCAGTTAACGACAACAACAACAACAAATACTTCCTCTGAAAAACAGCATGAAGCAAAGGGAGAAACCCTACAAACCTTTCTGTTAAACCAGGGCGGGGGAGTACAAGGATCATATGTAATCTTGATGACAGTGTGCATATAGCATTTTTAACAGGGTAGCAAAATAATGAATATTGGCAGGTTACAAACTGCCATAAAGTTCGCGCTCTGCGCGTACTAGGGTTAGGAAGGGCCGTATTAGGGTTAGGAAGGTTCTTACCTTCCTCACGGCCCTTCCTCCCAGTACGCACAGAGCGCGTCGTAAATGGCGGCGCCCATCCACATGGGCACCGCCATTTTGACGTCTTGGATGCTGTGCGTCCAGATATGTCGCGGCAGAAGTGACGCCATGAGGGCGCGCTCTGCCCCTCGCAGCGCCACTTCCGCATTTCGAAAAGGAGCACCATTTCGGCACTCCTTTTTCGCTGCGCGGGGAAGCCTCGCGGTCTGGCTGCTGGGGCTTCCTTACGCAGCGAATGGCAGTGGCGGGAAAACGGCCCCTTGAGGGCCGTTTGTAACCCACCATTAGGTCTTTTTTGCTCAGACTTAATCCAGCTATGACAGCTAGCCTATACTGGCACACATCTGCTCCTGTGCCAGTGAATCCAAAGAAACAAATAGGTCCTATGTTAAAAGAAGCCAAACCTTACTCATTATAGCACCATAAATTGGTGATTCTTATGTGAAACGTAAGAAACATTTCTGCTGGTTTTTACACCATATAATCACAGATTATTTGTTAAGCAGTGACAGCTTGTTCTTTATTTGGGTAAATTGTGTCAAAAAGGCCATTATCCTCTATTCCCTTTAAATGTAATCAAATCAGCCATTGGCATCATCTGACAGCCAGCTCGTATGACTTCTGTTTCAGACGTTCAGAACATCAGCTAAAGTGTAGTTACTACGTTGATTGTGATGCCTTCATTTTCACTCCGTAGTGAACAGAACAAGTGCATATATCGCAGCAGCCATAAGAAGAGGACCTTGCTGGGTTTACATTGTTTTTTTGTAACTGATTCTAAGTCCTGTAGTTCAAGCTAATCATTAACAGGAGTTTTAACAGCCGCAAGCTTTTTTACTGAAGCTCCGATAAGCCACTACAGCAGTTAGTGGCAAATGAAGACAAGCTATGCAGCAGGGATCCCAGACAGTGAATGGATTTTCATCAGCCTTCAAAAGGAAATGTGATTTTTAGCATATGGTTTGAAAAGACACAATGCCTGCACGACAACTGAAAGGATCTATAGCTTTATGGACACTAGTTTTGATAAAGACAGTTGCTGCGTTTGACAGGAACGGAAAGTCTGTGTGGGAAAGAGACCCTGGCTTAAGTCCGGTGAATGAAACTCAGATGTTCGTACATGACACATTCCCCCAAACATTCCTCTGGGGTGTGGGGACTGGTGCATTTCAGGTGGAGGGCAGCCAGAGGAAAGATGGAAAGGGACTTTCAATATGGGACTATTTTGTCCATTCCGCACCTTCTTCCAGAACAGAGGAGTCCAGTGACAGCTACACTTTCCTGGAAAAAGATCTGTCAGCCTTGGATTTTTTGGGAGTTTCTTCCTATCATTTTTCCATTTCATGGCCAAGGCTCTTCCCCACTGGACTGGCCACAACTGTCAACGAAAAAGGACTCAACTACTACAATAGTCTCCTAGATGCTCTGGTTGACAGACACATCGAGCCTATAGTCACCCTTTTTCACTGGGATTTGCCTTGGGCACTGCAAAAAAAATATGGGGGGTGGAAAAATGAATCTCTGGTGGATATTTTCACTGACTATGCCACTTTTTGCTTCCAAGCATTTGGAGATCGAGTTAAATACTGGATTACAATCCACAACCCTTACCTAGTTGCTTGGCATGGGTATGGCACAGGGATTCACGCACCTGGAGAGAGGGAGGAAAAAGCTGTCTACAGGGTAGGACACAACTTGATCAAGGTACAGTATGGATAGAATTACTCTTAAGAGATCAAGTACGGTATTACTGCCGCACATAAATGAAGGAAATGCATTACAAGAATGTAAGGTGACACAAGAAGGTTGAGGCAGGGATGCTTATGCATACAGTCTTTGTAAATAAGTAAAATTTCTTACTTTCTTCTCGTCTAAAAATCCTAACAAAAAACAAACGACTGATTTTGCCTTTGTTGGTATAACTACTGCACCAACTCATTGTTGTTGTTGTTGTTATGTGCCTTTGAGTCCTTTCTGACTTATGGAGACCCTAAGGCAAACGTATCACAGTTTTCTTGGCAAGACTTGTTCAGGGGGGTTTACCCTTGCCTTTCTCTGAAGCTGAGAGAATGTGGCTTGCCTGTGGTACACTAAAAGTAAAATGAAAGAGCAAATGAAAGCATGACAGCCTAAACTGAACAAGTTATCTATGTAGCCCAGTTTTGTCTTGTTTGAAAGCAGTTTCTTCCTTATTTTTCCCTTGCTACCTGATGATGATGATGATGACGACGACGATGACTTTGGTGGCAATACCAAAAGACTGAATGTGAGTCCTTTAGGATAAAAAGCATGAGCTGTTCTACTCAACCCTATTCTTCTCCCCTAGAACTGAAGACTTTCAGGCTCTACCTTTCATTTGGCAATTTAAGCATTACCACAAGTAGCAATCCTTACCAGAGAGGATGTGTAATTGAATTCTGTGGGTCCTATCTCTCAGAAATACTTAACATCACATATGATGTTATGTTTCACAGCAACTTGAAAGTGCTCAGAGTGAGAAAAATGTTCAAATTAAGAATATATATATGAAGAACAAGAATTGTATAATAATCTTTGGTTACATATAGAAATCATTAATAGGGAAGTGGATAATGAAATCAGAACATGAAAATATATAAAGAAATATGTATGAAGTAGAAAATGGGAAAAGATATAGCTGACCTCATAGGAAATTACAAGGAGAAAGAGAAAGGTAATTAATTGGATTGTAAAGTGAAATTAACCAGGAAGAATTGAGTTATAGATAACATTAGTCGAATAAGCTTGATGGATATAAAGGGTGTATGTTTGTACCTGTTTGTGTATTGTGATGTAAGTATATTATGTGTTATATTTTTATATGGGGGCTTGTTATTTGTATATATTTATGTATTTTAATCTAATAAAAGTTTTGTTTAATTTTAAACGTGCTTAATTTCAATTGGCTTGTGCCCTTGATTGTTGTTGCTCTACCAGAAAGTTAGTGCTTCCTTCTAGTCTTCTTTTGCTTGGTTCAATAATAACACCCTACATATGCTGAGACTATTTGGTTAGCATAAAAATCACATTAAACACTCATAGATGAGGCAAATGTAGCTAGTCAGAGTAACCATAAATAAGGAATAATTAAACAATGCCTCCTAGCTTGATAAAATCAAATTACGAATAGTGGCTACTACACTGAGCTAACAAGGTTACCAAGTTCTTTTTAACTGCTTGAAGAGAAACATCCTTTATGCCAATATTTAAGAACTTCATAATGACGTCAAACCACTTCTATTTCCAGCAGTTCAATTTATTAACAGCGGCTTAATTTATTAGGGTACCTAGCTCTTCTTTACTGCACTGAGTTGTACAACCAAATTTTATTATTGACTTTAGTGAAAACACAGACCTTATTCCGTTACATAGCAATGGCAATTTAACCAGTGGTGGGGAATAATGGGAGCTGCAGTCTATTAACTTTTAGAAGACAACACATTCTCCATCCCTGCCTTAAATGTGCTACAAAAATATCACCTTTTAAATTCAAGGAAGATTGTGACATAATATGCCAAGAAACTGGAATAACTCATATATAAAATCTTTTCTATTTTTTGTTGAGCTGACCAATCCAAGCAGGCTTTGTATAAAACAAGTTTTCCTGCTAAGTACCTGCATGTCATAAGCACTGGAATTAAAATTACCATATTGAAATCAAATCTAATGTTTTTTTAAAATTTTATTTGGTGTGCATTGGGGTAGTCTTATACGACGACTATATACCAAAATATATTTTAACTGGAAAAGTTGGGGGTCATCTTATACGCCCAGTCGTCTTACACGCTGGAAAATATAGGGTATGTGCTAAAATGTCAGTTACACTGGAGTTATATACTTCTGGAAGGATGGAGGAGTAGACTGGGACAATCTATGAGGTGCTTGCACTTGCGTGGAACTGCTTTTACTGCAGAATTAACGCAGTTTGATGCCACATTAACTACCATGGCTCATTGCTATAGAATTCTGGGATTTATAATTTTGTGAGATATTTAACTTGTCAATCAGCTCTGATGCCACGACAAACTACAAATCCCAGGATCCCATAGGATGGAGGCATAGCAGTTAAAGCAGCATCAAACTGCATTAATTCTGCAGTGTGGCAGCAGCCTGTATGTACCTGTATGTACATTCAAGTTGCCTGTTGACTTATGGTAATCCCATTAATTTCACGACATTTTCTTAGTCAAGGAATACTCAAGAGGTGGTTCTGCCATTTTCTTCCTCTGAAATATAGCCTACAACACCTGGTGTTTGTTGGCAATCTTAAAGAATTATGAACACTTAACAACTGTAAAAATCTTTGCCTTGCAATCAGATCTGCAGAAATAACTAGCCCTTGAAAAATCTTCGTAGGTTAGCCATTTGACACAAACAAATAGCTTGAAAGGGGCAGGAGAACAAGGCCAGCCACTCATCCAGGTAACTAGATACATCATCATTTTGTTGAACTGATAGTTGTAGGCAAATGGCTAATCATTATAGTTCTCTGGCAGACGGGTGTAAATATTTGAAAATAAAATTATAATTTTTTGGAATTTTTTCCAAGCAGAAGCTGTAGAATACATACCAAGGGGAGCAGCAATGGAGGGTTGGCTTACGTTACACCTGGCCATAGCATTTGCAAATCAAGTGATGATTTCCTGGTGTGGAATCAATCACAGATAAACCACTTACACCACTCACTTTTTTTGTTATTCAGGTATAAGTCATTAAATAACATTCAGGGATGGAAAGACCTCCTCTCACCCAGACTGTGTATGTCTAGGGTTGCCATAACTGAGGACCTCCAAACCAGGACAAATGTAGGACAAGCTTTGAAAATGTAGGACTTTTTAAAAAATTCCTGGCCAGGAAATAAAAAAAAAGGTCCTACATTTTAAAACCTTGTCCTCCTCCTCCTCCTCCTCAGCTTGGGAGGAAGCCTCGGCCTCCTCTCAGGCCGAGAAGGGGCACGGGGGCCGCTTGGCATCACGGCGATCACTGTGGTGCCAAGCAGCCTCCTCCTCCCTCCTTGGGAGGAAGCCTAGGCCTGCTCTCAGGCCGAGAAAGGGCACAGGGGCCGCTTGACATCGCGGCGATCGCCGCAGTGCCAAGCAGCCTCCTCCTTCTCCTGGCTTGGGAGGAAGCCTAGCCCTGCTCCCAGGTCGGGAAAGGGTGCGGGGGCTGCTTGGCATCACGGCGATTGCCGCAGTGCCAAGAGGCCTCCTCCTCCTCCCGGCTTGAGAGGAAGCCTAGGCCTGCTCCCAGGCCAGGAAAGGGAGCGGGGGCCGCTTGGCATCGTGGCGATTGCCGCGGTGCCAAGCGGCCTCCTCCTCCTCCCCGGCCTCATGGAGGCCTTGGAGGACCCCGCGATTGTGGAGCCACGTCCAAGGCCTCGCTGTGGCCTGGGAGGGAGCGTCTCCGCGGCCAGAGCGCCGACTGCAGAGAGCGCTCCCAGGCCTCAGCAAGGCCTTGGAGGGCCCCGCGGCGCACGCGGGGGCAGAGGTGGCTGCGGGTGGTGCCATCCCGGTCTTGGTGCCAAATTGGACCGGGACCGGGACAGCACCGCCCAAAGCGGGATTGCCCCGCCTACAGGCATTATATGGCATCCCTATGTATATCAGAGAGAGTGCAGAAGAGTGCAATATTAAATTTCATGGGCAAAGGTGAAGCCTTTTGTGGCACAGAAGAAGCCCTGGTGGTGCAGTGGTTAAATGCCAGTACTGCAGCCGCTAACTCACAGCCACAAGGTTGTGAGTTCGAATCAGCCAGGGGCTCCAGGGTCGACTCAGCCAGGCATCCATCTGCGGTCACTAAAATGAATATTGAGCTTGTTAGGGACAATTACCTTACACGTTGTAAACCGCTTAGAGACTGCTTAGTTCAGTATGAAGCAGTATAGAAATTAGCTGCTATTGCTGTGATGTGGCAGGGAGAAAAACAGCTAGATCAGCCAAATTCTAAACATTCACCTCAGCTCAGGTGTCAGCAATAGCAGCAGGTGCATTTGGCAACTCACCTGACTGATTTTTTTTAGGTTAACACACAGTTAAGCCACCCTTAGGCAGAGTGAAGCAGATAGCGCAAAAAATAGCTTTTGCAAATCATGAAAGGGCCAAAAAATGTTGGCTGTTTACAACGTTGTATTGTTTTTCTTGTATTTTTACTGCCGGGAAAGGAGAAAGATGTTGGTGGGATTTTCTGCTATATGCCAACATAACTTGATTGGCATTAGCTATCAGCCATTCATATCCATGAATTCTTTATCCACAGATTCAACCAGCCATGGCTCTAAAATATTCCCCAAAGATATTAATTCCAAAAAACAAATCCTGATTTTGCCATTTTATATAAGGGACACCATTTCACTACACCACTGTATTTAATGAGATCTGAGCATCCATAGAAGTTGGTATCCAGGGGGGTACTGAGACCAAACCCCAGCAGATACCAAGGATCTACTATGTTTTGACTTTGCTGTGAAGGGGCTTTATTTGCAACCCAGCTGGCCTCAAGCAACAAAACTTTGAGGGACTGGCCTTGGTGAAATGCTAGTAGAATGTATTACCCTGAAATATTGCAATCTCTTTAAAAGACATGTCTCAGTTGGGAATGCAACTTCCTTTCCTTCTTGGGTGGTGTGGTTTTTTCCATGATCCAGTTAGAACTGCTTAGAGTCCCTCTGTATAGCAACCTAAGATGCTGTGTTCTCTTTTGGCTATCTGCTGTTCATGAATAAAGGTTTTCCAAGTTACACTGTCTTCTGCAGAATCCATATCTTAGCGCAGACAAGTTGGAAGGACATCTCACCCATTAAAGCCTCTACAGAACTAAATGAGGAAATTTCACACCTGTATTTTACTTTTTATCATGAACTCTCATGTTTTGATCTTTATTTGGACTCAGTTCATGGGGTTTACTACACCTGTCGACACAGATAAGAATTGTTTTGCCAACATCAGCTGAACAAGTCAGCTGGACTTTTTCCTAATGGTTTACTTTCTTGCAAGACAGAGTAATTCAATTTCTTTTATTAACTCATGTCCTTCATTATACTGATAATTTTTTAAAAGTTGCTAAATAATAACATCAATCTGAATCCATTTAGGTATTATTAAAAATGCTTAGTTAAAATAATATGAATTAAAATATTTGCAAGTGTACTTTTAAGTAGGAGTATTTGATATTAGTCTAAATTTAAATATTAGTTTCCAGATTTAGACACTATACCTCTATGGATGCAGCCTAGAATTGCATTGGCCTTTTTAGCTGCTACATCACACTGTTGACTCATGTTCAACTTGTGTTCTACTTGGACTCCTAGGCGCGTTACAGACTGCCCATTTGGGGCGGCCTGTAAGTGGCTCTTTCCCCGCTGTATCGGGGCCTAAGCTGCCACAACGGCAGCCTCCTAGACCCCGATCTGCCGCTTTCCAGGCCGTGGGGAAGCGGCAAAAAGCTGCTTCCCCACGACCTGGAAAGGAGTGTCCTTGGGGCTTCAAGGCCCAAGGACACCCGGCAACAGCAGGGAGGAGGAGAAAGGGGCCACTCGGCCCTTTCTCCTCTGCGTTGCTGGCGCAGCCATCTAAAGGCTGCGCCAGCAACGCAAACCTCAGAAGGAGCTCCGTTTCGGAGCTCCTTCTCATGCCGCAGAAAGGGCGCTGTAGGCGCCCTAACATGGCGTGATGACGTCATGTCCGCACCGCCTCGTTTGGAAGCGGCGCGTTCGTGACATCGTAATGGCGGCCCCCCGTGTGGAACAGGTGCTGCCATTTTGTATGGACTGGGTCTGTACTAGGGTTAGGGGCGTCAGGAAGTGACGGCCCTTTCTAATCCTAGTACGTCCCCAGGAGGTACTTTTATGCCCGTTTGTAACAGGCCCTAGATCCCTTTCACACATAGTCTCATTCAGCCAGGTGTCCTCCATTAAACACATTGATTTGGTGTTAAGTGTGGTGCCATTTACTTGTATTCATCCTCAAGCAGCAAAATGTCTTGGGTGGGCCCTGGCCAATACAGCGAATATTCCCCTTTGTGATATTTTCCAATTATTGGGGTGGCAGTTCAGATTATGATGATGGTTGGAATCAGGTATATGTAATTCACATCTCTCTGAAATGAGGGGAAGCAAAGCTATTATTCCTCTCTCCGGTAAAAGGCTGCAGGTGCTTCAGAATTTATTTCCCCCAGTTTCCCTGAAAGTATTCATATAGTCTCTCTCCCAGCTGAGCTTGCAATGTGAGACAGGAGGAGAGTGCTAGCAGATTTGCAGAGATAAGGAACATTGTCCAAAGCAAGGTTGGGCAACTATGACTCTCCTTCACCACTGACTCTGCCAGCTATGCCAAAATACAGTGGCGCACTCTGTTTGAACACCATAGTGATAAAGCACGAGGGAATAATAACTTTCTCAAATTATTAATTTTTTTAAAGCACAAGACAACAATATGTGTAAATCAGATTGGTTTTATTTTCCAGGTGTTCTTACTATGGTAGAATACTGTTAAAATCTGAGTTATCTAGTAACCATTGGAGTTACTAAAAGTTGCCTGCCTAATCCATGGTACTTTGCTGACCTTTTGACAATTGGAAAAGCATTGTCTTGAATAGCTCTTTGGCTTAATTAGGCTGAAAGGTAGACGTTGGTTAACTAACAGTATCACTTGATCCTCTAGTTTCTCTTGCACAATACGGAAAGTAATTCAAAACAATCTTTTCCGTATGCCCAAGATGTTATCTGTGGTCAGTCCTAAACAACTGTTGGAATGATTCACTAACAATTGTCATGTTGGGAGTGAAAAAGTATTTTGCAAGGGTTTGGAGACTTGGTAAAAATGTAAAGATTTTATATTGCAGGGAATATATTTTTAAATGCTCACCTAGTCCATACCTCCTTTTCAGTATTTAAAAATTAAAAGTCACATTCTAGAGGAGTAAATATAGGCTCCATACAGACAGGCCAAAGTAAAGCTGCTTTGGGTCACTTTGGAGGTATGCTGTTTAAGTGATGCATGCATCCTAAGAGTCCAGAAGCTGCGCCAAACTAACAACTAAGGCCTGGAGCATGGCTTTGGTGCAGCTTCTGGACTCTTAGGATGCATGCATCACTTAAACAGCATACCTCCAAAGTGACCCAAAGCAGCTTTATTTTGGCCTGTCTGTATGGGGCCATAGCTAGAGCACACACCTTCTTTGAAAAATGATTACCTTCTGAAGTACAAGGAAAGGCTTACTAGTTTTTAAATATATAAAGTATAAATCAATATTGATAATAGCTGAATTGACAGAATAATAAATAATTAATTTCAGATTAACAGTAGAATTATGTATGTATAAACTCTTTTAAATATAAACTAGATGCAAGAGCTAGCCAAAGACATTTGGCATCCTGGGGCACAGTAGCAAATTGCAACTCTCTCCACAGAATCTTGGTACATTTTTTCTAAGGTCAGCCAATTTATTTTGGAGATGTTCGCAAAATTGGCTTACAATTTAAAAGAATAATACAATTAAAAACATACAAAAGTGAGCACTAAAATAGAATTAAATTATTGCAGTATTAAAACATATCACTCATTGAAAGAATACAAGGACAACAAGGAGGGGGCCATTCTGACCTCCTTGGGAAGTGAGTTCCAGAGTTTAGGAGCAGCCACTAAGAAGTCCCTCTCTCATGTACCCACCAACCATACTTGGGTCTCTCCTGATCATCTCAGAGCCCTGGTCAGTTTATACAGGGAGATACCATCTGCCAAATAGCCTGGACATGAACTATACAGTATAGGGTTATATTGGTCATAACCAGCTCTTTGAATTGTGCCTGGAAAGGGACTGGCAACCAGTGGAGCTGTTTCAACAGAAGTATTGTGTGGTCTCTGTAACCAGTTAACAATATTGTTATAATCCAATCTAGGATTATTGGAATAGGATTATCAAAGCTGTTAGAGGAAAACTGCCATCAACCCCTGCAACTATACTGCTAAGATATATTAAAGATCTGGTTGCCTATAAATTGTGATATGATGGTAGCATGTGTGTTAATGGCAGAAGGACTTTGCTAGGGAAAGCTTGGCAAACAGCTCATTACACTTTCAACTGATCAATGGAAAAAGGAAATAATAGGTTATCAAGCTGGTAAACAAAATTACCAGTTATAAATTGTTCTAACATGGAGGGACCCAATATAGACTTTTAAAAAATATTTATGAACTACTGGAATAGAGACTAGTGGATGCAGGAACTTTGGATATATTAAATATGTGATAACATTTATATATTGCAAGAACTTCTAAAGATGGATTAAAATTTTTAATAGTTCTACAAACATTTTAAACATTTTAACCCTACACATATCTTATACACACACGTGTGTGTATGTGTATATTGCATATTGACTTATGTCAACCCCATGAATTTGAATCTGAGTATTTTTTGTCTGTATTTTCCAATAGGAAAATTGATGGCAACTTGTTAGTAATGAGTAGCTCAGAAGGTTATCATTCTGCACTGCACTAATAGTAACAAGTAGATGGCCTCTTAAGCAATAAGATTAATAAAGTAATTAATAAAGTAACTAGTTAATTTAAAAAGTAAAGTGTTGCTGCTGTTGTTGTGTGCCTTCAAGTAAATTCCAATTTAGGGAGACCCTAAAGGGGAACCTGTCATGGGGTTTCTCAACAAGATTTGTTTACAGGGGGGTTGCCATTGCCATCCTCTGATGAAAATGTAGCTTGTCCAAGATTATCTAGTGGCTTTGCTATGTCGAAGCAGACTTGAGGTCCACGGTCTTGAATATTCATGGAGGGGTGACCTCCATTCTTTTCAATGGGCACGCCCCCACAGCTCACACCCTGCACACGCTTGTGTGTATGTGCCCCATTCAAGCCTATGGGGCTTGAATATAGGTGAGTCTCTGTTTTTTTTTGTGGGGAGGAGATCCAGAATGGATTCCCACGAAAATGGAGGGCCAACTGTAGTCTCCTAGAGTCCTAGTCCAACATTCATACTGTTAGATCATATTGTTTGTTAGTTTACCCATATTTGAAATAGATATACAGTAATTAAATGTAATGTAGTGCAGTTATTTTTTTTATTAATGTTTTTGAAATGTGTTGCTGCATTAATGCCATCATGCTTAAGGAAAAGTGTATAATTATGAACACTTGCTCAACATATGTTGTAATATTTTAGAAACTAATATTTGTTCAAGCGTGCATTCTAGCCTACTCTAAGAACTCCCTTACGGCTTTATATTAACCAATTTAGCATTGTACATTGACTTGCATGATAAGAGGAAAATGTGCAGAAAGGGGTATGTATCTAAGAGGAGTAATTATTAATTGTACCTCTGCTATTGATTGTATCTCCACTATCTTTTTAGCCTTACCTTTTAGCCTTGATCCTCAAGGTGTAAAATGGATGAAGTATTAAGTAGTAAGTAACTGCAGAAACAATAAAATGTTGCCACAGACCACTTTATTCTCCTTTTCCTCTAAAGTGGAGGAGAGTATTATTCCATTTTATCTTTACACCAATCCTGTAAGTATGGTATGCTCAGAGCCAGCCCCAAGTGCCATGACTGATATGATTAATCCGTATGTGGATGATGCTAGCATCTCCCTTTCCCTCCATTTCAAAGGTTAATGTTAGAGTCTAGACCTTGAACAAATGTTCTCACCTAGATAGTGGCATTGAAAAAAATAATAAAACAGCTGATACTAGATCACTGCATATTGTCATTCCAAAGTGTTTCCCAAGGTTGACACCTCTGTTCTGCCATTATAGCTAGCTAGTCTTGCTTTTGGGAGGAGACATACTACACTATTAAGAGTGAAATGATGTCTGATCAGAGTTGGTACGCAGGGTCATTGGCGATGTAACTCAGAAGAGCATTTCCCAATGTCTGTCAGCATTTTTGCTGTATTTAAAGAGATGTCCACTTCATCCCACAGCAAAGATACAGGGCTCAGAGACAAGGTAAATTCCAGGGGATCTGACAAGCGCCTTTATCTAAGGGGGAGAGGTCATATTGCCTCACTTAAGACAAACATATTTGAAAGCCCTCCTTTACCCAAGACCTTATAAACAAAATACTCTTCATCCCATTACCAATATTGTTTCACTTTTTATGTGCCCTTGTTTTTGCAGAGATCACAGTGTTTGGCGTCACTGATAGCTTGTCCAAACAATGCAGTTGAATAAAATGCAAAACCCAGAGCTTGGAATTAACTAGTTAATTAAATACGATTTTCCAGTTGTTTTAAAAAATATTTTATTTAAACAAAATGTAAAACATACACAAGAATCTTGACAAAAAAAGAAAACATACACTAATAAAGAAAAATAAAATAAAAAGAACAAGGACATTTACAACTTTACATACCACAAAACATTTGTTTGGTTATCTTAAACATTTTCCAATCGTATATTTAAACATTTTATATCACCAGTTGTTTGATTATCTTCAAATTTGGTCCCTAAAAGTATCTTTCTCTTTCAAAACCCTTTCTATCTTCTTCCTACCAAATCTCTTCTCAAGAAATTTCCTTCCATACTCTTCCATACATACAATTTTCTAGTTGTTTTGATCATCTTGCTAGGTTCCCCAGTTGATGCTGAGTGAAGAAATATGTTTTTAGTGAGTTTGATTGTTAGAAGCCATTAGAATTTGTTAGGGTAAGTGTCAAATTCAGTGAAAGAAGAAGCATTGATGGATTGAGAGAAGTAGTATTAGGGCTGGGGGAAATGCGTGGCTTTGCTTTTAGGCATGCTAGAAAGAGAGGTTTCTAGAGCCCAGGTCAAATCAGAAGAGACAACATTGAATGAATGGAAAAAGGGGGTGGGGATAAAGGGAGATTTACACTGCAGAAATAATCCAAGTTGACATCACTTTAACTGCCCTGGCTCAATGCTGTCAAATTCTGGGAATTATACTTCGTTGTGGCATCAGAGCTCTCTGACAGAGAAGGCTAAAAGTCCACAGTTCTCAGAATTCCCTGGCATTGAGCCATAGCAGTTAAAGTGGTGTCAACCTGGATTATTTCTGCAGTGCAGACACAGGCTTAGAATGGAGTGGAGGTGGGGTGGGTGAAATGGAGGGAGAGATTTGTGTGAAGACCAAAGGCCTGGATTTCTTTTGTTGCTTGGCATCTCTATTGCACTTCTTCTCTCTGTTTCTCTCTCTCTCTCCTCACCCATCATACCACCTTTTTGTTCTTTTTCCTACTTCTCTCCTTTTAATTATACAATTAGGGTAAGATTAATGCAGAAAATAGAGGACTTGTCAGATATCTGGTAATTTAAATTGAAGATGCCACAGATTGAATTTAAGATCCCTGACTCCTATGTGCAAAACATGTGCTTTAGCACTGATCTTTGCAGACCAAGCCACTGCAATGTCTTTTGTGTTCCTTGATTCGTGTTTGAACACTGCTTTTGGTGGTCCCTATGTAGACGTGTCCACAGCTGCATGGTATGCAATAAACAGCTGCATGGTATGCAATAAACACCCACATTTGCAAATTGGAAGGACTACCTGCCACAGTGAAATCCAAATCTTCAAGGTACCATGAGAGACAAGGGTCTCTCTTGTCCTTCGCTGAACGCAGCATTTGCTGGATTTTCTTTGTCGGTTTGTAAACCATTTGAAGGTTGTGTTTCCTCACCCGTTTCCCTATTCTGTCTGTGACTCCTTTAATGTATGGTAAAAAATACCTTCCCTTTGGGTGGTTGTTTGTTTTCACTCCTCTGGGTTTTTCTAGGTCTGGCAGCCCTTCTGATGTCTAAGCTACTTCTCTGAACAAGTCTTGCCAAGAAAACCCTTTGATAGGGTTGCCTTTGGGTCTCCATAAGTCAGAAATGACTTGAAGGAACACAACACAAAGGTTTTTCTGTGTTGAACAGCCAATTTTGTTGTTTGCTTCAAACTATGTAACCTTTGGTAATTGATCTTCCACTTGCCTTGGTGGGGCGGGGTAATATAACAATCTTTTGAGAATGTTTTTATTTATATCTTACTATTTTCCTTTCTAGGCGCATGCAAAAGTCTGGCACACTTACAACAACGATTTTCGACCACAACAGAAAGGATTTTTATCAATAACATTGGGATCCCACTGGATTGAACCTAACAAATTCAAGGACAGTTCTGACATTACAAAATGCCAGCTGTCCATGCAAAAAGTGCTAGGGTGGTTTGCCAGACCAATACATGGGGATGGAGATTATCCAGAAGAGCTGAAGAATGAACTCGCCTCTGTCTTATCAAATTTTACCCACACAGAGAAAAACCAAATTAAAGGGACTGCTGACTTTTTTGCATTTTCCTTTGGCCCAAATAATTTTAGACCACCAAGTAAACTTCCCAGAATGGGGCAAACTTTCTCACTCAACCTGAGGCAAGTTCTGAACTGGATTAAATTGGAATATAACAATCCTAGAATCCTGATTGCAGAAAATGGATGGTTCAGTGATGGCCATGTAAGAACAGAAGATACCACCATCATCTACCTAATGAAGAATTTTATCAATGAGGTCTTACAAGGTTGGTAAACCTGTTTGATGTTTGAAAGCCCTTAAGAGAGTTGAAAGAATATGGTTCAAACTAGACTGCATGGAAAGTCTAAGGATGCTTCCACATGAGGCTTTTATTATGCAATTGCACAGCTTCATTCACAAAATTTTGTGAGAGATCCAGATTAGAAAATATGTTATAAAGCTTGCACAAAAACCCAAATCAATATAAAATACAGCCAGCACTGCATATCTGCAGATTATTCATCCACAGATACAACCATCCATGGCTTGAAAATATCAAATATATATGTGTGTGTGTGTGTGTGTGTTTCAAAAAGCAAAGCTTGATTTTTCCATTTTATATAAGGGACACTATTTTATTATACTATTGTATTTAATGGGACTGCAACATCCATAGATTTTGATATCCAAGGGAGGTCCTGGAAGCAAACCTCAATGGATACCAAGGGCCCACTGTACAATATTTTCCACATGGAAAAATAGTTGTGCAAACTAAATAACAGTGACTAGAAAGCAAATGCTTGTTGTATAAGTCATTTTGCTATTATGCTCTGAATTGTTAATAAAGTCTAATGAGCTGTGATACCTTTCCAAACTCGAGGGGGAAACTGTTGACTTGAAAAATGCTCTGATGAAGCGCTGAACGTCTGTTTCAGAGCTGAGAGAATGAATTTTTACACACAGCTGTAGATGCACCAAAGTGAGTCCACCTGGATGCAAGTGTGTTTGTTGTACATACATGGAAAGTATTCCTTGTACATGTGCAATGCTTTAGCATGTGTGTGAAGTATTAGTATTAGGATTTTGCAGGATTTCAGCATATTCTGTTCTTTGGATGCTTAAACTGTGTCCCTAAATGTTCAAATGCAATGCTAGACAGTTGTGGATTCAAGGGTGGGGGGGGGATTATTTGGGGAAGGCAATGCCCTCATTTGCGTCTCTCTGTCACTATGCTCCTGGTTCATGGTTGGAAGTCTCCGTCTGGCAGCACATTAAGAGGGGTATATCCCTGGAAGCCAGAATGACTAGACTGAGACTGTTGTACTTTGATCACATTATGAGGAAAAATGAATAATTAGAAAAGCCAATGATGCTAGGAAAGGTGTAAGGCAGTAGAAAGAGAAGAAGACTACATGCTAGAATGGTTAGACTCAATCAGAGAGGACATGGGCCTGGGCCTACAGGACTTGAGCAGAGAGGTTGAGGACAGGGGGTCTCGGAGATGTCTCATCCACAGGATTGCCAGCAGTCAAAGTTGACTTGAGAGCAGTTAATGGCAACAAATGATGTTAATGGTGTCTTTGAATCTATCTGTGTACGTTTTTAAGATTGCAAATAGCATTAGCTTTGTGCAGGAGAAAGCTGAGAAGCAAGAGACTCACACTGCTTTATCAAGCTATAAATGCAGGATTCTACAAGGTGGAGTTGAAATTACAATATTTAAAGTAGTATCAAACTTCTATAATGTTATAGCATAGTTACACTTGGAGAGAGAGGTGGGCAGAAGGAGGAAATAGTGTACACATCACACCTATGTGTCCCAAATAGATTAATGTATACCTCAATTATCAAATCTGTTTTTCATAACTAAGCTAGATGGCAATGGGTGAATTGTCTGAGGAGATACAAAACAGCTTCCCACATTAAAGTAAAATGCTCCAAAACCATGTTCCTGCACACATCTGTAATGTATCTCAGATTATAATTTCACATATATAATCTTTCAAAATGTTTATTTTCTCCATGCAGCTATAAAATATGATCAAATTGACGTATTTGGTTACACAGCGTGGTCCCTCCTTGATGGATATGAATGGCAAAAAGGCATAAGCAACAGACGGGGATTATTTTATGTTGATTTCAATAGTAAAGAAAAAGAGCGCATTCCCAAGACATCTGCACTTTATTACAAGCAAATAATACGGGAGAATGGCTTTCCTTTGAAGGAATCTACCTCAGCTTTGCACAGTCAGTTTCCCTGTGACTTCTCCTGGGGTGTGACAGAATCAGTTATTAAGGTAAGCACCATCATTTTGCATTTTGGGGATCCAGTGAACTAACCAACAACATGGAGAATCTTTTGACATGTCGAACATTATATATTCAGCATCCCCAAATCCTTTGTGACCTATATTAAAGATAAACTGGGTCCTGAATGCTGGGATTCTATAATGATATTTGTTTATATAATTAACTAAAGCCCTATAATAACCATTATCTGGCCAGTTCACAGAGCAGTTATACCCTTAAAATCCAACATTTCTCCTCCCAAAATGATTAAAAATAACAAATATATTACTGAGGTGCTAAGACTATAACATATTTTAAAGGCCTAAGTGGATAACAAAGCTTCTTGCCTGGTGTTGAAAATGACATCAAGATGGCAACGCTCTCTTAGATGTCTGTAACCAAGGGGCCATTCACCTCTTTTAAGAGACATTTTAAATAAAGCTTTCACTTTATTTAATGGGGACAAATAGAGCAAGGCCCTCTGAAGCAGAACCTGGGCAAGTTACTCTTTGGACTACTGTACCCAAAACGACCTCCAACCTCAGACGGATTTTCAAATCACTGTCAAAGTCTGGGGGTTGTGGTCTAGAAAAATCACTTTTCTGAGCTATTCTCTGATGGGAGCCTGATGTTCAGGTAAGCACATAAAAGAGAAAGCAGATCATTGGAGAACCTGGTCCCATGCTTTTTAAAGTTTAAAACCAGAATTTTAAATTGAATGGAAAATATTTATCTGTTTAATATATTTCTCCCTGGTCTTTCTGCCTAACAAGAGACTTCCACTGTAGCTGACAAAACCACAAGATTAACTCGCTACAACAAAATTCTTTTTAGGTTCCAAAGAAGGGAAAATAAATCTATAGAATCATATAATCATACAATATCTATATACAGTGCTCAGTTCTTGGATTCACTTTCTACTTCTTATATGTTGCACTGTGGACAGAGCTGGGTCAAGGGTGGAGAATGGACTTGAGAAAGCATGTTTTCTACTAGCCAAAGCCAGATAGCTGCAAATATTTTCATCTCCGTGAATAGAGATAAGGCAACCTGCATCTCCCAACTCTTCTTGATAGCAGTAACCTCTTTTCTCACTGCACAATGGTAGCAGTTTGATACTACTTTAACTGTCATAGTTGTATCCTGTACAATCCTGGGGTTTATAGTTTGGGGAGCCACTCCAGCTAAGAAGTCTAAATACATCTCCCTAAACCATACATCCCAGGGTTCCATAGGATGATGCCATGGCAGTTATAGGGGTGTCAAAGTGCTATACTGTACTTGTATAACATGAAAAGAGGCCTCATTATTGCTGCTTTCTCTAGCTTAACACACAGCTTGGTTTTCACTCTTCACAGAAGAATCATAAAGTTCCATCAGAAACCAGAGAAAGTAATATTTTGGCTATTCTGGTCCCAAGCCATTAAATGCTTTCAAGGTTAAAACAGGACTTTAATGGATGCTGAAATAGTGCCGATGATAAAGCGTATGTGCCTCATGATGCAAAATCCGAGACCCAGTTAATAATCTCATGGTTTGATTTTGGAACAGCTGGCATTTCTAGATCATTTGTAAATGGACTCTTATATAATAGGATTTATTTATATGCCGCCCAATCACTGGGAATCTGGGCGACTTATAACAGAGGGGATAATAGATGGTTCCCTTCCCTCAGGCTTACAATCTAAAAAGACACGACACAAAAGGAGAAGGGAATGGTGAGGGGGGGAGGGGAATCAGGTCCAGCATTCTTCTCTCCCTCTGAGTCCTGGACCAAGGCAGATGGACTGGAGGGAGGGCTCTTCTTTTTCAGGCTAGCCCTGGTGGAGCTGAGCCTGCCTGGTCAACTCCCTCATAGGCCAGAAGATGACAGCTACAGAGGGAGGAGTCTCTTCTCCAGGCTAGCCCTGATGGAGCTGGGCCTGCCTGGTCAACTCCCTCATAGGCCAGTAGATGACAGTTACGGAGGGAGGAGTCTCTTCTTCCAGGCTAGCCCTGATGGAACTGGGCCTGCCTGGTCAACTCCCTCATAGGCCGGAAGATGACATACGGAGGGAGGAGTCTCTTCTTCCAGGCTAGCCCTGATGGAGCTGGGCCTGGCCTTTTCAACTCCCTCATAGGCCAGAAGATGACAGTTATGGAAGGAAGAGTCTCTTCTTCCAGGCTAGCCCTGATGGAGCTTGGCCTGCCTGGTCAACTCCCTCATAGGCTGGAAGATGACAGTTATGGAGGGAAGAGTCTCTTCTTCTAGGCTAGCCCTGATGGAGCTTGGCCTGCCTGGTCAACTCCCTCATAG
>NC_056526.1:116965745-116979439 GCF_019175285.1 Sceloporus undulatus
GCCGGAAGATGACAGTTATGGAGGGAAGAGTCTCTTCTTCCAGGCTAGCCCTGATGGAGCTTGGCCTGCCTGGTCAACTCCCTCATAGGCCAGAAGATTACAGTTATGGAGGGAAGAGTCTCTTCTTCCAGACTAGCCCTGCTGGAGCTGGACCTGCCAGGTCAACTCCCACATAGACCGGAAGATGACAGTTAAGGAGGGAGGAGTCTCTTCCTTCAGGCTAGCCCTGATGGAGCTGGGCCTGTCTGGTCAACTCCCTCATAGGCCAGAAGATGACAGTTATGGAGGGAGGAGTATCTTCTTCCAGGCTAGCCCTGATGGAGCTGGGCCTGCCTGGTCAACTCTCTCATAGGCTGGAAGATGTCAGTTAATCATACCATCTCTTCATCTTCTCCAAGCTTAACATTCTCAGCTCCTGAAGTTGTTCCTCATAAGTCTTGGGGGTTTGCAGACTAAACCATCTTAAGGCTACTCTACATTTGAAAGGATTTAGGAGTCCTAGTAGGCCACAAGCTAAACATGAGTCAACAGTACAATGCAGCAGCTAAAAAGACCAAGGCAATTCTAGACTGCATCAATAAAAGCATACTGTCTAGATCAAGGGAAGTAATAATACCATGCTATTCTGCTTTGGTCATTTCTGACCTGGAATACAGTGTCCAGTCCTGGGGACCACAATTCAGAAAGCATGTCGACAAGCAGAAGCATGTTCAAAGGAGGGCGACTAAAATGGTGAAAGTTCTAGAAACCAAGCCCTATGAGGAACGGCTTAGGGAGCTGGGTCTGTTCAGTCTGGAAAAGAGAAGGTTAAGAGGTGATATGGCAGCCCTGTTTAAATAATTGAAGAAATGTTATACTGAGAATGGAGCAAGCTTGTTTTCTGCTGCTCCAGAGAATAAGTCACAGAGCAATGGATGCAAGCTACAGGAAAAGAGATTCCTGACAGGAAGAGCTGTTTGACAGTTATTCATATAGTTTCTCCCCTGTGTGGGTTCTCTGATGTAAAGTAAGGCTATAGCTCCGGCTGAAGCTCTTTCCACACTCCCTGCATTTGTATGGTTTCTCCCCTGTGTGGGTTCTTTGATGTGAACGTAGGTTTGAACTCTGGCTGAAGCTCTATCCACACTCCATGCATTTGTATGGCTTCTCTTTTGTGTGGATTCTGTGGTGGTGAGTCAGATTTTCACTGTGGCTAAAGCTCTTTCCACATTCCATGGCATTTGTATGGTTTCTCCCTCTGTGGGGTTTGATGGAAAGTAAGGCATTGCTCTTGCTGAAACTCGTCCACATCCATGCATTTGTATGGCTTCTCTCCGTGTGGATCTGTGGTGGTTAGTCAGATTTTCACTGTGGCTAAAGCTCTTTCCACATTCCATGCATTTGTATGGTTTCTCCCCTCGGTGGGATTTGATGAGAAGTAAGGCCATCGTCTTGCTGAAACTTCGTCCACACTCCATGCATTTGTATGTTCTCTCCTGTGTGGATTCTGTGGTGGTTAGTCAGATTTTCACTGTGGCTAAAGCTCTTCCACATTCCATGGCATTGTAGGGTTTCTCCCCTGTATGGGTTCTTTGATGTGAAGTAAGGCTATTTCTCTGGCTCAAGCTCTGTCCACACTCCATGTATTTGTATGGTTTCTCCCTTGTGTGGGTTCTTTGATGCGAAGTAAGGATATCGCTCTGGTTGAAGCTACCTGCATTTGTATGGTTTCTTCCCTGTGTGGGATCTCCAGTGCTTAGTCAGACCTCCTTTTTGTCTAAAGCTCTTTCCACATTCTGTGCATTTGTCCTGTTTCTCCTCTGTGTGGGTTGTATGGTGGTTAATCAGACCTCCACTCTGGCTGAACAGAAGAGATTAGATGGATGAAGCCTAGCTGTATCCATCCAGGTGAGGTCCTATTTGAGGTAGCTGTTAAAGCTGATAAGTGACACATTGAAAGGTTACTTGAGCTGTAAAATCACTGTAAAATTCAACCTCTCAAGGAGATGCAGTTCCTTTCAAACCAGATTGAATGCCATCTGTTCAGATGAATGAGATAGCCATTAATAGTACCTGTCTCCTCTTTGTACTGATTCTCAGTTGGTTCATCTTCATCCACTTCATTACCACACATAAACATGGGTTCAGGACTTTTCCAGTCCCATTGAATCAAATAGAAAAGAGAAAAAAGTGGATGCCAGTTGCATTCTGGTAACACCCCAACCCATTTCTCTAGCTCACTTTCCCCAATATATTAATCCAGGATTACAGGAGTTTGCACACTTGCTCCTGAAATTTGGTCCTGAGACGTTATTGGGCTACATCCAAACCATGGCTAATAGTTCTGATATTAATGAAGCAGGTTTCCGGTTTTACCCTGAACTTTAAAGGAGCTATTCAAGGTGCTGAACCTATTCTGATGATAAAACTGATCACATTGGATAGCACCTTTAAATTTGGATTAAAAATACTGACACTGGAATCGACCAGTTGTCATTGGCTGTAACTCCCTAAATCCTTAATCGCTGGCCATACTGGTCAGGAAATGAAGTATAAAAACCCAAGAACCAATAAACTGGTAATTCCTACATGCTTATAGATAGCTGCCTGCAATTTGCAACTTCATAGCAACCCACTTAATTTTCCCATTTTAATTTTTTAAAAATGATTTTGCTTTCCACTAATACTAAGTCCCTAGTGGATACAACCCAATGGTGACACCTAATGATTGTGGCTGGAAGTGTCCTACTCTTTAGATTCATAGTACTGATAGGAGCAGAAATAGCTCAGCATAAAAGACAAAATGATATCATTAGTGCCTGTGTTACATGGCTGGAAAGACTAAATAATTATTCTTGTTTAAATTAAAGAGGAAATATATTATTCTCTTTTACAGGCAGAATCCGTTGCTTCCTCTCCCCAGTTCTGCGATCCCAACTTGTATCTCTGGAATGTTACTGGAGATGGACTTTTCTACCAAGTGAAAGGAGTGAAACTGAAAACCCGGCCAGCTCAATGTACCGATTTTATCAGCATTAAAGCACAACTAGAGCTGTTGTCTAAAATGAAACTCACCCACTACAGATTTGCACTTGATTGGTCACTGCTTCTGCCCAGTGGCAATTTGTCATCCATAAACCATCAAGTCCTCCGCTATTATCGTTGCGTCATTACTGAGATGCTCAAACTCAATGTGAAGCCTATGGTCACCCTACATTATCCAACGTACCGGTCTTTGGGCTTGCCTACTCCTTTACTTCAAAATGGTGGATGGTTAAACCAGTCCACTGTTCAGGCTTTCAGAGACTACGCAAGAATGTGTTTCCAGGAGCTTGGAGACTTAGTTAAACTTTGGATCACAATAAACGAACCCAACCGTTTCAACGATATTTACAACAGCAGCAGTAATGACACTTACCGGGCAGTGCACAATGTACTGATAGCACACTCCTTGGCTTGGCACCTGTATGATAAACAATATCGACCATTTCAGCATGGCCAGGTATCTTTGTCTTTGCATTCTGACTGGGCAGAACCAGCCAATCCCTTTCTTGACACCCACAGAAAAGCTGCTGAAAGGTTCCTTCAGTTTGAAATAGCCTGGCTTTCAGACCCAATTTATAAAACAGGGGACTATCCAGAAGCTATGAGAGGATATCTTGACTATAAGAAGAGTGAAGGCCTCTCCAGTTCCTCTTTGCCATATTTCACCAGTGAAGAGAAGAAACTGGTAAAGGGGGCTGCTGATTTTTTTGCTCTGAACCACTTCACCACAAGATTTGTGATCCACGAGTCTAAAAATGGAAGTCGGTATGAATTTGACCAAGACATTCAATTTCTGCAAGATTTCACTTATTTAATTTCTTTGTTTCGCTCAGCAGTGGTCCCTTCAGGGTTACGCAAAGTCCTAAATTGGGTTAAAAAGCATTACGGTGACATTGATATCTACATCACAGCAAGTGGAATAGATGATCAGTCTTTAAATGACAGCCTTCGTAAATTTTACATTGAAAAGTATGTACGGGAAACCTTAAAAGGTAAGGGGATGATAAAAGGCAGGAATCGCAAACATATTCAAAGCACCTCATGGTCTCAGCAATTATATAGCACATTATGAAAGCGTTCAAAGTATTTCATGAAACAGTTGGCCCTCTGTTTTCACGGGGGAGCCATTCTAGACTCCCCCCCGTGAAAACGGAGACTCGCACATATTCAAGCCCCATAGGCTTGAATGGGACGCATGCCCATGCGCGCATGGGGGCATGCCCCATTGAGAATAATGGAGGTCTTCCCTCCATGAATAATCAAGAGCACAGATCTCAAGTCCGTAGGAAAGGAGGGGTGACTGTACTTCCATACACTGATCAGGTTTAAAGGGGAAGCAAATATTATTATTCTCACAGTAGGCGAGTAACTTGGGAGTGCTCTTTGGAAACTTGGAAGCACTGAGCTTTGACAAGATGAACAAGAATAATATGCGTTTTTACCATAAATCAGCAATGTATACCATCATCATCATCATCATCATCACCACAACCACTACCATCATCACTGTATTTATTTATATCCTACCTTTCCCCCAGTGCCGGGACACAAAGTGACTTATAAATTATTAAAACCACTACAGATTAAAAATACAAAAACATCACACACACACATATATATTTTTTAAAAATTAAACTGTGTATAGGGCTAAAACCATTTCAAATCAACAAAAGAGCACATCATTAAAAGTCCATCACAGTCAATTCTTAAAAGTCCTGTGCTCCTAGCACCAGTGAATGTGGAGGCCCCACTGTAATTCTAGTGCTACTGACTTGTGTTTGAATTCTCACTCAGTTATGGAGCTCACCAGGTGACACTAAACAAGTAATTGTTTCTTCAACCTAGCACATATGCTATCTACCCTGAGCTCCTTGGAGGCAGAGTAGGATAGAAATATAGTTCATTATTAATAATGCACAATCAACAGACTTTGTGAAACTATGTAAATAAAGATAGGTTTCTGTCTCAAGACATGAATGATGTACATTTCAATAGTGGAACATGGAGTTGGAAGAAGGATAAAAAGTAAATGGGAATAAGAAGAGATTTTGAGGATGGCTGGATAAGGTATGGGTAATAAGGGAAAATGATAAAAGAGATGTATTTGTTCGTAAGTACTGTAAAATAGCTTTATAGATCACACAGTAGAAAGCCATAAGTGAAATTAACTTTCATGTCTTGTTGTTTTCAGCTTACCATCTTGACAAAGTCAATGTAAGAGGCTATTTTGCATTTAAACTGACTGATGAACTAACCAGACCCAAACTTGGATTCTTCACCTCCGAATCAAAAGCCAAAGCTTCTGTCCAGTTCTACAACCGTCTGATTAGCAACAATGGCTTTCCCTTGAACCCTACAAACATGTGTGGTCAACCAAACGAAAAAGCACCCTGTACTCTCTGCCTGTTTCTAATGCAGAAAAAGCCACTGATATTCTTTGGAAGCTGTCTTTTCTGTACTCTCATCTTGCTTTTAAGTATTGTTGTGTTTCACAAAAGGAAAAGAAGGAAATTGTATTGGTCAAAAAACTTCCAGCCTCTCTGTATTCCTGTTAAAAACAGACCGAAGAATGTGCTCAACCAGATATAGATCCCTCTATATCTGAAAATGTATTGGAAGCACTCCAAGTCACTCTAGTTAATATATACCAAGGTACATGTAAAAGAAAACTCACAGCATGGTAGGATCATAATGCCAAAAGTGTATGATCACAATACCCAAGATTCAGAATTGGAACCAGTTCATGTCTGTTGTTGTTGTGCACCTTCAAATTATTTTTGGCATAAGGTTATCACAGGGGTTTTTTTTGGCAAGATTGGTTCAGAGGCAGTTTGCCTTTGCCTTCCTCTGAGGCTGAGAGGGTGTGACTTGCTGATGGTCTCTAAGTGGGTTTCCATGGTTAAGCGGGAATTTGAACCCCGGTCTCCAGAATCATAGTCTAATACTCGTACCAAACCACAGCACTGTCTACACAGTAAAAATCCCAGAATACTAAGTCATACAGTGCGCAGACTTGCCATTCACGGCTTTAAGCTTACACAGATGGCAAGCCCTGGATGTTAAAATGGCATGCACACCTGTGGCGTGTGCTGCATGCAAGAGCACACAGCCATTGAAACAAACAGGACTAGAGGTCCTGCGTTTTTCCCTTACACGAGGGGGGGAGGGGGTCCAGAACGTTTCCCTCGCATATACTAAGGGCGCACTGTATATCCTTTCTCACCAAATTCTTACAACTTTGAGTTGTTTGCCTATTTGTACTGTCATTATAGTATGACTTTAAATGTGCAAGGAAAATGTTTCTCAAATCCAGAATATTTTTGCTATTTCCATTTTTCAGATTAACCTTTCGATTACATAGATTTTTGTTGATCTTATTAGAACTACTTTATCTCAAGATGAGAGCAAGCCCTTACAACAGAGCAGGATTAGAAAATAACTTTTTGGAAATCCGTCCCCCAGAATTCCTCAGCCAGCATGGCCAGTACTCATGTTGGATGGGGATTCAAGGAGATGGAAGTCCAAAAAGTAACATTTCTAATCTCTAGGACAGCGGTTTTCCAAGGGGAAATAAATGACATAAAGTTTAATTTAAAATATTTTCATTATAGAAACACTTGCCTTGGGCATCCTGGTATAATAATTTAACTAGTTGGACATGAAACAGACAAGATTTAAGCGTTTGTGCACTTTAACAGAAGTGTCTTCAAATATTTGTTTTTGTGTGCCTTCAAATCATTTCCAACTTATAGGGTTGTCTGTCACTGAGAGTGTGTGACTCACCCAATGTCACCCAGTGGGTTTCCATGACCAAGGAAGGAATTGAACTCTGATCTCTAGAGTTATAGTCCAGTGCCCAAACCACTACACCACACTGGCTCTTGCCTTCAGATACATGACATTCTTAAGCTATGCCATCCATATGATCTCCAGGTGTAACATTTAGCCCATCATTTTTCTTTACTTTTGTAAAACTTAATCTTGTAATCCAATATGCATTTTAAATGAGTGAATGCCATGAATATTATTTGCCAAAATCTGACTACCATAACCTTAGCTGTCAATTCATTACCACCAAACTGGAAGTTTAATGTAGGCAGCCTTAATGCATGTTTTGTGTCTGAGAATTTAAACTTTAATTTTGAAGTGGTCTGATCCTAATTGTTGCAACGGTTAAGTCTAGCATTAATGTGATACAAATGATTTTTAAAAAACAAAAAAGCATGCAATGTAAAATGTTATTTAAAAGCAACACTATGTGGTCAAGCACAGCTTCTTTAGCCATTACAAGTTGTGGTTTGGAAAACAGATGAAATATACTTTTATTATGTCAAAATAAAAAGAGGCAGGAAATGAAAGAACCTAAGAGGTTTGAAACACATTAAAGCATGAATGCTTAGGTTGTGAAATAACTTTTATATACATTTGAATGTGGGGACTTGGAGAATTAATTTCATAGATTACAATGTGTCGATTTGGAATTCAGAAGGACAGCCTCTCTTATTCTTATATTGCATTTTGGAAGGTACGATTTCCAGATTCTTTGTCTTCAATGGAAACTGGGGGGAAAGGAATGGGGAAGTTGTAATTTTTTTTAACAGCTGTATTTAGACCTTACACTCCAAGCTGTTCAGGACCTAAGCTGCATGCATGAAGCTGGCTTCTTTTCTTGGCTTGAGACATGTTCTGTGATGGACTCTGTTTGTTACATATTTATTTGTATGCACTTTGCAGTTCCATATTCATGTGAAAACCTCTTCACACCAGTCAGAAATTTTCACTACCTATTAAAAGCCATATTTTCAGAAACTGCAGAAAATGTCTTTTTTTTTCACTTGCATTTGCTAACCTGTTTCTACAACTGTGTTTTTTAAAAAACGCAAACTAGAGCATATTGCAGAATGTCTTAAAACTTCTGAGGTAAGTGTATTGTTTTCTATATTTGCAGCAGAGAAGTTTAATGGTGTTACAGTGGTTGATACATCTCTGCCCATGCTTTAGTTAGGCTATTAGAAAGTAGTCTTTGGAGTTCATCTATGTATATGTGTGGGAGAGGGGGAGAGAGAAACAACGTGTGCTGGACCCATGCCCATCCTGGCTTACAAAAGTAGCCATAGTGAACTGGCCAAGCATGTAAAGTAACATGCCTGTATCCAAGAGTCAATGTCAAGACCTTTGCTAAAAAGGCTCCATCCAATTTAGCTCAGGCTGTTGGGGTATATGGTGGTGTCTTGGATGAAGCAAATTGGTGTCCCTTATATAAAATGGCAAAATGAAGGTTTGCTTTTTGGAATTTTTATATTTTCAAGCCATGGATGGTTGAATCGATGGATACAGAGGGCTGACAGTACAACAATTACATTGGACTTACAGTAGATGGAAAGAAGAAATTAGCTGTTATGTTATTTCACTAAACTCCAAAATGAAATCTCTCCAAGCAATTTCATGTGGCTACAATATGAAATCGGTATCCACTGGTATCATCTTCTTGAGTGCCCTTCTAAGAATGATTAGATGCAGAACAAAACTGCCTCCCCAGTCCACTGTGAGGCAATCTAGAAGAAAATGATGAATGCGTGACATGTCCAACAGGATGTGAGTACATAACACCGTTCCCAGAAGAGATGATCCAGCAGATTGACAAGCCATTCCTTTCCCATAACAAGACATCGGTATGGAATGGGGAGGAGAGATATTTTACTATGCTGTTGTATTTAATGAGACTTGAACATCCGATGATTTTGATGTTCACATTGAGTCTTGGAACCAAACTCCAGTGGAAGCAGAGGGCGCACTGTAGTTCTAAACCAATGTTAGTAATAATGGATGAGAACAAACAAACAGGAAGTTTAGATAAAGGGTTTCTTCTCACTAGTAAAAACAAAAAGCAAGGAATAGGGATTCAATGTGTATATGTGCGGTTACTTGTTTCTCCTGTTTGGGCATATTTTTGGATTTAAGTTTTAACTTTGATGCCAGGTTTCAGCAGTGACTGAAGAATGCAGTTCCATCGGATGAGGATAACACACCATCTGGCCATGTTAACATGCTTTAGTTATGCATATTTGGATTATAATTATTGTAACACACTATAGGGCTGCTTTGGAAATACCTTTGGACCAGCTGATGCAAAATGCTATAATATTGAGGCTGGTTAAAGAGCAACTGACAACCTAACTGCAAGTCCCCCAAGTTCTACTTTTGGGTCAAAATTAGGATACAAATCCAACACATAAAACATGCCTAAACCCCATAGATTTTTCCATTTATGAAGTATTATTGCACCACACCAGTTAGTTGAAAAAGCCATTTATGGGCGATACTACACCCAGCAGTCCTCTCATACAGGGAGAGCATTGTGTGCAGTATTATCGAACTTCAATTGTCTGAAATTAAAAATGTATATTCCCCTAAAGAACAGAACTAAGATAGGTTAGTACATCCTAGCCACTGGTACTTAAAATAGATGTAACCTTTATTTCCAGCTGTTTTGCAAAATTTCTAGGTAGTCTTTACAAAATGTGGTGTAATAGCTTAACACAACTCCTTTATGCATTTATATTCACTCATCATAACTGAACTAGGATCATGCAGTGCAAGATGAATGATCCTAAAGAAATATTCATGTAATTAATGCATTTGTATATGGATTTTGGCTGCTTTGGTGGTTTTCATTTTGACTGCCTCTGTTAAGGCATAAATGAAGGGCATGGATTTTTTAAAAATGTATTTTATCCCACAACCAAATCCCAAAGTCTAATATATAGTATGTTTCTGGGCTCATTAATTAAACGTTATTTTACCGTAAATAGAGTTAACTTCAATTGCATAGTATTCTGTTCCTCCAGTGGAAGCTTTCACATGGATTGTAGATGACTATTATAAAATTCCTGAGATTCTCAAAGAATTCTATTTGTGGGGGGAAATGGAAAGAATGCTTTGAAGCACAACCTGAAGATGCTTACTAGCAATATTTTTATACTGTAAAGGAACAGCAAGAACACAATTACTCCACATAATTATACTACTGTATTTTCTGGCATATAAGACTACTTTTTAACCCAGAAAAATCTTCTCAAAAGTTGGGGGTCGTCTTATACACCGGGTGTGATCTTATAGGGTGGGTGCTGAAACCTCCGAGCCAGAATGGAGAATCTGCGGTTGCCACATAAGGGGGGGGGGGGAGCTCAAAAACGGCCGCGGCTGCATACCCTCAGTATGCGGCAACCGTATGAAAGCAACAAGGGCACTGCTGTTCAAGTACGGTAGAAAACAATCTTGGAGACAGGGAGGGCTGGGCAGGCAGGGAGAACTGACCAATCCAAGCAGGTTTTGTATATACAAGTTTTCCCGCTAAGTACCTGCCTGTCATAAGCATTTGAATTAAAATTACCATATTGAAATCAAATCTGATTTTTAAAATTTTTTATTTGGTGTGTGTTGGAAGAGGGATAGTCTTATATGGTGAGTACATCCCAAACTCTATATTTTAACTGGAAAAGTTGGGGGTCATTTTATACACCGGAAAATACGGTACTTTGAATGGTGACCTAGCAAAATGAGATATTGAATACTCATGATTCAGAAGAAGTGTCATAACTTTGCTGTATTCAGTCACAAAAAACAGAATATTGAAATATATTTTTATTTTCTCCACACAGTGTCCAACTGTTTAATTCTTCTAGCCAACTTCTAGTCTGGATTGATGACTAGAAGTATGCTCTGCCCAAGTTGTCACTTGCAGGACCTGAAAACAATGAAACATATTACATTATTAAAATGTATACATAAAAAGAGGACCTCCCTTGGACATACCACCAAAATGGCAGAACTTTTATTTTATGCTAAATTGCTGAATAATGGAGAGTTAATCTCAAGAATTAATTTCAGGCCAAGAGTACTTACTACCAGCTTTGGCTGTTAACGCCAGCTGTGCCCCCATCTAGAGTTGGAGGATCTAAAGATGCTAGTAGATGCTGGTAGACGCTGGAAACGTCAAGACTGGAGTTTTGCAATGTGCTGTACATTGGGCTACTACTCTTGTACCAAGTTTGGAAATTTCAGTTATAATTACTGGAAAATTCAGGAGTGATATCATTATACCAATATTAAAATCACTGGCTGCCAGTTAGTTTCTGGGCAAGGTACAAACTGTTGGTTATTATAGCGAACTCGCACCATATGCAGGCTTCCCCTCCGCGGCTTTCAGCATACGCTGACGCCACGACACAATGTTATGAAAGACACTTTAGAAGCAAAACTAAAAAATTTTGGTTCATACAAGATTTGGAACAATGATTTCCCAGGTCACTTATACTAATACTACTGACTTGATATTTTAGACATCTACAAAGAGAAATCCAGTTTTATACAAATTATGCATTCATTTAAACAGACCACCAACCTGTTAAAAGTTTTACTCATCTGGCTGTTGTACAGTTCCCTTTTCAGAGACATAGATACCGTCCAAGAATTTCCTGATATCTTTGTTCTTGACTGTGGTAGCCTGCTGGATCAAGGCAGCTATAAAGAAAACAAGATTTGTTAAGGCCTGACAATGTTATTCTTTCTAACCCATTCAATAAAAGATGCTGCTAACTTAAAATCAAATTACATAGCCGGTGTGGTGATATTTTCAATGTTGGGCTAGGACACTAGAAGACCAGGGTTCAAAACCCTACTTGGCCATGGAAACCAACTGGCTGACCTTGAAGGCACACAACAGCAAGTTTCACTTCCAAGTCAAAGTTCCCAGACTATATCTGATACAGATACTTATATCAAAAACAGAATATGGGGCAGAAAATTTGAAATCCTGAGTAACTAAACATAAACGTCCAAATGTTATATATTCCACAATACAGTATTATACTAACATACCAGAGTTAGATACCAATTCAATGTCATTTCCTTCAAGGATCAGTTCATCCTTCTGGGCTTGAGATACTGTACAATTGACTCCTAAAAGTGAAGGAGAAAAAACAATTTACTTAAAAGCTCATCATTAAAGGAAAGCCCACATTTCACAAAGATCATTGGTCTGTAAACATAATCCAGTTTGAGACAGTTTTAAGTGCCCTGGCTCACTGCTAGGGAATTCTGGGAACTATAGTTTTATGAGACATCCAGCCTTCTGTCAGAGAGGTCTGGTGTCACAATAAGCTAAAATTCCCAGGATTCCCTAGCACTGAGCCAGGGCAGTTAAGGCACTCTTGAACTAGACTATTTCTGCAGCGTGTTTTGACCATTCTGTGATAAGGTTAGGTAAAGATAAAGGGGCCAATTCAGAAAAGAGTATTATCTCCAGTCCTACACATCTGTAGTACTTGCCCTTTAAGTACTGTTAAGTTATGAGTAACAATTCTGAAACCTGCTATCCGCAATAAATTACACTGATTAATTTTTTAATTATCTGCTTTTTATAGCATGGGCTGCATAAATCTTGACACTATATAGTCCATACTAATTAAACTCCCACAGAAAAGCATTATCCACCAGATCAGTCCATTGGTGCATGAATTTCCCACAAGAGTAGTACAGAGGCATTCTCTGCAACTGCTTCATTCCCCTGAAAATAAGTAAAACGCATGTCACAACACTATTATAAAAATTTCCCATTAGACTGGCCTTTTCTTAACTGGAATTAAACCATTAGGCAAGCTTTTTCTTAACTGGAATAAAAACCTATGCTGAATAAAATCAATTTTGCCAAAATGTAATGGGGCTGTGTGCATTATTTATTTTCAACATTAGTGTTCCTTAATTTTGTATTTTTAAAATACTTTTGCCCCAAAAGCCAAGGGCAGTCTAGAAAAGCTGTTTAGACTTGTGGTGCTGAACCTCTGAAAAGTCTGTGGTCTTCAGGTGGTTTGTGAATAGGGGAGATTAAAAAAATTCTCTTTAACTTTTCTTATTATTATTCTGAAAATTGCATTTAAGTGGATTTTTAAATAATATTAAGAAAAACTTTATTTCTAGCCTGCCTTTCCAAAGATCAAGGCGGGTTCCAATAAATAAATTGTGCAGTCACATACACATAATAAAAGCAGCAATCAAAATACAATTATACAGTTAAAAATACACATAACAATTTCCAACTAGCACCAGTAAAGCAGCAGAAGGGGAGAGCAGGAGCTACATCGGGGCATTAGGGGTATGCCTGCTGAAAAAGATATGTTTTTAGCTCCTTTTTAAATTGGTCAAGGGAGGAGGCCGAGCGGAGCTTGCCGGGAAGCAAGTTCCAGAGCTTAGGGGCCGAGATGGAAAAGGCCCTCTGTGCGGTGGTAGAATATCTAGCTTCTGGAAGTCTCAGCAGTTGCTTCCCGGCCGACCTGAGTGTGCGGGGTGGATTGTATGGAGAGAGGCGGTCCTCCAAGTACCCTGGGCCCAAGCCATTTAGGGCTTTATATGTAATAACCAACACCTTGTATTGCGCCCGGAAGCGAATGGGCAGCCAATGAAGATCTTTAAGCACAGGTGTTATATGGCTGGCCCTGGAGGATCCAGAGACCAGTCTGGCTGCCATGTTCTGAACCAGTTGTAGCTTCCGAGAGTGGTACAAGGGTTGCCCCATGTAGAGTGCATTACAGAAATCCAACCGAGAGGTCACCAGAGCATGTACCACTGTTTCAAGGTCCCCCCGGCCCAGGTAGGGTCGCAGCTGGCATATC
>NC_056526.1:116979539-116993610 GCF_019175285.1 Sceloporus undulatus
CATCGGGGCATTAGGGGTATGCCTGCTGAAAAAGATATGTTTTTAGCTCCTTTTTAAATTGGTCAAGGGAGGAGGCCGAGCGGAGCTTGCCGGGAAGCAAGTTCCAGAGCTTAGGGGCCGAGATGGAAAAGGCCCTCTGTGCGGTGGTAGAATATCTAGCTTCTGGAAGTCTCAGCAGTTGCTTCCCGGCCGACCTGAGTGTGCGGGGTGGATTGTATGGAGAGAGGCGGTCCTCCAAGTACCCTGGGCCCAAGCCATTTAGGGCTTTATATGTAATAACCAACACCTTGTATTGCGCCCGGAAGCGAATGGGCAGCCAATGAAGATCTTTAAGCACAGGTGTTATATGGCTGGCCCTGGAGGATCCAGAGACCAGTCTGGCTGCCATGTTCTGAACCAGTTGTAGCTTCCGAGAGTGGTACAAGGGTTGCCCCATGTAGAGTGCATTACAGAAATCCAACCGAGAGGTCACCAGAGCATGTACCACTGTTTCAAGGTCCCCCCGGCCCAGGTAGGGTCGCAGCTGGCATATCAGCCGAAGCTGGTAACAGGTGCTCCTGACCGTCGCATCCACCTGAGATGTAAGGTGGAGCGACGAGTCAAGGAGCACCCCCAGACTGCGAACTGAGTCCTTCACGGGGAGCGTGATCCCGTTCAGGACAGGTGGACAAATAACCATCCCTGGGCCCGGGGAACCTATCACGAGCACTTCCGTTTTCTCTGGATTCAAACTGAGTCTGTTTTCCCTCATCCAGCCCATTACCGACTCCAGACAGGCATCCAGAGGAGAGATGCCATCCCTGGTCACTGCATCACTCAGACACACACAAAAATATATTTGGGTGTCATCAGTGTACTGATAACACCGCGCCCCGTGTCTCCGGATGATCTCTCCCAGCGGTTTCATGTAAATGTTAAATAGCATGGGGGACAGAATGGCCCCTTGAGGGACACCAGATGTAAGTGCCCTCTTATCGGAGCACAAGTCCCCCAGCTGCACCATCTGGAATCTGCCCAAGAGGTAGGAACGGAACCACTGGAGTGCAGTGCCCCCGATTCCTAACTCCCTCAGGCGTTCCAGAAGGATACCATGGTCAATGGTATCGAAAGCCGCTGAGTTGTCTAAGAGCACTAACAGGGACACGCTACCCCTGTCCACGCCCAGATGGAGATCATCGACCAGGGCGACCATGGCAGTCTCAACTCCATAGCCCGCCCGGAAGCCGGTTTGAAATGGGTCTAGATAATCAGTATCATCCAAGACCGATTGAAGTTGGACTTCTGGGGGTCTATAGCTTTCAAGAGATTCTCAAATGGGTTTGTGAACCAAAAGAGGTTAAGAATCACTCATCAACAAATATTAGATAATATTAGATGCAATCTATTCTTTCAGACTTTTGTTCATTTGAGCAGAGCTGCTCAAAATGATGGACCATGTACCAGTATGAATCTGCGAGCCATCAACTGCCAGATCACAACATGTTCTCGGGGGGGGGGGGGGGGGGGCAAAAATGTTAACAACATGGCACAACAGTCCCAGACACAGTGAAAAAAAATAGTTTGTCATCACAAATAGTTTGAGAAGCAATGCCCAGTGCATAACTAATTCACAAGAAAGCAGATTGTTAGACAAGACATTATAGGAGTCTATTAAAATATATGTGATTATCCCTTCCACCCATACACCCGACCCTGACTCCTGTTTCTTTCATATCTCAAGTTACATAATGAAATGAAAATTATTGCACTACTGGCTCCTTACCTGGCCTCATGCGTACCCGGCGGATAAACTTCTCCCCAAGAAAGTTACGGATTTCTACAAGCGAGCCATTCTCCTGTATAACTACATTGATGGGGAAGTGAGCATACACTGACCTCATCTTGTAACGAAAGCCCTGAAATCACACATATTTAAAACAAAACAGAAAGATTTTACCTATTTAAAAAATCAAAGCCCAGAACAGCATACTTGAAATATTGAGGTATCTCACCCCATATGGCTTACTTTTTTGAAGTACAGATATTTCTCAGTTAACAAAGCCTCTAACAAAGAAGACTGTTTTTACAGTCTTTTTACAAAAAACGTATAGCTAGACATTTTTTAGCCACATTGGTGGGATGAGAAATGGAGAAACAAAGACACCTGGTGTTGCATTGCAGCACTATGTGAGTATCAAAAATGCTTGAGGTGAGAAATAATGGGATTCTATTTTATCCAGTCTTAGTGTAGCCACGTCTGTCTGTCTGTCTGTTTGTTACTGACTATCTGTGTACAGCAAAACGGAAAAGAGGAAAGCAGAAAAGCCTGCCTCACCAGCACTCCCCATCATCTTAAAGAAGAATAGATTTATAGTTTTGGCCGCCAAAATTGAAATCATAAGAAAAATGGAGGCTGGGGAGAGAAAAAAAATAACCCCTGGAAGCTCTTAAAAATCTCTTAAGAGGTTTTTGTTTTCTTATGAACTGGTTGTTTCATCCCACATGTGCATAGCACTAATTTTGGATTTAAAAACTGTTAAAACATGTTGAGCTACCCTTCTTTTTTCTGGTGCAGGAATCTATCCCTATCCTTTCCATGTTATTTCCACCTCTTGTTTTTGTAAACTGAGGTGCATCTGTAATGGAGCTGAAAAGCTTCATGTGCAGTTTGTGTTTATCGTATTTTGAGCCATTTCATGTTAAGACTTACCAGAGTGACACCCTTGATCATGTTTTGAACATGACTGCAAATCGTGCGGACTGTTGCCAGCTCTTTTCTGTTACCCCACCATTTGTCAACGCGCAGCTATAAAAACATAAAAACACATCAAGTTGTTGATCTTTTAGTCTGCTCATTATACAACACCACACATTTATTGTGTCTTCATTTCACTTTTCAGACCAGGGTGTTTTCTTTCATTTCTATAGTCTTGGGGCAAGCTGTAAGATAATATTCCTATGTTTATCTCCTCAGCATCACTGATACAAAACATTCCCAAAACAAACACACAAATAGAGATCATACGTGATTAAATCATCAACATTACAGATAAACCAAGTACTGTTCTTGTATGACATCAACTTCTCTACACACACACACATACAATACCATCTTATTCTTGGGTGCACAAGAACAGCGTTAAGTAAACACCTTTTAGGGGATATATTTTAGGGTCCAAAGAGGTGTGCGCAGCCTATGGGCCACACTTTGCTGGCCCTGAAGGGATACTTATTTGGCGACAGTAAGGACAGGAGAAGATCTACTGACTCAAGAGGCTAGTTTATTCAGCTACAGACATGGTGTGCAACAATATGTTGAAATGTGAAGTCTTCAGGTTTTCAGCAAGGCCCTCTGTCAGGATTCTCCATTCAATTCCTCCTTAGTAAGTCAGCATTCCATGTTATGTGAACATCCACAGCCCTGGCTGGATTGTGTTTGGGTATTCCCTCCTTTACTTTTTCTCTATTTCTTGTACTTCTGTAAAAATCTGGATGGTAATAGTTTCTTTATGTGTGTGAACTGTGCAGGATTAGGATCAGACATTTGGGATTTAAAAATATATTTTTAAATACAGGATTTAAAAATATAATTCAAAGGTAGGACCCAGAGCTTGGCTAAAATCTACTTAGAATAAGTAGCATCACAACAATTAATCGGGGAGACAGATGGACTGACAGTCAAAGGAAAAGACAAACCCGTTATTTGTCACCACAGACTGGAGTGGGAATCATGTGGCCTTCCAGATGTTGTTGGAAGCATCAATAGCTACACTGTTTAAGCTTGACTGGGACTTGCGATCCAACATCTGGAGGAGTGAAAGATTCCCACCACCAACAACAGTAAAGGTAAAGATAATAAATGAAATATTGGAAATTGGTCTCTCTGACTGAAGGAGGATGGAATGGAATATCCCAGAAGTAAACAAGTTTCAGGCTGGGCTTAAAGTGGAATATGCATCGAGAAAGGTTAAAAGGTCTATATGCTTAGAAATACGAACCAG
This sequence comes from Sceloporus undulatus, assembly GCF_019175285.1. NCBI lineage: Eukaryota > Metazoa > Chordata > Lepidosauria > Squamata > Phrynosomatidae > Sceloporus > Sceloporus undulatus. The sequence goes on from NC_056526.1 coordinate 116,983,520, forward strand.
AATTGGTATGAACTTCAGCTTGTTTTGATGTTCTAACATGACTTATACATTGAAGCTGTAGCCCACTCAAAAAGAAAATACAGTAAAAACCTACAGACATGAAATATTTTGACACTTGGTGACACAAGACTACAACACAAGAATTTAAAGCCTTTAAATACAGTGACTGGTTAACAAAAAGTGTATTTCTAGTATGGTCAATACCAACTACTTTGAGTACTTTGCCATTTACTGCTCTAACTCTGAAACAGCCTTAGATCTTTTTGTCCCTGATGCAGAAAACAGGAACCATGGTTTGTGTTCCTGATTTTTTTCTCGCTGAACTACACACAGACAGAGGCATTTTCCCGCTGCAATTCCTTCCACCCAAGCACTCCAGATCCATATTTGAAGCACTGGCAAAGAATACTACTGAAGGGAGAGTCAGAAGTAAAAGCCACAAGAAGAGCAGAATTAAGTAACCCTCCGTTTGCTTTTATACTGCAAACTTCTGCACCCTGTTTGACACAAACCTGAGTCTACTGCATTGCGTCCGACAAACCTAAGACAGCCTCACTTTATAAGCAAATTGGAATCTGAAAACCTGACATACAGCCAATGCATTTCATTCCAGCAGAATGGGAAAAGCCACAATCACATACCTTTCCCATTCCTAGAAAAATGACATACATACTCAACAAAAGAATGGATGAATGCATTACTCCACCTTTGGGACAAATGTATTAATTCAACGTCTAGAAATCACTCACCTTCCTCCGTTTCTTTCCCAAAAGGGAGAGCTCCACATTGATATGGTTGAAGTCCCGTCGCAGGGTTCCTCTGGGGCCCTTGACAATAACTGTCCGCCCTTTCAGGGCAATATCAACTGGAGGGGAAAAACAACACTGTATGACACTGAGCAACAGGTAATACCAAGGGCTCTGGCATAGAAGTTAGTAAGTTTTAAAAAGAACAGACAATTAAGGATGATGTACATACCTTTCTCAGGGATGTCGACCGTCTGGTTGCTGAGAATGGTCTTCATTTTAAACCTGAACAAAAAAGCCACAATGAAGAGCTATATGCATATAACAAAAAATGCCTGGATTTCTATACTATTCAGAGGGCTACAAGTGACATGAAGCCATGATATAAAGTAGGAGGTCTTTTTTTTTTTTTTTTTGCACAAATCCAAGATGTATTGTCAAGACTGCACTGTGCCACACTTTCTTCACTGGCACCCATCACACAGATTTCTGTGTGACGCAACAGTTGCCATAATCACCCACAACAATATAAACCACTGACTGCAAGGACCATTTCTGTTACACACACTACCTTTTTTTCCCTTACAGTTCTTCCATCCTTAGTGATATCATCCTGGTATTACCTCAAAGAAGCAATACTAAGGCAGTCCAGAAAATAATCTGTTGGCTTGTTAAACCAGAATATATACATGGCCCTTTTGTTCACACAGAGGACATCCAAGTTCAATCGAATCACGAAACCTCTAGTCTCTTGGTTTGTACGTATCACGAAATAACTGCTGCCAACTATGCCACAATATGTGACTGCAGTTTTAATTTGGTGAGCAGAATTTCTCAAGTTAGACCCAAAAGGAGACTCTTGGTGTTGAATGGTTCCTAATTTAAATGCAATTAAATTTCAGTATTGCCATTCAATGTCATGGACAGTTTCAAAAGAGGACAAAATTATTACCACTGGTATTATTTATGTCCTCTTGCACTAAAATGACATGTTCTCTTAGCTGCCTTTGCACTTCATTGAAATTACAAGCGAGAGTCAATGTGGCGTAGTGGTTTGAGTACTGACCTCTGGAGATCAGGATTCAAATCCCAGGTGGGCCATGGAATCCCCTTGGGTGTCCTTGGGCAAGTCACACTCTCTCAGCCTCAAAGGATGACCAATACCAAACCTTCTCTGAAGTATCTTGCCAAGAAAACCCCATGATAGGATATGGCCTCAGAGTTGAGGCGTACGTTCAGGCGTACTAAAACAAATGACGACACTTGCCCATAGGGAAACATTGGGGGGGCATTTGCCCATAGGGAATCATTGGAGAACACTTGCCCATAGAGAAACACTGGGGAATAGTTGCCCATGGGGAATCATTGGAGAACACTTGCCCATAGAGAAGCATTGGGGGACATTTGCCCATAGGGAATCATTGGGGAACACTTGTTCATAGGGAAACATAGGAAACTTCCCCAATGTTTTCCTATGGGCAAATATTCCCCAGTGTTTCCCTATGGGCAAATATGATTGCAAATGGTACCGGTGGGTCAGTCCGCGCAGGCGCAGAAGGAAACAGGTCGCGCGCCGAGCTCCTTAGAGAAACGATAACGGGGGGGGGGAGTTCTTTCTAGACCTCTCCCTCCAGAGACCAACCGAACCCAGGCCCAATACTACGCCCGACGGCTCCACGGAGGCCCTCCGGTGGCCCTCGCGCGGTGCCCAAACCCCCCACAGCCCTCCGCTCCCAGGATGGAACTAGATTGAACCCTCCCCGGAGCCAAACCAGCCCTTACCTCTCCCTTCACAGAAAGGCGGAAAGGAAGAGCGTATTGCGTCATCACGTTTTTATATCCCAACGCGACGTCTCTCCCCCTCCTGATGACGCCACTAGGTAGCGCGCGAAGGCAGGCGAGACCAATCCATCGCGGAACAAAGCGGCTTGTCGCCAGTAACGCAGGGGAGGGAGAGGATTGCCGGGCTGCTCGATGGCTGAGGGGGAATAATTGAGCAGAGAAGAAGGTCAGAGCTGGTTGGAGAGAGGAGGAAGGGGACACAAAACATGGCGCTGCTGTCAGTGACGGTGAAGAGGCTGGCAAGGCTACGGAGGCCGGTGAGTGCCTCAAGGCTTTAAACCCAAACAAAGGAAGTAGTGCAAGAGACAGTTTGGGGGCAATGGAACTAAATATAGAGATAACTGATTGATGGCTATCCTATGAGGAATAGAGACCTGTGTTTGAATATCCAATGAGGGAGAAGGGATGTATAGGTTTAAGTTCATATGTAACCAGTGAAATGTGATTTGTAGTTTTCTTTGTTCAGAGTACTATAAAAGCGTGGTTCACTTTGAAACCTGGGCCCCCAGTACTTGGGATGTATTTCCTTCTTTGGATGCTGCAGCTAAATACACTATGTTTCCCTTTCTGGGTCTCCCTAGAAAATCTGGTTCTAATTCTGGCTTTTACATTAATCTATAGATGGAGCCACAGCAGTTAAAAGTGGGGTCAAAGTGGATTATATCTACAGTGTATACGCACTCGGCGTGGACATCATAAACGAATAATAACCAAACAATGCGCATGTAAGCCTTTACTCCAGTCTCCAGTTGAAAAGGAGGGAGATATTTTGTAAGAATTCGCAATCCCTTGCCTCCCCACTTTTTTGTTCCCAAATTGGGTGCCAGCCCTTAGGAGGCATCTGCTCTATAGAAATGATGATGCAGTTTGACATCACTTTTAAATGTAACCTCATCCTACAGAATCCTGGGATTTGTAGTTTTGTGAGGCACTCTTTAGGGAAGCCTAAAGGCCTTGTAAAACTACAAATCCCAGGATTCCATAGGATTGGGGTTAGAGCACCTAAAATGGCATCAGCATTATTTCTGCAGTGTAGATGCACCCTTAGTTCTGGTGCCTTTTGCTACTCAAATGACAGCAGTCCTGTGTTTTGAGCAGGAGCTCCTTACCTTTTTGGTAGTGTGTCATCTGCCATCTCTCAGGTTTTATGACCCACGCTCCCACAAGTGTTAAATCTTTAAAACATCCATATACAACATTGTACATAAAATTACAATCCCCCCCCATAAAAAAGAATTAAATATATTATGATTAAAAGGGTTTTCAGTCTATTAATAATAGCAATAGCATAACATGGGCAAGGCGGTAGTAATACATGGTGTGAGGGGTATCATTCTGTGGCTGTGGCCTACAGGAAGAGATCTATCTTGACATCTTTTTTGAAACTGTCTAAGTTGGTAATTTGACAGATCTCATCCGGCAGACCCTTCCACAAGATGGAAGCGGTTGTAGAAAAAGTCCTCTGGGAGGTTGCAGTTGGTCTGGTCTTTAAAGGCTGCAATAAGTTTCTCCCAGAGGACCTGACTGTGTGGAGCAGATTATATGGGAGTAGGTGATCCCTCAGATACATTGGGCCTAGGCCATGTAGGGCTTTAAAGATGATAACCAACACCTTGTACTGTGCCTGGAAACTAATAGGCAGCCAGTGGAGTGATTTTAGGATAGGTGTTATCTGGTCACTCCCTAGTTTTTCCAGTGACTATCCTGGCTGCCATGTTTTGTACTAGTTGGAGTTTCCAGACTAGGTACAAGGGTAGCCCCATGTAGAGCGCATTATAGAAATCGAGTCATAAAATTGATAGTGCATGTACTACAGTTTCTAGGTCCTTTACTTCTAGGAAAGGGCGCAGCTGGCGTATCAGCCGAAGCTGATAACAGGCACTCCTGACTGCCACATTCACCTGGTTTGTCATGTGAAGCGAGGAATCTAGGAGCACCCCCAGACTGTGAACACAGTCTTTTGAGGAGAGCGTGAACCCCTCTAGGACTGGAGGTTGCAACCCAATACCTGATTTGAGGGCCCCTACTGTACCTCTGTTTTGTCTGGATTCAGCTTGAGCTTGTTTTTCCTTATCCAGTCCATTACCGCTTCTTTAAATACATCTTACCTGTAAGTCACAATTTTGCTAGGCACTACCAAGGAACGTCTGAGAGGGAGAAATCACAGGCATAAGCCAAGATGAAGGATCCAGGAATATCGATTTTTAGTTCTTAGTTGTCACTCAGCGTCTAGTCCACCCAGCAGTAGAAGTAGGAAAAGATTGCCCAGTAATATGGGAAGACAGAGACTCCTTTGGCTCAGCTGTGGGACTAGCGCTTTTTATTTTCTTCCTCCTGGTTGTGATAAGAAAGAGCAACAATATCTGACACCACCACGTTAGTTGTAGTGTCAATAGCTGTATTCCAGCTAGCCTTTATATGAAAAAACCCCACTTTAAAACAGACAGCCACCATTTCTCTTTAGGACAGGGAGTAGTGAAAGATAAATTTAAAGGCCTGTGCTGAAAGAGACAAGTGGACATCCTGTAGAAGGCAGATCTACACATTCAGAGTCACCACTGAGCAGGCCAAACTATGGGCCTGAACAGACAGGCCTAAATAAATCTGTTTCGGGTCACTTTGGAGGTATGCTGTTTAAATGACACACACATCTTAAGAGGCCACAAGCTGTGCCAAAGCTGCGCTGTAGTCCTTAGGACTGGAGTGTGGCTTTGGCACAGCTTCCACCCTCTTAGGATGCATGTATCATTTAAATAGCATACTGCCAAAGTGACCCAAAGCAGCTTTATTTGAGCCTTTCTGTTCAGGCCCTATATTACTTTATAGGTAGAAGATTACAGGCAGGAGCATATAGGTGAAGGATGTTGATAAAGGTAATCATAGGTTCTTAATGATTCACACCTGTTTCTTAACTCTCCCACTTCCTTAAGCAGCTTCCCACATTACTGGGCAAGTTGCTCCAGAAACTGGAAGGAACTTGATAATAGACCTGTGAAGCAACTAGGTGAGACCTTTCTTGGAAAGGGGAATGACAGAGAAGCCTGTTGTCCAGAACCTGGACAACAGGGTTTCTTGCTTTGATCATGGCTTTTTGAACCAACATCTACAGTGGGAATGAGGACTGTGTGACCTTCAGATATTATTCAGTTGCAGCTCCCACCAGCCTTAGCCAGGATAACCAGTGAGGGATGATGGGAGTTGCAGTCCAGCAAACATGTGAAAGGTCATACAATCCCCTTTCCTGGTCTACAAACTAAGTGTTTGAATATAGCTTAGATTGTATTTAATATTTGAAGTAACACAGTTATCTTTTCCTAGGCGTTTGGAAGCAATGTACACAATCAGTCAAGACCATCAAGCTCATTGCCAGAAGAACAGAAGGAAAATTTTCAAACTAGACCTGATTTGCAAGACTTTGTGTCCGGGGAACTTTCAGACAAAACTAAATGGGCAGAATATAAAGGCAATTTAAAGCGTCAGAAAGGAGAAAGGTGAGGAAAATAACTAGATAACACTCCAGATATTAGAGTGATCTATGTATAATCATCTGCTGATTTATGCTGCTGACAAGGTTGACCCAAAGTTTCCCTCATCTGGATGCAATTTTATCTGTCATTTCCTTATCAAACTAAACAGACTGCAAATTTTTAAGAAAGCCTAATATTGATGTTTTTTGGGGAAAGGGAGGGAAATTGTGCATGTATCCAGCATTTCAGAATACATACATTATTTCATCTAGAAATTGGCAATATGAACTGCAAGAAAATACATTGAAACAAGTATTATTTTGTAAGGTTATACCGTCTCCGTTTAAGTTGTGGGTTACTATAAAATAGCCAAGAATGGTGAATTATCAGAAATCAACATAACTTCTTTGCACTGTTTGCAGTGCAACTGTCGAGTAAAAAGAGACACCAAGATCTGGTCTGATCTTGAAAGCTAAGCAGGGTCAGCTCTGGTTAGTACTTGGCTGGGAGACTGCTAGGTGCTGTAGGATATTTCAGAGGAGGCAAGTGGCAAAACCGCTTGTGAGTATTCCAGGCCAAAGAAAATACTATGAAATTCATGGGGTCACTGTAAATTGGCAGGTGAATTGAAGGTACATACGCACACATGCAAGAGAAGGAAGAATTAGAAAAGCAATTTATTTACTGAATAAATTAGCCATTGAAAGTAAATGTCTCAGATTAAGAAACAGATTAATTGTATGATGTTGCAAAATAAATACTATTTTTGTAGGTTGAGACTACCTCCATGGCTGAAAACTGAGATTCCAATTGGGAAAAATTATAACAGATTGAAGAACACATTGCGCAATTTAAATCTCCATACGGTAAATCTAATGCTTATTGAATTGCAGCTGATAGAAGTTACAAGAATCAACCTGTACATTTAAAAGGGTTTACCAAGAATCCATATTTATTCCAAGTGTTGGTAGCTCATTTCCTTAATGGTTAGCTTTACTATAGTCAATCATTCTTCTTCCCAAGCAATACTCTTATCTTTGCCAGTGCATCACAACCTGAACAGCCTGGAACTAGAAGAAGGCTGCATGAATATTCATTCTTCAGGATGGCATAGAAGTACATATGATGCTACTTCTGCAGAGTGCCTTTTGTGTTATGCATTTATGTAAGAACACATTTTCATCAGCCAACAGAACATAACAAGAAAGAATTATGCAAATTTCAAAGGGCAAATAATTCCATAATTACTTTTCTGTCAAGTCAGACCTCACCCACAGTTGACATATAGAGAAGGGCCTGCATGCCAGATCTTGGAATGCAAGCAGGCTGGGAGGTGGTAGTCCCTAAGGTATGTTTTATTCAAGCTGTTTAGGAACTTTAAAAAAAAAAACCCAAATACATTGATTTGTGCCCCCAAAGCAGATTAGTAAGCAGTGCAGATATCACTCTTGCATCCAGGAATCAGTATACTTTCCAAAAAATCATCAGAGGTGTATTTCAACAATCCAGTCTAGAGGTAGCAATGGATGGTGTCATCCCTGGTCTCCTTTTGGCAGCTGCTAAAAACATTTCTGTGCCATCAGGCTTTTTAAACTGATGAGAATTGGGCTTTTAAATGCTGTGCAAGTCAGAATAAAGTTTGTGTGCAGTTTTTAAATACATTTTACTTTTTTAAATACATAATTGTTTTTAACTTTTTAAAAATGTCTAATTGTTTTTTAAACTTTATACTTTTTGATGCTTTTGTGTCATGGGTTATGACATTTTGACCCTTTGAGTGTAGTCTTAGTTACCAACTGCAATAAATAATAATAAATATGATAGTAATATATAATTATAAAGGGAACGTATTACAGTGGTAATAACTGTTTCTTTAACCATAGGTATGTGAGGAAGCACGTTGTCCAAACATTGGAGAGTGCTGGGGTGGAGGTGAATATGCTACTGCTACAGCAACCATAATGGTAAGTGGACCACTTTACAATGAAATATTTTACAAGGAACAACAATATTTGGCTAAGTGATAATATAGGTTGAGCATCCCTTATCTGAAATACTTGGAAAAAGAAGACACAAGGATCTGTGAAATGGCAGCAGGCATGGATTCATATTGAGCACTATGCTTGGATTCTCATTTCACAGATCCTCAGTCTCTCTAGCCTTGCATCTTTTCCCCCATCAGCTACCTGCTTCCATCTTCAAGGTGGTGTTTTTGGCACTCCTGCTTGTTCATATTTCTCTAGCCTCACATTTCATTTGTTTGCTATTCATGTTGTGTATGAGAAGCGAGGCTGGAGAGAGACTGAGAATCTGAGAGGAGGGCCGCCATTGCTGCCTCAAAGGTGAAAGTAGGTGGTTGGCAGCAAAATGTTTGCATTTTTGGATTTCTGGATTAGGGATGTTCAGCCTACATAGTCAGACTTCTAAGGCTGGTTGTTGTGCTTTCTGAATATTAAGGCTGAAATTCCTAAGAAAAATTATCCCATAGTGCTCATGTTTAAATCAGGCAACTACGTGGGTTTAGAGAGGCTAAGAAATAGCATGCATGGCTAACATTTTATGATATGGGGCCTAAGGTATGTATAATATTACTGTAGGGAGAAACTACAGTTTCTCTGTGTAATCTTCCAATATATTTTCCAGAATGTCTTATCCTATATATATTGTACATCTGTTGTGTTATCATAAAAATCAGCCCTGGGAATGGAAATAAGCATTCTAACATTTTTATTGTTACCCTTCTAGGAGCACAATATAGGAACTGAAGTGCATTCAGCATAGTTTAGCTCACTATATTTGGGTTCCCAGCACTAGCTTGCATCATGCTAATAATATGAAAATTTAGGAAAGAATATGCAGTCTCAAACTATTTGTGTCCTGGTGCACTATCAACTATATTAGGAACTAGATGATCTGTGAGAATATAAAGGTGTTTGTTAGCTCTGTGCATTATAAGTTGCTCTATTTCTGAAACATGGAATTAATTCCTGTAAGAACCCAAGAAAATCCCTTTGGGTCTGATCTGGATCAGAACAAAGATCTATCTAGTTCAGTATCTTGTTTCCCATAGTGTTCAAAGAGATACCTATGCGGAAATTTAAAAAACCCAGAACATAAGGGCAATAGCCCTATCTTTCTCCACTTGTTCTCTTGGTATTCAGAGGCATGGTGTCTCTGGTCCTGATTTCATCTGCTGGCTTACTATCAATAGTTTATTCTGTATTATAATCATGCAGTGTTTTTCAAATTGTTACTAAAAAGACTCTTTATTCCCATTTTAGCTGATGGGAGATACGTGTACAAGAGGCTGTCGATTCTGTTCAGTCAAAACAGCAAAAAGTCCTCCTCCATTAGATCCCAATGAACCATATAATACAGCAAAAGCAATAGGCGAATGGGGGTTGGATTATGTTGTATTGACCTCTGTGGACAGAGATGGTACGTTTATATTTCTTTCCTAAAGGGTGTGTGTCTCTCTGTGTGTGTATTTGTTGTTGGCCTGCAAGTCATTTCTGACTTATGATGACCCTAACACTGGTGAACCTATCACAGGGTTTTCTTGGTAAGATTTGTTCAGCCATGGTTTGTTCTTGCCTTTCTCTGAGTATGAGGGTGTCATCCAGTGGATTTTCATGGCCAAGTGGGGATTCAAACTCTGGTCTCCAAAGTCATAATCGAAAATTCAAATCAAGACACTATGTTGGCTTTTGGATGTGTGTGTGTGTGTGTGTGTGTTTATATGTTGTTTATGTGAGCTTTTAAAGCATATCTAAGGTATCTGTACACCATATATATCACTTGCAGTTCTTTATTTACATATAATAAATGTTTCTCACATAATTGATGCAGTTAGAAAATACGATAAAAGTTTGTTACAGCAGTATGAATGAAATGTAAAAACATGTTTGCTCACAATGTCAAGAAATCTTTGTGAAAATGGAAACTTGTTCTACAACAAAATAATTTCTGTCTACTTTTTAAAGATCTCCCTGATGGTGGAGCAGCTCACTTTGCAAAGACTGTTTCGCACTTAAAG
>NC_056526.1:116993620-117042209 GCF_019175285.1 Sceloporus undulatus
AAAATGTAAGTGCAAATATCAGTAAATTTAAATTTATCAACATTTTAAAAAGATTGCCATTGCATTTTTCCTGACTGTCATGCATTTTTGTTTTCTAATCATTTTTCTCAGAAATCCCAAAATTCTAGTGGAATGCTTAACTCCTGATTTCCGAGGGGATCTGAAAGCAGTGGAAGAAGTTGCTCTGTCAGGACTAGATGTGTATGCCCACAATGTGGAAACAGTTCCAGAATTACAGAGGTGATGAAAGGTGGTATATATACATATACAGATAAAAATTATAAAGCATAAGTCCTTATAAGGCTTTAATTTATTTGCTTTAACATTTGATAACTAGGGATTTCTGAATTTGAAAGGAACCTATTAGGGATAGGATAGTGATTTACTTTGCATCACTATTGAAGCATTTTCTGCTTTTAAAAGGCCTAACAGGAAATCCTTAAATGGATTTCCATTTGTCTCTTGGTTTCTGTGTGATACAGTGGTCTGAACACTTGGTCTGCCTACTTAATGTTTCTGTACTCATAGAACATGACTGCTTTATCAGGGCAATTATACTGTTTAGACATTTTAAATTCCTTGTACTATTACTTCATATAACCAAATTTCTCAGATTTTTGTCATAATGGGGGTTCCTGCCAGTTACTTATTACTGCTAAAATCCACACTTTTGCTAATTGGCCTGGTAATGAATCTAACAATTCTCCTTTCAAAACTGATCCTGCTTATTATATTTAATAGAGGATTTGATTTTTGCCAATTTCCTGTGTCTTCCAACACAATAGCGATTTGTATTTCTGTCTATTGTTTGGTAAACATCTAGTTCTTTAAGAAGCTTATAACCTGCTAGGTCAGCCTTTTGTAACTTGAGTTTCAAAGTGTTTTGGCCCCCAACTCCATCATACCTGAGCATTTGTTATGTGACATGGAGCTGATGGGAGTTGTAGTTCTGAATGTACAGAAGGACCAAGGTTGGGGAAAGAGTTGTGCAAACTGGATTCCAGCCTTACTGTTCATCAATTTGTCACAGATAAAGTTGTGTGTATTAGTTATTCACACTAAGACATTTTTTCTGTTTGTGTAGATAAGAGTCATTTACTACTAAAACAATCTTCTTAGTCAAGTCAGACAAACTAGTTACCCTGAATATTGGAAGTACTATTGATTTGTGTTCTTCCTTAGTTTTAGTGTTTGGATCCAGTAGGCTTTTAGAAACAAGTTCCACTTTTTTTACACTCAAAATGTTTAATACTGTTCTTGTTCTTAAAGAAAAGTTCGTGATCCTCGAGCTAACTTTGACCAGTCCCTATGTGTTTTGAAGCATGCTAAGAAGGTTCAGCCTGATGTAATTTCTAAAACATCCATCATGCTTGGTTTGGGTGAAACCGATGAGCAAGTATACGCCACACTGAAATGTAAGTAAGGATTATGGGTGCACAAGATTCACATAGTAAAGACCAAGTTTAATGGTTGATTCTGCGACTCAGTGGTCACATGACAGCTGTGTGAATGCAACTATTGAGGCTTAGTCTTTTCAAAAACAATACTTTAAACTCTTCTGAAACCCACTGATCGTGGGTCAAACTTTGAATCTAAAGAACATACAAATGTTTTAAGTCTACAGATATTGATCTTAAATATATTACTTGAAAGCATGATCTAATGAAGTCAGTGAGGTAGGTGTATTTGTAGACAGCACAATGCTGTTTCTGTCACTTATTAAAGTTATTTGTCTGTTTTATAGTACTACGTGAGGCAGATGTAGATTGTCTGACCTTGGGACAATACATGCAACCAACAAAGCGCCATTTAAAGGCAAGTATTTATGATTATACTTGAAATGTATTTAAGTTTTAAAGTTAGCACTCTTTCCAGATTGGAAGCTTATTGTTCACTTGGGAAATGCCTGTACCAGTTGTTCATTCCATGTGACATCCTAGAACAAATGAAGCGCTTTATTGCAAGATCTGTGTACATTTATCGCTGGATTTCTTTCTAAGAAGATTTGGGCCTAGTACGAAAGGGTGATGAGGCTGGGAATTTGCTCGGGTTGCAAGACTTGGAAGGAACACACCACCCCAACAGCACCTAGCTTGCAGAGAGCATCAGTGAGAGTATTCTACCTTATACTGGGGGAAGGGAGATTTATGACTTTCCAGATGTTGTTAGATTGCAATTCCCATCAGTCCTCACCATCGAGTGTGCTGGCTAGGGCTGCTGGGAGTTCCACATTTTGTTGTTTTACAACCTGGAACTGAAAAAGATTGAATTGGCATTGGCACCATGTGATGTTCACAAGATACTTAACCCTGTGAAAATGTTTTTTGTTGTTGCCAAAAAGCTAAACAAAACTAAGCTGGCATTTGCCAGGAAGAATCTGGCCTAATTTGTTCTAGGACCCATTTACTTGTCCTTTTGGCAGTCCAGGGTATCCACAGAACTCTTCCCCAGCACCACATCTCAAATAAGTTGATTCTCTTCCTATCAGACTTTTCACAGCCCAGCTTTCATAATCATACATAAAAACTGCAAATAGTGCTGATTGCCCTGAAACCATTGTCCCCTATGGTGAAGCATGGTGGTAGCAGCAAGTTGTAAGGATGCTTTCATGGCCGGCATCCATAGTTTTTTGTGGGGTTTTCTGGCTATGTGGCCATGTTCTAGCAGAGTTTCTTTCATGGCCACATAGCCTGAAAAACCCACAAAAAACTATGAAAGGATGCTTTTCCTTTGCGGGCATTGGGAAACTGGTCACAACTGGGTGCATGATGGAGCCAAATACTGTACAGGACAATTCTAGAGGAAGGCCTATTTCAGGCTGTAAGGGACCTGGAACAGATGTTCACCTCAGCAGGAGAGAGTCCCTGAATACACTGCAAAGTAACACTGGAGTGCATTACAAATAAGAACTTGAAATCTTGAAGCGGTCCAGCTAAAACCTCAGTCTCATTGACAATCTGTGGCAATATTTGAAAAGAGGATGTTTGTCAACAGTCCTCATCCAACCTGAGAACTGGAACACTTCTTTCAAGGATGGGGGGAATGACAGGATCCAGGTGCACAAAGCTGATAGAGACTTAGGGCCTGAACAGACAGGCCAAAATAAAGCTGCTTCAGGTCACTTTGGGGGTATGCTGTTTAAATGATGCACGCATCTTAAGAGGCCAGAAGCTGCACCAAAGGTGTGCTCATCCTTAGGACTAGAGCGTGGCTTTGGCATGGCTTCCAGCCTCTTAGGATGCGTGTGTCATTTAAACAGCATACTTCCAAAGTGACCCGAAGCAGCTTTATTTTGGCCTGTGTGTTTGGGCCCTTACTCTAAGACTGTTTTCTTGGCTTTTGTGCTACAATTAAAATATTTTGTACCTTTACAATGCTGAGCATCTTGTGTACATCAGTTGGCAACTATACCTATTAAAGCCATTTCAATTTTAGCTTGAAGTAATTGTAGCACTACAATAATCTTGTAGTAGTACAATAATGTGGAAAAGTAAGAGGGATGAATATAAGGCATTATAGATCTAGGCATCTTCTTAGCTTAATAGTTGAGGCTGTTGTAGTTTATATTTATTACGCCTTGACAAAAAGCACTTCTGAATTGTGATCAAAATGAATTTGTCTATTCAGGTTGAAGAATATATTAGTCCTGAGAAGTTTAAATACTGGGAAAAAGTAGGAAATGACCTTGGATTTCACTACACAGCTAGTGGGCCTCTTGTGCGTTCTTCATACAAAGCAGGTAAAAACATGTAGTGTATTATGGATACTCGTAAACTGGAGGGAGGGGAACATGCCCCTCCAGATAGTTTTTACTTCTAGTTCCACTTCTGTAAATTAAACTGAACCAAATGACAACTGAAAAGAATCAGCAAATGTAGCTACTGTGTTCATTGCAGTGCTTTGTGGATGAGTGATAGGTGCCAACTCCCCTTATCCACACAATGTTTTAATCATTTAGGCAAAGATATAGGAATCTTAGCTTGCAGGTCCATTAAAATCAATGTGTATTGCTTTCAAAAATATTGATAGGATTAGCCATATGAAGGGCTAGAAAATTATGGCTTTTGATTTTCTGCTGCCTAAAACTTTGAGTGGCTTCCACTTTCCAAATAGGGATATATAAGATTGCAGCTTGAGCTTCAGATGGGGCTTAATTTCAGTTAAAAATGAAGAAACTGTTTAGATGTGTGGCGTCTTTCATTTGACCCACCTTGCAGTGCTAAAGAGCCAGTGCTGCACTCAGTAGTTTTGTACAGTTCCAGATGTTTGCTGATGTGCAATGTCTTTGTTTGCACAGGTGAATTCTTCTTGAAAAATTTAATACAGAAAAGGAAGACAAAAGACATCTGAAATGTTGAAATGCCCATAGGATGAATTCTACAGCTTTTAATGGATAGTATTCCAGATGGTTGTATTGCAAACTGAGTAAGGACTGGGCATTCAAAAAAGCTTGTATTGATTGATCAAAATTAAACCTAGCCTTGAAATATTCAGTGTTCTGTTACTTTTACATGTTCAAATATAGTTTTAAAATGTTAACATGTATTTCATTGTTTAAACGCCTTTAAGCTATAAGAAAGGTGATGGACAGCAGCTGCAGGAAGAGATTAACAGCTGTGCTGGCAAAGGCAAATACAGTGGACCCTTGTTATACGCTGGGATTTGGTTCCAAGATCCCCCGTGGATAACAAAATCTATGTATGCTCAAGTGCCATTAAATATGGCATAGCAAAATGGTGTCCCTTATAAAAAATGGAAAATCAAGGTTTGATATTTGAAATTTATACTTTTTTGAACATTTTCAAACCGTGTATGCTTGAATCCGTGTATAAAAAAATCTGTGTATAAGAAGGGCCGACTGTACTTTCAAGCTTAGAGTAGGACTAGGTAGGACAGTTGTTCACTGCTAAGAAGTTCACCTGACAGTAACAGAGGCAAGTGTTTGCGTACCATCAGTAGACTGAGAGTCAGAGGTAATTCATACATGGATATAGGACCATACATAGGACTAATCTTCCTTTGGGATCATTTATTTGCAGCAACTGTTTCGAAAAAAGGCACAGCACTGTGGTATTTCTCTGTTCTGTCCCAATGCCAAGTTCCATTTAAATATCACAGGAACTCTTCATATGATGTATTATCCATGCAGAAATTTCTACCTAATGTTATCCTGATGCTGACACATTATTGAAGCTATAAAGTGACCATGTCCTTTCATGAACTGAATGCACAGACAAGAATTACAGAGGAAAACTTGACTATTCACCCTTGTTGATATTCAACCATGCCTTTGCTATGAGAAAACAATCTCCATCTTCTTTCACAATGCTGAATAAAAAAGTAATGTTTGGATGAGGTATTTGCATCTCACAAATCAAAGGGTTCCACCTCTCCATGGAACTATTACAATCTAATGCAATATTTCTACTGGTGGAATGGGCAGAGGGAGTAGCACTGATTTATCCTCTACTGTATCACTTGAAAATCTCCCAAGCACAGCATGGAAGATAGAAAATAGTGGAGATTGTTCCTTCCCATTGTTGGCATATTCCTAGGTGATAATGAATCCAAGATTCAGTCCTTTTATGTTCATGACGAGGTCTTATACATTCACAACTGCTGTATATACTCATATATAAGTCTAGAAATATTAGTCAAAAGGTTGACTCCAAAAAAACCTGGTCAACTTATCTGGGGGTCAAAATAAGTACAGTACTTTAATTCCTATCACAAAAGGAACCAGCCCCTCCTCTGAGTAGAGTAAAAAAAATGTTTAGTCCATCCCAGGAACACCTAAAAAAACCTATTGGCCCCATTTACTGTCTCCATTGGGCACCGCTTTTGACTTTTTCAAATGTCTTAGTGGGGAAATGGCAGCAGTGGCAGCTCTTCAGTGCTTCACCTCAAAGGAATATCAAGAACAAGTGGACACTGAAGGATACGAATAAGAGATTTGTGCATGTACATCAGGGTTTTTTTTTTAACCAGAATTTTCTTTGGTATCTTTTACTTTGCTTTGTCCTTTACATCTTTTGTTACATGCCTCTAAGTTTTACCCTTGACTTATCCAGGGGTCATATCAAAATCTATAATTTTGACCCTCAAAACTACCCTCGACTTATACATGAAGTCAACTTATAGACAAATATATATGGTAACTAAAAAAATAATACTTGTTGCCCCCAGCAGAGGGTTTCAGATCAGTCCAAAAAGGAATAGGTCTGCTTCATAACCCTTGACTGTTTTTTAAAAGCACTGTGTTTTTCTACATGTTTTACACATTTTTACGTGTTTGCTTACTTGCTAATTAGCTTACTTGCTGTTCACCGCTATGATCTTTGGAATAGCGGTATATAAAAAAAATTAATTACACCTGGTTTCCCATTTTTTAAAGAACAAAGAATTCCACTGCAGGTTTTTGTTTCTCTTAATATTCTCCTAAAATTGTTTGGTGGGAAAGCTGAAATATCTTAGATCAGAGATAAGCAAAACATGACCCTTCAGTGGTGAACTGTAAGTCTGTCAGCCCTTGCTAGCCTAGACAACGATGAGGTCTAATGGGAGCTGCAGTTCAATATTTGGAGGACCTCCAATTGCCCACTCTGCATTAGGTGAACCACTGCAACATTGTATTTAACAGCTCTGTACTAAACGCAGTGCTAATTCACCCCCAGACGAGACAATGTCCTTTAAAAGCCTATGATACATTGGCAATATTAATGCTATTTATTGTATTACAGAACCAATCCTTTTCTAGGCACAACAGAGGAGGAACAACACTGTGGCTTTGGTTACTCAGCTTATTACAAAACCCAAGGCAGTGCAAATTATTATCTCAAAAGGATTTTAATTGAACTGACTTATCAATACAAGAGAAAAGGTAATGTTAAACAAAATAGAAGATTCGTACCAATGAGCATAGAAAATTATTTTTGTAATCATAATGAGGTAGCAACCTGATTAATATGACAGTTTTGCTGTTGTAAAATTCTTGCACATTAACTCAGAGCTTCAAGATAGCATTGGTAATACAGGGTTTGTGTGGTGGTCCTAAATATGGCATTATTCCATTCATTCAAAGTTTTGATGTTAAACATCTATATTTGTTTTTTGGGGAACATGTGGACTGCAACTCCTAACAGCCCTAGGCAGCATAGCAAATGATGAGGTGAGGGTTACTTACTCATTCACATTGCACTCATTGGAATGCCAGTTTCTGGCCCAGTATCCTAGTAGCAGAGAAGCGGGAACTCATCCCTTTGCACTAACCATGACAGTTCTAGTGAAGCCTACCATTTGAAAAAGACATACTGGGCATACCTTGGCAAAGAGAGCAAAATGAGGAAGCATGTAATAAGGTGGCTAAGACTAATGTTTCAGAATCACTATAGAAACTTGGAAAATGACTTAATCTTAATTCCCCAAGTTATGTTGTTTTAGACGTCAATCCTATATCCATTTACTTGGCTTTAAGTCCCAGTGACTGCATTGGGACATAGCTCGAAACAGACAAGATTGTATTGCACTGTTAATATACTAAAGTAATGATAAGGAACAAACCTGTACACTAGAATGAAGAGGAGGGCTGGTTTAGGCTGCCAGACCAGATTTCTATCCTAGCCGCCTGCTGTGGGCCAGAAGACATCAGAAGTACAGACACTAACATTGGGGACGTGATGGTTCTCCCTGCCAAAGTATCAATTATACCTTCCAGCTGACAATTTGATCAAGTATCTGGCATTTTACCCACTTACCTTGCCCTTGAGGAGAAGGAAAGTCAGTGGCATTAAGCCAGAGCTTCAAGAACTAGCTGCTTCTGCTTGTCAACATTGTGTTGGGAGTGAAGCTGAAGCACAGTGAAGAAGCAGCTAGCCTCCTCCTCCTCAATGGAAAAGTAGCAGGATGAGCTAAATGCTCTCACTTCTTCTAGAAGGCAGCTAAATCCCAAAATTACCCAGGAGAGAAAAGGGGTACAAGATCATTTGTAAGACTGAGGTGCTCCCCCAATCCCCAATATTACCAAGCTGTTGAAGGATGCTCTCACTGAGTTTAGTTCAGATCAGCTTGTCCCATTGTTAGTGGAATCATTTATCTCAAAGTGAGAGAGTTTTTTATTTACTAGAACATAAAGTGAGTCTTCCTTAACCTGGAATGTAACTTTATGCTAGCAGCATAAAAGAAATTGAGGACCAGCTTGCGTTTGACTGCTTTTCACACTAGTAACTTCAAACACACCATTAACCTCTGGCATTCACTTATTATAAGAACTGATCCTTCAATAAATTCCCCACACTGCAACAAGAATCAAAAATTCCATGAATAATGTTTCGTAGTATAAGAATAGAAAAAACAACAGGGAAATCCTTGATTTTTTTAGAATTTGAAAACATGTCATAAAAATCTAAAGTGCAGTTGGTAAACCTGTTATGGTAGAAATCTTGAAGTCTGAAGTGAATGGTGGTTTTTTTAATATAAAAATCATTATGAAAATCAACTGACTGTACAGGTTTTTACTTCAAAGATCGAAATTCCAATAATATAAAAATAGAGATTATAAAATAAATTCTGGATTGAAATGTCCCAGATACAATTGCACTACTCATGTAACGTTGTCTAAATTGTTAGGAAATAATGAGCACAACCTAGCCAGAATTAAACACTATTTAGTTCCCTTGATTTCAGTGTGGGGCATTTGATCATATGCCTTATTTCTCCCACTGAAATAAAAAAGTACTTCAGTGCTTAACTTTGCTCAGAGATATGCCCATTTTTTCCCATTTGAATCATGCTCACATGGCGTGATTTGTTACAATCCTTACATACTAATTAAAACTTATACTCTTGGCTTCTTGAGTGGAGGATCTTGCAGGCTAAACTTTGGTATATCAGATGAAGATGCAAATGGAATTCTTTTTGCTGATACCTTCTTTCCGATTGTTTCAATCTAAAGAGAACAAACAAATTAAACAGGTTAGTCACAGAACACACTTTTCTATAGATGGTAAAGTCTTCATACAAAATGCTATGCGGAACAGCTGAGGGACATTAGTACAGTGGGCCCTTCCCTTACGCAAGGGATCCGTTTCTGACTCCGCTGCATAAGGAAAATCCAGCGTATGCTGGAGTTCCATTAGAAATAATGGGGTTTGTGCCTGCGGCACGCACGCTCCATTACTTCTTCCAGGCTTTTTCCAGCATGGCTTTCAGCATATGCTGAAAGCTGTATAAGGCGCACCTATGTATAACGCGGGTGCGCTGTATGTTTAGCATGAAGAAAAGGCTGAGAGGTGACATAACAGCAGTCCTTAAATAGCTGAAGGGCTGCCACATGGAAGATGGAACAAGCTTGTTTTCTGCTGGACAAAGCAGAGGACATAAACAAATGGATTTAAATTAAAAGAAATTCCAACTAAACATCAGAAGGAACATTGTGATGGTAAGATCTGTTTGACAATTTGACAGCCTGCCTTGGAAGATAGTGAACTCTTCTTCCCTGGATATTTTTAAGCAGATGTTGGATGGCCATGTGTTAGGGATGCTTTAACTGTAGATTCCTGCATTGACAAAGTCTATGTGTCTATGAAGGATCGTATTATCAATCAGTGAGTGAACAAAATGAAATATTTACCTGGAAGCCAATGACTTGCAGTTCATTATGAAGATCATCAAGGACTCGCCTGCCATCAAAGATGAATGCTGGCTTCAGCATTTTTTTGTGAATGCGCTCATAATCCAGCTCCTGCAAGTGACGCCAGAGACTCGTTCAGTAACAACAGTGAAAACACATTTTTTCATATTTTTTTCTGTAATCCATTTTATTTACCTTAAACATATCCCACTCTGTGCAGATAACAAGGGCATGGGCTCCATCACATGCTTCATAGGGATCTGTACTTATGGTAACCAGTCGAGAAACTAGTGAAAGTTTAAAAGAAAAATAATACATTCAAATGCCATCTAGCCAAAGTTCAGCATAAAAGTCCTGCTGATATCAGTTTAAAGCCATTGGCACAACTGTCTTTTTAAAAAGAAATAGGAGTTTGCTGGCTCATGCCTTGCCCTGTTCTCCTTTGTCTTCAGGAGCTTTTTGTGTTGTTCTTTCTACTATAACAATTCGAGGAAGAACCTTCAACAGGATTTTATGTATTCCACACTTATAAAACTGCAACAAGAAAAACTAAATAAAAATAACACATGTCTAATGCACTTAGGTTTCAAAAATTCTGGTTCTGTAAGGAGAAACAATGCAGGGGTACAAAACTCCCAACCCCTAGAAAATCTACTGAACTGCTTGGACTTCAGATATTTCAGCAGGCATTAGGCATACAAATCATAATATTATGGTAATAATGGTTAGGAACTTGCTTTAAAAACCAATGGCGCCACCTATCCCCAAGGAACTTAATTTTATATTCTTGATTTTTGAGCACTTTTTCCAACTCTCATAATATTACAATATACATACAATTCTAGCTAGCCCCAAACCAATGTGGAAATTCCAGTGCTTTGGGGGCAGTTTTCCACCTCAACCTGCCACGACCCATATCAGGCCACCAAAATAAAACCTGAAATGGCTGAAAGTCCATTTCTAGATTTGCAAAAACCATTTTGGAAGATTTGCGGGCAGCTGTGCTTGGTTACAAAGGATAACTGCAACTCCTGGAAGCTTCCAGAAACTACAATTCTCGGGCTGCATCCGCACTACTGAATTAATGAAGTTTGATACCATTTTAACAGCTATAGCTCCATTCAATGGAATTCTAGGCACTGTGGTTTATTGTGCCACAACAAACTACAATTCCTAGAATTACATAGCATGGAGTCATGGTACTTAAAGCGGTGTCAAACTGCATTAATTCTGTAGTGTGGATGCAGCCTCAGTTTTCCGTCAAAGAAAAAATCAGAAGAGGGGACTGAATGGTGTCCCAGGAAGCCCACATGGCTCACAGGCTGCATGATTCCCACCCCTTGTTTTTTTTTTTTAGGGCAATGTCCCAATCTATTTAGGTATTAAAGCTGGTAACTGTAAGAGCAGACTTTCCAAACAACTGACCCAGTTCTGCAGAATTCCCTGTTCCAAGCAGTTCAGTATTCCTCTTTCTGGTTTTTAGACACTTTTACCAAGGTGTTTCCCCCACCAAAATGCCTTTTACTGTATGGTTTCTGTTTTGCTGGTATTCTGACATTTTACTTAGTTCGAGAGTGGGAGGAATCTTTGGCCTTCAGATGTTTTAAGTTACAATTCTTGCAATCCATTAACAGCAGCCATGCTGGGTGAGAATGATGGGAACTGTAGACCAGAATATTTGGCAGGCCAACAGCTTCTGCCCTTTAAATTGTCCTAACAATACTTTTCAATAAATATAGACTGGTTTATATTCTCAGAGCTGGAGAAATATAGCAACAGCAAACCCCATTCACCTTGATCATCCTCAGATACACCTGGGTGAGAAAGATCCAGAATGATTTGTTCCCGTAGCACTTTGGGGTCATAGATATGAAGTTTTGCACCTTCATCCATTAAATACTTGCTGATGTAGATGCTGGAAGATTCTCTAAGAAAAAATTGAACAGCTTTTTATTGGTAAGCCACCATGAGATAAAGTTAATATTGATGAATTCATTACACTCAGTAATCACAAGATGACATTTGGGATACAGGGGGGCAGGAGGTAGACAATAACAGGAAGTATTTCTGAGTAAACACACCCAGATTTTACTGTAAAGCTAGAAGATGAAGCCCCACCAGTATGCTTGCTAGTTTCAAAAAAGAGCTGCTCATGGAAGCTACAAATATGGCTATAAAAAACTATACTCCTCAGGAAATAGATTGTGCATTTGTTTTCTTCAAAGGAAATCATTTCATTTCCATGACAATCTGAACCATACACAGAAGCAGCATCATTGCTTATCATAAAACACCAAAAGAAGAATAAATATTAAGAAATAAAGAATATAAACAAATGCACCAACAGATTCA
The DNA here is from genome assembly GCF_019175285.1 of Sceloporus undulatus. Classification (NCBI taxonomy): domain Eukaryota; kingdom Metazoa; phylum Chordata; class Lepidosauria; order Squamata; family Phrynosomatidae; genus Sceloporus; species Sceloporus undulatus. Next base: position 117,005,601 of record NC_056526.1, read on the forward strand.
GTTGCTTTTCCCTTTGTCCCTGTCATGATGCATCCTGTACTCAGCAGTGTAAACGTTTCAAGACACATGCTGCTTGTGAAAATCTTAATGGTTAACAGAGGGCCAACAGCTCAAATAGTAAAGCAGAAGCTCACTGCTGAGTCACTGTATTTGCATGCCTTTTAGCCTCAAGGCCATAAAAAAGAGGTGAGGCCACTGCAGGTGAAAGGAAACTTGAAAAGACGTTGTCAGATGGCTATTGCTCCTTTTTCCTTTCTTGATGCAACAGCTTTGACTGGATGTATGAAGTAGCCCATAAAATCAAACTCCCAAAAGAAAGAGAAAGGGCATTTATGTTCTACTGCATATAATTTGGTTAAGTTCTATAAGAGAAGAACCAAACAATACAGTCCCCCCCTGTTTTTGCAGACTTCAAATCTGCATCTCTCACCTATTTGTGGGTGGGAAACAGAGGGGGACAAAATGGGGGGGGGGGCATGCCAACATTCAAGCCACTGGGTCTTGAATGTAAGCGACTTTCTATTTTCGTGTGTGTGTGTGTGTGTGTGTGTGTGTGTGTGTGTGTGTGTCCTGGAATGGATCCCCCGCAAAAATGGAGGGGCAACTGTACTGAATTGTAGCTCCATTTCATTCCTCACCATTGCTAGGTTAGCTAGAACTGATGGGAATTGCAGTCTCCCCCCCCCCCCCCCGATGGATTGGGTTGCGGAGGCTTACAAAAAGTCTTACAAAATTTACAGCTGCAAAACAACACACTGGGTAGCCAGTCTACTTGCATAACGGATAAATTATTGTACTTTAATGAAAGAAATGTGGATCCAGATCCTGGTCTTAAACTATACAGCTAACTTTTGGGGCAGTCACTCTCTCAAGACAGCTCACCTCACAGGGGTTTAAGACATGGAAAATTGAAAAACTCCCCAGAGATGTAATCTTGAAGAATGGGCAGGTGGAGCAGCCCTCCACAGTGTCCCACCAGTGGCAGAAATACCTTGTCTGAGGTATCGGAGAGGGTCTTTTTAGCACTGGCACCATAGTTGTGAAACATTCTCTCCAACTGGCATCAATGCAGGTTTCATTTTCACACCAAATTAAAATCTAGCGGGGGGGGGGGACTGACATTATCCAATACATATGTACATATGGTTTTAGATTGTTTTAATTGTAAACTTTTAACATAGTTCATTTTAACATGTTTTAGAATGTCTGAATTATTTTTATTGTTTTATTGTTTTACTGTCTTATATTTTACACTGTTCAAAATGATTTTATTATAGACCAGCAAGATAACTTTGAGTACAGGGCAGGCTAAAATGTTCTAAAAAATAAATAGACTGACAGACAGACAGACAGAGATAGAAGCAGTTATTTACAGACTTCAGTACTGTACCACAAACTTTTTGATGAATCCATACACTTCTCATCTGCTGTGGGTCGCTAACAGATCTACTGAAAAGGTTTTGATATGCCACTATGTGTTAGAGTTGCAGGTGACAGCTAAGAGTCTTTAGAGAGTGAGCGTGAATGTATTTGTTATCTCTCTCCTTCTTCATGTTATCTCTCTCACTTTCTGCTTCTGTCTCATGAGCCTCTTCACATTACCATAAAAGGAACCTCAGTTTTAACTTGGGTCAGAACTGAGCTTTCATATCATCAGCTTACATGAGCAAATGATCCTGGCTCCACAGTGAGTTCAATTTGCATGACAAATAAGCACACACTTAAGCTTTTCAGTTGGAAGTTCTCTGGCTCCAACAGACTGTAAATCTGTGATGAAGTTCACAGCACAAGATCATTTGGTGGTTCAACAAACCAACCAGATGAACATCTGCCTGCACAGACAGCTACAAATGTGCAATGAACTCACTTGTAGGCTAGAGACAACTGCTGGGTAAATAAATGAAAGTACTGAATCAATTAAGCGTGGTTAAATAGTGAATATCCTCTTAATTAAGATGCCAGGGAGAATCTCTTTCTCTATCCAATCTTTTCCCAAAGTTTGTCATTCAATTATGTAGGTTTATTATGAACCAACAGCCAGAAATGATAACCTTTTGCTCATGAAACATTAAGGAACTTTATGTTTTTAATATTGCTGCCTCTCTCTACATTCTCCCCCATGCAGAATGCCAGATGCCATATGCAAAGTGCTCCACTTCAAAGAGAAGCCAACAAAAGTGTTAATGGAAAAGTGACAAACACTAGAAAGGGAATGAAAAAGATGTTTCTATTTCAGGCACCAAATTTAGATTTTCTTTGTGTAGAAATTGCAGTCTTTCAGGGTCAGAGCATGAAACAGTCCAGGTAATAGATGTTTAGGTGATTTTAACAACTGCCAATTCAGTTCACTTTGTATTACCTTGTGTCGCCTGTGTCTTTTTTGAATGCAAATCCCAAAATAGCTATCTTCTTGTCAGTGACAGTGTTAAACAAGCTGTCTATGATTCGTGAAGCAAATCTTCTTCTCTGATAGTCATTCATATCAATTACCTGCAATAATACAGGATACAGTGTTCTTGTTTGGTTGTCATAAGATGTTACCTATCACTACTCATAATAAGGAAAATGAATAAAAATAATCAGATACAAAGGCTCAAGAACATGTCTACAAGTTCGGAATTATACAGGATACTGTGTTCTTGTTTGGTAATAATAGGGTGTTACCTGTTGCTGCTCATGATAAGGAAAATTCATAAAAACCCAAATACAAAGGCTCAAGAACATGTATGCAGTTCAAAATAATTATACAAGTGTGTTTTTCTCTATTAACTTATACCACATGCATTTTTTTCTTCTGAGCCCAATTCTACCAAGAGCAAATAATTCTGTAGGCTCTTTTGGCAAGGAATGGTATTACAGCAGCAAAATAATTGCATGTGCAAGGGATGAAAATGTATAAGAAAAAGCCATGATGGTGATCAAGGTGGCCAAGAAGTTCAGATAAGCTGCTCTTGCATACTAGATGTTTCATAAAGTGTCCAAGTTTAGAATTCTTCTAGATGTGTTGGCCTACACTTCTCATCATCCTCAAAAGCCATGCCCCTGATGATTGAGGATCACAGGAGAAGTAGTCCAACATATTTAGGGGATGTCAGGAAGATTATCTACCACAATGAAGGTTAGATATTCAATTATCAACTGTACTTAAGTAACTGATGGTGTAAATACCATCACAGCCAAGCACCAGCCTCTTCAAAGCCAAATCTCAACACTGCATCTTTGAACCCAGCTTGCTACTGGACAGAACCCTCAATCATTTTCTGAGTCCTCAAAGTTCCTACTAGGGCTAATCTGCTATGTCAAGTCCTGTGGCTACTTGCTCCATCTAAATCAACTTCACTTGCTTCCTAAGGGGTTTGCTCAAACTGAACAGAGTGATCTGCCATGTACATCTAATCAGCAACATCCCCTTTGATTTTAATGAGGATTATTTTCCATCAATATATTTTGTGCTAATGTTATTCAAATCCAAAAGCATAATTGCTAAACTAATAATGATAATGGTAATATAATAATAAATGAACAAAAGCACTGCTAAAATATTAAAACATTTACATCACTCTACCTACTTTCTTCTGTGCATGCACACACAAAGAACACACACACACATACAGATGTGCTAAAGAGAGAGAGAGAGAGAGAAGGATGACTTCCAAGATAGATTGATTTTCAATTCTATTCAGACTCTTGTTAGTAAGGTGAGACAAAAGTTTGACTAGTGACATATTGTTAGGGCACAGTTTCCACTACATTTGTTCTTACCTGTTGCCAGTATCGAGCAACTTCTGGCAAATTCAAAGCCTCGCAAAGGTAAACCAGATTCAAAACATCTTTTTGAAAACAACTGCCACCAAATCCTGGAGAAAGGGGAAAAGTTCAAAACTCAGCCTCATCACATGAATTTCTTTTGGCACCCTGATCCCTATGCCTGCTTAAGTAAAAGTTACACTTCCATGAAGTAATCCCAGATGAATGAAGCCACTGAAGAATCAATCGGTACTTCCAATCAAGCCATTATTAATCAAATGGCTTACAGTTCAAGATTAATAATCAAACTTCATAAAATTAATCTGTTTTAAAATACTTCTTTTTTTTTAAATGCATGTTTTCCTTTCTGAGAACATTCTAAATCCTACTGAAATAATCAGAACTGTGTAACTGAAAGTCTAATTTTTTTGTTGACTCCTATGACTTGAGAATATAATAATTAATAAAATGACAGGAAGGCTTTCTTTAATTACAATAGTAAGTTATATTTCTTTTCTTAATCCAATTATTTATATATATATAAACATGCAAGCCAACAAGAAAAGGATCTTAATTATACAGCTTAAATGTCACTACAATACAATCAATAGTGTGAGGTAGTGGTTTGAGTGTTGGATTAGGCCACTGGCACACCAGGGTTCAAATCCATTTGGCCATGGAACCTACTGGCTGTCCTTGGCAAGTCACACACTCTAAACCTCTGAGGAAGGCAAAGGTAAACCCTTTCTGAACAAATTCTGCCAAGAAACCTCTGTGACAGGTTCAACTTAGGGACACCATAATTCGGGGGGGGGGGGGGGGGGATGACTTGAAGACAAACAACAACCTTCATTGTCCCATGAAGCAAGCCCCCTCCAACTCTACGAATCTATGGTAACTGCACACACTGCAGAAGAATCATTCAAGATGCAGCTCTCAGGTTGTGTAGCACTTATCTGATATAATTGTTCGTTTGATATAATTGTTTGATATAATTGTTTGTTTGGTTAAAGTAAAAACCACATTCTTTTCTTGGGACCCAAACATCGTGTTCAGTAGGGAACAATGGCAAATGATTACCACGCTATTTCAAGTTCCAGGATAAATGGAACTGCTTTCAGTTCTCCTATACTATTATTATCTATGTCAGGAAGGAGCAACATGTAGTCCTCTAGATGCTATTGAATGTCAGTTCCTATCATTTCTCACCTATGTTGGCTAGGGCTGATGGAAGTTGCAGTCCAACAATATCTGGAGGGCTACAAAACTCCCATTCCTGGCTTATGCTTTCCCATGACCCTATCAGTGTTACCATGTTCTCTCTAGAACAGGCATTTTCAAAGTGGGGAGGCCTAAGCAAAAGGAACCCCAGATTGCTTCCCACAGCAGCAGGCACTCAGTATCTGCAGGGGATCCATTCCGGATCCCCTTGCAGATACCAAATTCTGCAGATGATCAAGTCCCATTGTCCTCAATGTGGCGAGGCCACACAGCCGCACCACCACTGGGGCCAATGGAACTTTGCGGCCCCAACCATTCAAAGCCTGCCTCACTGCTCTCACCACAGTGGGTGGCTGCCTCCTCTTCCTCCTCACCCTGTCATTGCCTCCACCTCTTCCTCCTCTTCCTCCCACAGCCTCCTTCCTTCTCCTCCTCTCTCCCCTGCAGCCACTGCCTCCTTCCTCCTTCTCCTCTCCTCCTGCCACCACCTTCCTCCTCCTCTGCCTCTTCCTCTCCTGCCACTCCCCCCACCATCACGCTGTTCACTGATGCTGGGATTCGCAGATTGCAAGTCCATGAATATGGAGGGAGCACTGTAGTCACATTTCACTTACAAAGGTTATGAATCATTTTCTTTAATTCCAAAGGAAATCTGATCCTTTCCAGCCAGTATGACCATTCTGGATAAGCATTATGGAAACTGCAGTCCAACATATCAGAGGCCCACCAGGCTGAGGAAGGATGCTTTAGCTTTTTCCTCAACATTATTTGACTAGAGAGAGCATAAGCTCTGTAGTATCAATGGCTGTTTCTGCACAATCAATTGCCCTAAATCTCTTTATAAAAAGCTATGTAGCTTAAAGGCTAATTAAAAGCTGGTGCATTTAGCAAATGTCTGGAAACAGTGACAGTGATTTAAGAAAATCTGAACTGAAGGCCAATTTAAGAATGCCGTAGTGGTTGCTTATAACAGCCCGTCATCTAAACAATACTTCAACAAAAGCAGAGCTTGGGAATCTGCAGCTCCCACATGTTGTTGGACTACAGCCCCTATGATTCCTGGCCAATAGTTGTGCTGGCTGAGGCTTTTGGGAACTGTTCCAGCAACATCTGAAGGACCACAAGCTGGACAACTCTGGGCTAAAGGCAGCCCTTGCATCACATCAAAAGCAGCATATTGTCCAATTTACCAACACTGGCTTTCAGAAATTTATTTCCAATTCTTTGGTCCATTCCAATGGCTCTTGCAACCTCTTCAACATCAGCACCCGTTGCTTCACAAAGGGCACTTATGGAGTTGATGCTGCTAATCCTCTGGGCAAGGAAAGCATTAGCTGCCTGGAGAATGGAAAGAACAGAAAAGAACCTCAAGATGCTACATTCATTGGCATGTAGGATGGGCAATATGTAATCAAGTATAATATCTGCACTGGAACAAAAAAATATTAAAAACTGGATCATAGAAAATTCCAGTTACTTGTATGTAGAATACTCCCATGCTATGTAGAATACTTGTGTGAAGTGTAAAGATACCTAATTGAAGACTAAGGTTAGAAGACTAATTGAAGACTATGGTCCATGGAATTACCTTTCTCTTTTCTATGTATGGTAGTGAAAGCTGGGCAGTGAAAAAAGCTGACAGCAAGAAAATCAACTCAATTTATATGTGGTACAGGAGAAGAGATCTACAGATACTGTGGACTGGTAAAAAGGCAAATAAATGAGTGTTAGAGGAAATGAAGCCTGAAAACAAGCCTCAAGATGACTGAACTGACACTGTCATAAGAAGATGACTCACTAGAAAAGTCAATAATGTTTGGTAAGGTAGAGGCAGCAGGAAAATAAGACCAAATGGACAGATTCAATCAAGGAAGCCATGGCCCTAGGTCTGCAAGACCTGAGCAGGGCTGTTGACGACAGAGTGACTTACAGGTCTCTTATTTACAGGGTCGCCATAAGCTGAAGTTGACATGATGGCAGTTAACAATAAGAATACTTTCTGCACAAGGTTGAACTTTGGTGTATTAGCTTATAATTATAGTCCGCCCTCAGAATCTGCAAGCTTGCCATCCACTTGCAGAAGGCAAGCCTGCATTGTCCCCAATGGTGGTGCGTGCATGTGGCCACCCAGCCATTAGGGACAGCTTCCATTCGGAACGACTTGAAGACACCCAAAAACAATTAGGGCAAATCACATTTCTCAGCCTCAGGTGAAGGCAATGACACCCCCCTCTAGCCCCCAAAGGCGGGAAGGGCTCCTTCTGGCTGCCCAAGTAGCCCCTGCACTCCCCGAAAACAGATGATCCTCTTCCTCCTTCTGGGTCCCAGAAGGTTCAGGAGCAGAGACAAAGGATAATAATACAGTGGGCTATTCCCTTACGCAGGGATCCATTCTAGACACCTCTCCCCCCCATATAAGGGGAATTTCACATGTGCTCAAGCCCCATTAGAAATAATGGGGCTCATGCTTGTGGTGCAGTGCGCATCATGAGCGCACGCTATTACCCCTTCTGGGGCACATCAAGGCTTCTTCCGGCACAGCTTTCAGCATATGCTGAAAGCTGCGTTTATTGTACCCGTGTAAGACGCGGGTGCACTGTAATAAGGAAGAGGCAGCTTCAGCACCTGCATTTTGTGGAGAAGCCCCAGAATAGCTGCTTGGCCACTGGGAGCAGCATCTTCCAGCCTCTGGAGGCGAAGTGAGGTCCGTTCTGTTGTCCCTAATGGCAGCATGGTCATGTGCATGCATCGCCATTGCTCTGTATAGCAAATTCTTATCTCTTTCAAGCAATACAGAAAATATGAAATCTGTGGGGCTATTCAACAGCTGCTTGCTTTTTATATCATAAAACAGCGCTTGTCAAAGGCTAATGAAAGAGGAAGGCCAAGTGCTGCTAAGCTGACACTTTATACTTCATTTACTTCTCTGATATGAGAATATGAAATGATACCAACCAGTTTGGAAAGTTCAGAAGACCAGGTATTAGTGGTAAGAATTTTCTCATTGGGCACCCACTGCTCATAAACAGCGCACAGCGCACGGACAGCTTTCTGGCCCTCAGGAGTCTCATCACCACCAATCAACACCCGGTCTGGATTCTTCAGGTCCTTGATTGCTGTGCCTTCTGCTAGGAATTCTGGGTTAGACAAAACCTGCATGCAAAGGCCAAAAATGGGTTTGATACATGTCAATAAAGGCAAAATCTATTCACTATCACAATGGCAGAAATCCTACCTGTAAATTTAAGTTGGGCTTTGTATTGGCATCAAAGATACGGCGAATGCTCTCTGCAGCACGGACAGGGACAGTACTTTTCTCAGTCACAATTTTATAACCATTTGAATTTTGCACAATTCGTCTCGCACAGGCCTCAATATATTTCAAGTCTGCTGCTCGGCCTTTTCCCATTCCATAGGTCTTTGTTGGGGTATTAACCTAGTTAACAGATAAATATGAAAGTGATTATACAAAAGCGAACAAAAGCAATACAAAAGCAAACAAATAAATAACAGTTGCTATTTTTCTGTTAAGGTGCAGAGCTATTTTTCTGTTAAGGTGCCTTCTAGATGTGCTGTCTACAATTCTTACAAAGCCTTCTAGGATTGTCCCAACATAACTAAAGGGGACCAGGTTATAGAAGACTAGTCCATAAAATAAGTTATTGGGTGTGAGCAAGAGTGTGCATGTATGTTAATGGTGTGGAGACAGAGAGAGAATGAAATCTATGATGAGCTTTGGACTGGAACTTGAAAGGTATTAGGCAAAGGTTAAGTGAGCTTGTGCCCACTTACAAAGATAAAAGCAAAGGATAGAACATAGGGTTATGACCGGATGGGCAGTGATTTTCTGAGTGGAGGCCAAAGCTGATCATGTGATGAGGCATGATGTCAATAAACCATTTTAAGAATTATATAGCCAATGGGCCACACAAATGGGCCACACCACACACACAAATTTGGTTAAAAACAGAAAACTATGCTTCTAGAGGCCTAAAGGACATAGTTTTACCCTGGAGAACAGGTTAAGAGGTGACATGATAATCATGTTTAAATATTTGAAAAGATGACAAATTGAGGATGGAGCAAGTTTGTTTTCTACAGCTCCAGAAACTAGGACTTGGAGAAATGGATTCAAATTACAGTCCACCCAAACATTAGGAAGAACTTCTTGACGGTAAGAGCTCTTTCACAGTGGAATACATTACTTTGAAGTGTAGTGGAGTCTCCTCTTTGAAGGTTTTTAAACAGAGGCTGGAAGGCCATCTGTCAGTAGTTCTTTGTGTATTCCTGCGTGTTGGGAGTTAGACTGGATGTGAGTCTAGAAGTCTCTATATAATTACAAATCCTCCTCTGCATTTTAAGAAGGACCATAAGGATGAACTTTAAAAACCAGAAGTAACCAGAAAAAAAGCAGTGTGAGTTATGCAGTTTGGGGAGTGGGGTAGGCTCCAGCCCTCAAGCTGTCCACAGCTATTCATCTCTACTATAAATGCTACTAGATCAGGTTTGCTTTCTGAGCTACTCACTTTAAAGAATCTGCTCCTCTTGTTTTTTCTCAACAGAGACCTCCCTGGCATCACACTGAGAAACTTGCCATCCTTGACATGGACAGCCTGGAGGCTTGCAGCATAGCTTTTTGCATGGAAATACTGCTATACTATAATAAACCAGCAGAGTTGGGAACATTACTTTTTTGAACTACACTCTCAGAACCCCCCAGCCAATATGGTCAATGGCTTCACTGTCAACTTACATCCTATTTATATGAACAGACAGACTCAAGAAAAACTGCCCAAATGACTCCCACCAATAAAGAGAGATTTCTCATCTACGTGTCCATCCTTTAACAGACCGTCAGGGTGGCTCTACAGCTAGTAAGTACCAGTGGGCTCATGCAAGATTTATGAAAGGGCCATTCATGCAATACTGTGTGATCTTTATTCTGGAGGGGAAATTACTATTTCACACGTTTTCTTATTTATACCAGTTGTGAGAGTGCATTTTAGCTGCTGAGCCTCTTTGTCTCTATTTCACTGTAATCTAATTCTAAAATACAAAATAATTCTGAGTTTTTAATTAGAAATATTCCCTCCCATGGCCAGATTTTCACAGCGGGCTTGGAAATCAGGGACAGAGTACATGATTTGTGTACTACAAGTCCCAGAGTGCAATTTCCATCATCTCCATTAAGGGATGGGAAACTTTGAATCGGAACCTGGATTGCAAAATGTGAATAGGGCACACAGGTTTGAATATTTGCCAGAAGTCCAGTAAAGTCAAAGGAGCTAACTTCTGAGTAAAGGACAGAAAAGGGCTGTGATTTCCCCTGGGAACAGGCAAGTAATTCTGCCTCAGTAACCCCTTCTGTAATTTCTCTGGAGAAATCCTGATATTTAGAAGCATATATACTGCTCACAATTATCATAGCTATACAAATATATTGGTAATGAGCCTCATGAATACATGCTTGTGGAGCCCACAATAAACAGTTGAAGTATTTTTTCTTCCAACTCACATTCCGCTTCACTGTCCCCAACAACCTGTGCATAACAGCTGAGAAAAGTTCATTATGACAGCCACAATAAGTGACCTAGTTTTGTCCAACTTCCAATTGCTTCCAGTTCAGATTTGAATAGCTGAAGACAAATTAGTTTTTTGTGGGTTTTTTGGGCTATCTGGCCATGTTCTACAAGCATATATTCCTGACGTTTTACCAGCATCTGTGGCTGGCATCTTCAGAGAATGTATTACTCATGCCATAATATTTCCTATTTCTAAGTACTGTTGTGAAAGCTGGACAGTGAGGAAATTTGAGAGAAAGAAGTTCAACAGATTTGAAATGCAGCTCTTCAGGAGCATTTTGTAGATACCAAGGATTGCTAAAAATATAAATGAATGGGTCCTAGAGTAAATCAAACTTGAATCCCCCCAGAAGCTAAAATGTTTAAATTGAAGTAATTGTACTTTGGACACATCATGAAATGACATAACATGGAAAATATAATAATGCTTACTGAGGATGAAGGCAGTAAGAAAAGAGAAAGACTGCATTACAGATGCATTGATTCAATGAAGGAACCAACAGCCCTAGGTTCCAAGAGCTGAGCTGAGTTGTTGATGACTGGGCCTCATGAAGGTCTCTCATTCATAAGGTTCTTGTAAGCTGAAGCAAGCCTGATGGCCAACAACAACAACAGTAGTAGTAATGACTTACGGAAATAAACACAAGATCAGCATCTCTAATGGCATCATCAATGTTGGTGGAAAAAAAGAGATTCTTGCCTCTGCAGGATTCAACCACTTCTTTTAGCCCTGGCTAGAAAAAGATCAGTAGAAAGGTTCAGTAATAAAAACATGAGTAAAACCTAAGCAAACAGTATAGCCACCTTGTTTAGATTTTGCCAAGGTGCTAATCTCATTAATAATTTTAACTGCCTCTGGCCTGCCTGGCTCAGTGTGGCTTCCTCAAAAAAGCTTCTTATGAAATGGAACATACTTAATAGCAGAGATATCAGGAAGGGATATCTCCTTCCAATATTTTATTCTTTTAAAACTTGGCCTGCATATCAATTATTACTTTTGTAGCCCCTGTTAAACTCACTATATATGATAAACACAAAGCAGGTATATAGGTTAACCCCCTGCAGAGTGTCTTGCCCAGAATAAAAATTAGCTGATATTATGAAGGTACAGTATGCATTTTTCAAACTTCAGGAATAAACTGGTCCCATGTCAACACCATTTCTTGAGAACTTGTTGTCCAGTATAACGAAGTGTGCTCAGGGAGACATTAAACATACTGATGTACAACAGAAATGTCAAAATGAAGACAGCCTCTGTGGTTTATATGACCACAACAGCCTTGTTAAGTGAGTATGCAGCGAAACAGCCTGCCCCTTTGTGCCACCTTCTGGGTGGCTTGGGAATGCAGCGTTTACACACTGCACGCTCCCAAACCACCTGGTACTGTAGCTGCCCAGCCATTTACACAGGGGTGGCTTCATTAGGCTTTGGCAGTGTAGCATTTACACGCTGCACGCCACCATAGTATAATGAAGCCAGTCTTCGGCTGCAGTGCAGGCAGAAAACCTGTTTTTTGCCACTGCTTTTTCAGGTGGCTTCAAGGCAGACTGGGGCCTCAGTTGCTATGGCCCCAATGCAGTTGCTATGGCCCCAATCTGGTTTTGGAAGAGGTGTTTCAAGTTGCCCCTTCCACCAGTCTATTTTGCCCCTTAATCTGATATACAGTAATTAGCTCTATGATCTTAGGTGCATAGTGATTAAATTAGGTCTTCCTAATCCAAATCCAAGACTATTACCTGACATTTGCCTCCTTGGCATACCTAGTCAAGATATACAAGCTTAACTTAGATCCTCCAGAAAGCTCTCAGGTCTGCCAGACAGCATGATCAATTGCACAAGATTATGAGAGTTGTAGCCGCCACAACTTCTGGAAGAAGAAATGTTCTCTCCCCCCCCCCCCTGTTTTCAATTGGCATGGGCAACCTCAACAGTTCCAGCTCAAGGCCTCCAGAGCCTACCATGGTCCATACCTCTCACTGCAGTACATTGCCAAAATCTGTAGCACATGCCAGTCCCCAGATCTGGACAGTAAAACAAGCAGCTTGGGAGAAGCAAATATCTTGTTCTGTTTTAGACTTACACTTGCTCTGGAGTGAGATGATACTCTAAAACAAGCCCCACTCCAAGATCTAGTTGTAACATGCAAATATGGCTTGTTTTTCTGCCACACTGCTCAAATTCAGCAGCCTTGGGGACTACAAAAAGTGGCAGGAGGGAAGTCAGATATGGGTCACTAAGCTACATGTTGCTTATCCTTGCTTTATTTCCTTGAAAATCCCTTGGCTTCAGCTTCCCAGCAGACCCTGCAAAAAGGTGCAATAGAAGTTGTCTGAAGACTGGACATCCATTCCTTCTGAGAACTGATGCCCTGTGCCTTGAACTTATGTATGGGGACTTGTGTGTTTCTACTTGCTATGCCATGGCTTTATGTGGTTATTCTTGGCTCTCCTGATGTGTTTCCCATTGTTCTCATTTGTCCTCTAACATCATCCAGCAGTCAAGGCCCGTAGAGGAAGAAGTGGCTCTTGCCAGAGGTTTGAATTGTTCGCCAACATAGAACCTCTGAATTTAGGCTAAGAGGTACATAGAGTCCAAGGATTGTAAGTTCCCCACCACTGTTTTATATCCTGGGTTAAAATACAACTTATGGATAGGGCACAAGACTGTAACAAAGGTCACATTTCTTTACAGTTTAGATTACAATAAGAATAAACTCCAGCAACAGATTAAGCTGACAAGTCACGCATTCACGTCATATCTTCAGCAAATAAGAAAGTGTTTTAAAGTTCAACATTTTAAAGACATCTTAAGAGAATTCACCTTTCCTGTTCTGCTTTGTTTTCTTCAAAAGATAGTTTAAAAGTAACACAGGATATAGTATGTTCTCTGCCATAACCTGTGGCAATTTCTAAGACAATAGCCAACATTAGAGGAGTACGCAAAATTATTTGTCTGTATGCCCAGCATTCCACTGGTACAATATCTTTTTAATAGGTCCATCATCAGGAATTGGCTCCATTGGACCAAACTCTCCTACATCAAAATTTATCTGCTGAATTTGGATTGTGTTTATTTAACCAAGTAGACCTTGATTCAAAGTCCACAAGGAGAACTCTGAGCAAATGAACAGCATACACATTGTAGAAAGTTCACTTAAGTTTGTGCAGTGGCTTTAGGCAAGTCAACTACTTCTCACTTTACTTTGTTGACTTGGCAACTGTAAAGGTGAAATAGGATGTCCCATGTTTGCCACCCTCAGCTCACTGGAGGAAGAATGAGATGTAAATATAATTAATAGCATTAACATGTTTAATAATGAAGGCATGCCTTTTTAGAGATGGTTGTAACAAGAAGATTTAGCATGGAAGAAACAGCCAGGCAAATATATGGAAAAGGTTAAAATGTATATTATTACTATACCCCGCCTTTCTCCCAATATAGGGACTTGAAGCGGTTCACAGAAAATTAAAACCCATACAAATTAAAAACAATACAAAAATGTTTAAAAGTATAAATACAACATTTAAAAACCATTAAACAATTTATCAAGTTAAAGCATGAAATATTAAAACAGTAAAATATTTTGTAATTGTGCTGGCCAAATGGCTGTAATAAAGTTATTATTTATAAAACAGTAAAATGTATTTTAAAATCTCTGTGCAATTGTACAGTATTTAAAAGCCCAATGCTCACCATTGTGAAAAGCCTGATGGCACAAAATTGTATTTACACTGAAAGGAGAGCAGGGATGAGACTATCCTGGCCTTTCTAGGGAGGGAATTCCTAAGTCTAGGAGCAGCCACTGAGAAGGCCCTCTCCCTTGTTCCCATGAAACAAGCCTGAGAAGGTGTTGGGCAGAGAGGAGAGCCTCTCTGGATGATCTTGGAATGCTAATTGGCTCATAAAGGGAAATACTGTCCTTCAAATAACCTGAACCCAAGACATATAGAGTGAACGTGTGATGCAGTGGTTTGAGTGTTGGACTACGACTCTGATGAACAGGGTTTCTATTCCGCACTTGAGCATAAACCCCAGTGAATGATCTTGGGCAAGTCACAGTCTCTCAGCCTATGGCAATGGCAAACTCCCTCTGAACAAACATGCCAAGAAAACCCCATGATAGGTTTGCCTTAGGGTTGCCATAAGTAAAAAATGACTTGAAGGCACATAGCAACAGTAACAAGAAGTCATATAGGGTTTTATAGGTCAAAAGCAGCATTTTCAATTATACAATTAAATAAATTGTTTACCTCATAAATTGGAAGTGTGTCAGAATTCCAGGCATTGATTCTAGCTTCATTGACATCAACCACAGTGACCTTAATCTTTGGACACATATGAGCAATGACACTACATGTTGGCCCACCAACATAACCAGCCCCAATGCAGCAGATTTTCTTAATTTCAAACATGATTGTTCTGGTAAGAAGGAAGAAACAAATTGGAAGAGCTTAGCTTAGAGTAGTTCAGACACTAAAACATAAGCATATTCTTATATTACACCTCAATTAAACAGAAGAATTTCCTATAGTTAACTGTTTCTGCTTAATCACGTGCATGATCTGTGTCAGAAAACACTTTAAAGCTTTATTTATGCCAATTCAGAGGACTGCAACAAAATACTTAGCAAAATGTATGAAACATTATTAAAAATAAACCAGGTTTTTCACAAAAGACTGTTCCTAGAATAAATAATAATAATAATAAAATCTTTATTTCTATCCCGCCCTTCCAAGAAGATCAGGGCGGCTTACAACAGTGCAACAATGCACACAATTACAGAGTTAAAAGCACACAAGCAGCAATATACAATCTAAAACAACAATAAAAGCCCCATAGCCCGTCCTCATGGCCACGGGAGAGGAGGGAGGCCCGCAGGATTTTTAATCGGGGAATGCCTGTTTAAATAGGAAGGTCTTGAGATCCTTCCTAAATTGGGCCAGGGTGGTAGATGAGCGGAGCTCGGTGGGCAGCGTGTTCCAAAGGGCTGGGGCAGCTGTAGAAAAGGCCCTTCTTGAAGTAGAAGCCAACCTGGCCCCAGGCACCTTCAGCAATTGCTGCCCAGATGTTCTGAGGGTGCGAGGCGGATTGTACGGGGAGAGGCGGTCCTTTAGGTATCCTGGGCCCAAGCCATTTAGGGCTTTATAGGTAATAACCAACACCTTATATTGAGCTCGGAAGCGAATAGGCAGCCAGTGAAGATCTTTAAGTACAGGTGTTATGTGGCTGGTCCTGGATACACCAGTGACCAGCCGGGCTGCCATATTCTGTACCAGTTGAAGCTTCCGAGTTTGGTATAAGGGTTGCCCCATGTAGAGTACATTGCAGAAGTCCAGTCTTGAAGTTACCAGAGCATGTACCACAGTTTCTAGGTCCCTCCGGTCCAGGTATGGGCGCAGCTGGCGAATCAGCCGAAGCTGATAACAAGTGCTCCTGACCGTCGCATTCACCTGAGCAGTCAGATGAAGCGACGAATCAAGAAGCACTCCCAGACTGCGCACGGAGTCCTTCACGGGGAGCGTGACCCCGTTCAGGACAGGTGGAACCACCGCCATTCCTGGACCGGGGGAACCTATCACTAGTACCTCCGTTTTCTCTGGATTCAATTTGAGTCGGTTGTCCCTCATCCAGCCCATTACTGACTCTAGACAGGCCACGAGAGAAGAGACGCCATCCCCAGTCACTGCATCAGTCGGAGACATAGAGAAAATGATTTGGGTGTCATCAGCGTACTGATAACCCCGCGCCCCATGTCTCCGGATGATCTCTCCCAGCGGTTTCATGTAGATGTTAAATAGCATGGGAGACAGAATGGCTCCTTGAGGGACCCCGGTTTTAAGGGCCCGCTCGCTGGAGCACACGTCTCCCAGCTGCACCATCTGGGACCTCCCAGAGAGGTAGGAACGGAACCACTGGAGCGCAGTGCCCCCGATTCCCACCTCAGCCAGGCGCCCCAGAAGGATACCATGGTCTATGGTATCGAAAGCCGCTGAGATGTCCAAGAGCACCAACAGGGACACGCTTCCCCGGTCAGCGCTCAGACGGAGATCATCGACCAAGGCGACCATGGCCGTCTCAACCCCGTGACCCGCCCGGAAGCCAGTTTGAAATGGATCCAGATAATCCGTTTCATCCAAGACCGTCTGAAGCTGGAACGCAACCGCCCTCTCGATCACCTTCCCCAAAAATGGTAGCAGCGAAACAGGCCGATAATTATTATGTACCAGGGGGTCAAGGGAGGGCTTTTTTTAGGATCGGTCTTACAATGGCCAATTTAAGATCCGATGGAAATTGCCCATCCCTGAGAGAGGTGTTAATTATCCGGCGTAACAACGTCGTTACCACCGGTCCCCCCCTGGGCCGCTAACCATGAGGGGCAGGGATCAAGAGAGCAGGTTGTTTTCCGAACACTTCCGAGGATCTTGTCCACATCCTCGGTACTCACCAACTCAAACTGATCCAGTGTAACATAGTCCACGGAGGCTCTGGACACTTCTACCCTTGGCTCTGCCATAACGTCGGCGTTCAGACCTTCGCTTATACGAGAAGTTTTATCCGCAAAAAAGTCGTTAAACAGGTCACAGCAGGCCTTAGAAGGTTCAAGGATCTGGTTCAGGGCAGGAGGGAGCTGAGTTAGCTCCCTGACCACCCTGAACAACTCTGCCGGACGCGACTCAGCGGACGCAATACGAGCACCATAGAACGAATTCTTTGTTGCTCGTATTGCCTCTCCGTAGTCCTTTAACAATCGGTCTAGGAGAGTCTTGTCGTCTAAGCAAAGGTGTTTCCGCCAACGGTACTCTAGCCGTCGCAGAACCCGCTTCCTCGCCCGGAGATCTTCCGTATACCAGGGCTTACGATTGGAAGCGGGCCTGAGAGGACGCTTGGGAGCGATTCTGTGTATAGCCCCAGAGAGGCCGGTATTCCAGATACCGGTAAGGGCATCAACAAGAGTCGTCGTCGTTTCCAACCATGAGCCCCTCTAAGGCTTCTTGGAACCTTTCAGGTTCCATCAGCCTTCGAGGGTGGACCATCCTAACTGGTCCACCACCCCCGGGGGGGATCTGGGTAGAAGCCTTGATTTTCACCTCTACCAGGAAATGATCCGTCCATGACAGGGGGGAAATAGAAGTCAATAAATCCACCTAGCTCACCTGACCAAATGCTGTTTCCTTGCTACCGTACAGTGTGATGTTTCATAATAATTTAACAAATGTTGGGTCTGAGTTGGTGACCTATCCAAATACTATTTCTTTATACACACACACAGAGGATGCTGTGAACAAGAGAGATGACTCTGTCTCTCCAACATGCTCAATATTCATGTGCTGAAAAAAATTAATGTTTCTCAGCTCTAGTATAAGTTTAGGGATGAAAGCGAAGGAACCAAAAAAACCAAACAAAAACCTTTGTAACTCCTCCTAATTTGGCAGTCTCAAAAGCCATGTCAGTTAGATGAGAACCAGCTCACAAGGAATGAACCAGCAATTTGGATGGTGTGGCGAAGGTTCTGCTGCACAATACACACACACAAACTCTCTTTCTCTTTGATACACACCCAATGTGTGAGGATTTCACAACTGGTTGTTGGCCTTGCCCTGCTTTGTGGATTGGCTGGACTTCCTGTAGCTGCTCCAACAGTTCAAATTACAAGGGTTTCTTTTTTCTCCCTTTAAATGGCTTTTTTAGAGGTTGGTTTGACTGGACTCTCACACAAGCACAGCTGTGGTTTCCAATATATATACTCACAGAAACTCTGTTGAGGCAGAACATACAAGCTATTCTGGACTCAATGAGTCTGTATTCCAGCACTGATGGCTCTGTTGATCACATCTGGCTTAGCATATGACCCAACTGTAATCACATCAGCTCTATTTGTTTTTTGGGCAAACGATTTAACAATATTACACTGCCAGGAGAAGGCACAGCTATTTTGTTTAATCACTTACTAGAAGAACTGCATTGCAGCACTCAACCAAAGGTCTACCCAGTCCAAAGTTTTCTTGTCTACAGTGCCTAGAACATGGATAAGTTACCTTTTGGAACTACATTTCCCAGACTTCTCCAATTCATATGGGCATTCTGATTCAAACATTCTGAGAGGTGAAGTCCCAAAAGTAACTTTTCTGAGTTCTGGACAAATGCTCTAGGAAATTCCCATCAACACATTATGAAGAAAACAATCTCCTGTCCTTTATCCTTGGCACCTGGTAGATAAAAATGAAATGAAATATCCTCTGAACACTGGAATGCTATCTATGCTATTTCAGAGCATAGTAATTGACAGAGCAATCATGAGCAATGTATTGCTCTCCTGATGTTCTTAGAATGCAGCTCCCATCAGTTTAATATGTGATTAGGCTATAAAAAAGTAGGATTAGTTTGGAGTATGCTTAGCCTGGAGAAGACAGGACTGAGAAGGGACTTGATAACTACCTTTAAATATCTGAAGGGCTGTCATGTAGATGGTTGAGCAAGCTTGTTTTCTGCTATTCCTGAGAGTAGGAGCCAAAGTAATGGATTCAAACAGTAAGAAAAAAAATTCCAACTGAACATAAGAATTTCCCAATAGTAAGAACTATCTGACAGTAAGACAGTGGACTCTCTTTGTTGGGGGATTTTAAACAGAAACTACATTGCTACCTTCTCAGGGGTTCTTTAGTAGTAGATTCTTGGAAGCAAAGTGTTGGATTAGGCAGTCCTTGTAGTTTCTTCCCATTCTAAGATCCCCATATTGCAGTTGGTAGGAGTAGCTAATCTAGCACATATGCATTCACATTAGGAACAGATAACCTTCTGAACACCAAACATCTTGTGAACTAACTTGATTATATATTGCATAAGTATTTCCTTTTGTCTACCCTCACTCACCCCATGGACTGGTTTCTCAGCAATGATACTCTTGTACTGTTTCAAAGGATGCATCACAAGCTAGTCTAGTGGATGATAGTTTGAACTTGAAACCTAAAATAGTCCTTAGTTTACATCCAATCAAACCATTTGCAGAGTATTTTCCAAAATGGAACTACCAGTAGATGTCCAGGTTAAAAAACAAAACAAAACATATCTCCTCAAAGTTCCATTTGTGAAAGGCAATAGTTACAACTTACAGCAAAAGTAAGGTCTCTACTGAAATGGATACATGTACTGTCAACAAGATGAGGCTAATACCATAGGAACCACCAAAATTATAGGACAGCTGAGCCAGAATAATTATTGTAAAATCTATACTCTGTAAATAAGCCAATCCAAGTGACCTAGTACAATAGTTTCCAGTCTTTGGGTAAATTCAACCATTACTCCCCAAACAGACTAGATGGATTGAATCAATGGAATTTACACATAAGTGTTGATATACCAAATCCTCACTACCCCAATGGGTCATTCCGACTAACAACTAGATTTTAGACACTTGGGGTCTTCATATATTCCTGGACAGCAGCTCCCAGAGTCCCTCACCACATGTGATGGTGGCTGGAGTTTGTACAAGATGAAGTCTAACTATACTCAGAGACCCATGTTTGGGAACCAATGCCCTAGTGGACCTAATCCCAAGCCATATAGAACTGTGAAGATAAGCACTGGCATCTTCTGCTTACCTTTAGAATTCTATAGGATGCCTTCAGTGCCCAGAAAGGAATCAAGAAATCCTACACGGGTGGGTTGCTGAGTGAATGTGGCTGTGGCTTCAATTCCTCACCTACACCTACAAGTTCACTGGTTAATCATTCTCTGCCAAACTTTCATCATAGAAGTGTTGCAAGGATGAGATAAAATTGCACATACTCTGTCCAGAACTTCTTTCAGGCCACAAATGTAGTTAATAAATATAATGATACAGCAATTATAACTAATGTGCCAGACTGATGTAATGGTTTGACTATTGGACTAGACACCAAGACCAGAGTTCAAATTCCCACTCAGTCACAGAAACTCTGTGGGTGACACACTCAGAGGAAGATGGCAAATCTCCTTTGAATAAATCTTGCCAAGAAAATCCTATGCAACAGCCTTCCTAATTCAGAGACAACTTGAACGTACATAACAGAGCAACAATAAATATTGTAGCATGCAATGTTATTGGAAAATATAGTTGCTTCTGGAGATTCTCCCAGAAGTCAAACTATGTATACTAAAGATGCCTGTCTTTCTATGGAAGAAATTTAAGTTAGAGAGATCGGGCATCAATAGTGAATTGTTCTTCTTCTTATTATTTTTATTATATTTATTTGTTCTTATGTGCCTTCAAGTCATTTCCAACTTACGGTGACCTTAAGGTGAACCTACTATGGGGTTTTCTTGGCAAGAGTTGTTCAGAGGAGGTTTGCCATTGC
Source organism: Sceloporus undulatus (assembly GCF_019175285.1). NCBI lineage: Eukaryota > Metazoa > Chordata > Lepidosauria > Squamata > Phrynosomatidae > Sceloporus > Sceloporus undulatus. The sequence goes on from NC_056526.1 coordinate 117,026,486, forward strand.
CTTCCCCTGAGGCTGAGAGAGAGTGACAAGGTCACTCAGGTTTCATGGCTGAGCAATCCTGCCACTAAGAGTGAAGGACCCTTCCCAGTTCAGACCATGGAGCAATAAGCCAGAGTGTGAAAGTTACTCCAGATTAATCATACACATCGCAATGTGATTGTATTCATCTAAATTACAAAAGAAATGAATCCTGAACAGCCCTATTTTTGACAAAGGAAACTTGATCTGGCCTTCCACCCTTTCATAGGTTGGTAAAATGAGCACCCAGCTTGTTGGGGGCAATTGGCTTATACATTCTAAAACATTGCAGAGAGATCTTCTAGCACCTTTGAGACTAACTAAAAGAAAGAAATTGGCAGCATGAGCTTTCGTAGGCTTACATTTACTTCCTCAGATGCACTTGATGGAAGTAGACTTTAGTCTATGAAAGTTCATGCTGCCAACTTCTTTCTTTCAATTAGTCCCCATGGTGTTACAAGATCTCTCTACAACTGATTCTACAGACTAACACAGCTATATCTTTGAATTCTACCACATTACAACCGCATACCACATACAACTGCTTAGAGTGTGCTTAGTTCACTATGAAATGGAATAGTACTTGCTATAACTACTGCTATCTGCCCTTAGTTTTCCCACTCACCCAAAGACAACACAATCACTTTAAAGACATGGAGCAGTCTCGCAAAGTGACCAATGAGAAACGAACACAGAAAATGCAAGAGAACAAGTGCAAGAAAAGGAACAATGTTGAGATTCCCATTCTCTGCAATGCAAGAAATTAGGGTGTGTTGTATGTGCATGAAGGAATAATTCATGTGGCAGCCAGAATTCTTATTTGGTGGGGAAATGCCTTCAGTTTCTCCCCCACGCTCTGGGGATTGTTACAGGAAGTCGGATTGCAAAACCTTGTGTGAAAACCCACAAACGGTCAGTCAAAACCATTACATCAGTCTGGCACATTTGCTGTATCATTATATTTATGTGAGGAGGGAAGAGCCTGGGATGCCTTTGAGGAAGCTGAAAGGCCAGAATGAGCTCCTACCAAGCTCAAAATATGTGGAAATCAATAAAAATCACACACAGGAGAGACCTCTAGATTCATGTGGAAAGGAACCTCTCCCCTCCCTCAAAGTCCCTGTAAGAAACGCTCATGTGCAAAGCCATCCCCAAAACAGGGGAAAGAAGAATAGCAATAGCAATAGCAGCTTCATTTATATGCCACTTCATACTGCCTAAGCAGTCTCTAAGTGATGTGAAGTCGAAGGCTTTCATGGCCGGCATCCATAGGTTTTTTTGTGGGTTTTTTGGGCTATGGGGCCATGTTCTAGAAGAGTTTCTTCCCGACGTTTCACCATTCTCTGAAGATGCCAGCCATAGCTGCTGGCAAAACGTCAGGAAGAAACTCTTCTAGAACATGGCCACATAGCCCCAAAAAAACCACAAAAAAACTATAGCATCTAAGCGGTTTACAACTGTAAGCTAATTGACCCCAACAAGCTGGGTACTCAGCAACCTCAGAAGGATGCAAGTCTGAGTCGACCTTGAGTCCCAGACTGGAAATGAACCCACAACCTTGTGGTTTCTGAGTGAGTTGCTGCAGTACAGGCATTTAGCTGCACATACATCTCAAATTAACAAAATAACTAAATAGATGAGGAAGGGTAGGGCTGGGTAGCTGAATTCTGGCTTGACCACGGAAAACACACCTTGGGCAAGTCACCCTCTCTCAACTTTAGAGGATAAAATCATAGAGGTGGAAGAGACTCCAAGGGCCATCCAGTCCAACCCTATTCTGCCATGCAGGAACTCACAATCAAAGCACCCCCAAGAGATGGCCATGCAGCCTCCGTTTAAAAACCTCCAAAGAAGGGGACTCCACCAAACTCTGAGGGAGTGTGTTCCACTGTCGAACAGCCCTTACTGTTATGAAATTCCTCCTAATGTTAAGATGGAATCTCTTTTCCTATAGTTTGGATCCATTGTTCAGAGTCCTATTCTCTGGAGCAGCAGAAAACAAGCTTGCTCCATCCTCAATATGACATCTCTTCAATTAGTTAAACAGTGCTACCATATCACCTCTTAACCTTCTCTTCTGCAGGCTAAACACATCTGGGTATGTTTAGCCTGGAGAAGAGAAGGTTAAGAGGTGATATGATGGTCCTGTTTAAGTATTTCAAGGGGGCCCCTAAGTCTCTCCTGATAAGTATTGGGGGGTTTAAGTCTTTCCCCATAAGTACTTGAAGGGGGGGTCTATGTCTCTCCTCACAAGGCATGGTTTCCAGACCTTTCACCATTTTGGTCACCTTCTTATGGACATTCTCCAGCATCCTCATTCTCAACAACACAGGGAGCTGGGGATGTTCAGCTTGGAGAAGAGAAGGTTAAGAGCTGATATGATATCCCTGTTTAAATACTTGAAGATATGTCATGTTGAGGTGGGAGCAAGCTTGTTTTCTGCTGCTCCAGAGAACAGGAACAGGAACGATGGATGGAAGCTCCAGGAACAGAGATTCCACCTCAACATTAGGAGGACCTAACTGACAGTAAGGGCTGTTCGACAGTGGAACACACTCCTTCCTCGGAGTGTAGTGGAGTCTCCCTCCTTGGGAGGTCTTTAAACAGAGACTTAATGGCCATCTGTGGAGTATGCTTTGACTGAGAGTTCCTGCATGGCAGAATGGGGTTGGACTGGATGGCCCTTGGGGTCTCTTCCAACTCTATGATTCTATTTGAAACCCCCTCTGAAGAAACCTGCGGAGGGGTAAAAACCCAGGATAGAGGGTCGCCATAAGTCAGAAACGACCTGAAAGCACCCAATAACAACAACAAAGGACTGGGGAGCATAGAAGAAGGAGACACACCCTCCCCAAGAGCCATAGCCAGCAGTGCATAGAAAGGCAGCCACAGAGAAGGAACCTACCGTGATTGCAATGCCTTGGGAAATTCAGGAGGAGGAGGGGAGGATGTGAGCCGCCCCGAGTGAAGAGGCGATGCCCTCCTTCTTCCTGGGCGATGGAGCCCTAAGTCGGTCCTGCCTTGGAGAGGCTCTTCAGGAGGGAAGGGAGGAAGGCAGAGCCAGACCCCAGTGAGCCTCTGGAACCTGGGAGGAAAGGGAGAAAGGGCGGGAGGGCAGCCACTTCCAAGAGAGGAAGAAAGGAGGGAAGGACTGGAGGGGAGCAAAGCAAAGCAGCAGCAGGAGGAGGAGGAGAAATGTGGGCCTGGCCCTTGGGCTCCTCCTCCACTGGGCAGGACTCAAGGCCTGCTTCTGATCTGAGGATAGAAGAAGGAAGGGGCTCAGGGGTCGCCCGGCGAGCCTGGGAAGCCATTTGCGGCCTGGCGGAGGGGTAAGCCTCGGGCTGGAGTGGCTTCGCTGCCTCCCCAACCAGCGCCCCCTTCGGGCCAGTGCGTAAAAGAGACCCCAAGGCCATCCAGTCAAATGTCTTTTTAGATTGTAAGCCTGAGGGCAGGGAAGAGTCTGTGTAAGGATCCGTAAGCCACTCTCAGAGGCTGAAGAGCAGAGTATAAATACAATAAAGAAATAAAACTCCATCCTGCCATGCAGGAACACACTATCAAAGGCAGATATGGCCACCCAGCCTCTGTTTAAAGGCCTCCAAACAAGGAGATTCCACCGCACTCTGAGCCTTTACTGTCAGGAATCATAGAGTTGGAAGAGGCTTCAAGGGCCATCCAGTCCAACCCCATTCTGCCATGCACAACTCACAATCAAAGCATCCCCATTGAGAGATGGTCACCCAGCCTCTGTTTAAAGGCCTCAGGGTGACACTTTAGATATGCTGAATTCTTTCCCCCAATAGTGCTTTGCATAGCTTTTTAAAAGTCCAGACTAAACCCTGGAGCAGATGTACTGCTCCACTGATATGAACACCACCCTCCAAATTCCCAGTGTGGCACAAGCCTACTTAATATTGACATGGTAACCACTATGTCACCTTTTCTTTGTGATGTATCTGAGTTCCAGTGGGGAGAGGAAGTGAAGGGACTAGCAGTGGAGGCAGATGTGCTTGATGATACACTGGCACTGTTTCTAACAAAGGGAATCGAAAGTTATCTTCTCCCCTACCTAACCAGACTCCTGCTAGTTTTGAGAAAATTAGTATTTGGTAAGTTAATGATAGTATGACTTGGTAATAAGATTGGAAATGTATATTATACACCTGTGAACTCTGCACTCTGAATAAAAATATAAATAAAAAATAAGCACCTGATGCTCTGGATTTATAATCTCACTGCCTCTCTTGGACAGGTGAAGGCATGATGGACAGACTTTGGGAATTAATTACCCATTTGCTTCACAAAGAGAACAAGAAAGGTGGTTGCCGTGGAATTTCCTTTGAGGAACTGGTGTGTAGAATGTGCTGTGTAGTCTTGGATGAAACTGATTATCTGGACCCATTACAAACTGGCTTCAGAGCGGGCCATGGAGTTGAGACTGCCATGGTCGCCTTAGTCAATGATCTCCGTCTGGGCATGGACAGGGGAAGTGTGACCTTGTTGGTGCTCTTGGACATCTTAGCAGCCTTCGATACCATTGACCATGGTATCCTTCTGGAACGCCTGAGAGAATTGGGTATCGGGGGCACTGCGCACCAGTGGCTCCGGTCCTACCTCTCAGGAAGATTCCAGATGGTGAAGCTGGGGGACAGTTGCTCTTGTAAAAGAGAGCTAACATCTGGTGTCCCTCTGGGCGCCATTCTGTCCCCCATGCTGTTTAACATTTACATGAAGCCGCTGGGAGAGATCATCCGGAACAATGGAGCGTGGTGTTATCAGTACGCTGATGACACCCAGATCTATCTCTCCATGTCTCCGACTGATACAGTGACAAAGGATGGCACCTCTCCTCTGGATGCCTGTCTGGGGTCAGTAATGGGATGGATGGGGGAAAACAAACTCAAGCTGAATCCAGAGAAAACAGAGGTACTTGTGATAGGTACCCCAAGTTTGGGCAGGGAAATTTGCCATCCAGTCCTGGACGGGGTCACACTTCCCCTAAAGGACAAAGCACGCAGTTTGAGAGTACTCCTGAATTCATATCTACAGTTATCATCTCAAGTGGCTGTGATGGCCAGGAGTGCTTGGTACCAGCTTCAGCTGATATGCCAGCTGCGTCCCTGTCTGGACCGAAAGGACCTTGAAACAGTAGTACACGCACTGGTAACCTCCTGTTTGGATTTCTGCAATGCGCTCTACATGGGGCTACCTTTGTACCAGGTTTGGAAGCTTCAATTGGTTCAAAACGCTGCAGCCAGATTGGTCGCTGGAACCTCAAGGTTGGACCATATAACACCCGTATTAAAATCTCTTCACTGGCTGCCAATTCGCTTCCGGGCCCAATACAAAGTGTTGGTTATTACCTATAAAGCCCTACATGGCTTGGGCCCAAGTTACTTGAGGGAACACCTCTCCCTACATAATCTGCCCCGCACTCAGAACAACGGGGAAATTTTTACTTGAACACCCCAAGGTGAGACTGGTAATGACTCACCAAAGAGCTTATACAATGACAGCTCCAACTCACTGGAATGCACTCCTGGAGGAGATTCAATTCAGTTGTACATTGGAAGTCTTCAAGAAGGCATTGAAAACCTATCTCTTCCAGTTAGCATATCCTCCTGATTCTCTTTAGAGAAAGTATTCTCCAACTAGATTAGACGACTACCCATAACTGATATCCCAACTATCCTAACTACACTGTTTTAAAAAATTGAATTGTTTATAACTATTTTTATAATTGTTTTTAATATTGTATTTGACATGTGTCATAGAGTTTTATCGTATGTACACCGCTTTGGTGTGGAGGAAAAGCGGTATATAAAAAAAGTTTTATTATTTAATTATTTATGTATATCACTATCAAGCTGGCCTATTATCTGTGCAGCCCCCGAGTAAGTATTTCTATTATTATTATTATTATTATTATTATTATTATTATTATTCAGCAAAAGGCCTGGAAGCTGCACTAAAGTTGCATTTCGGTCCTTAGAACTGGATCATGGCTTTGGCGCAGCTTCCAGACTCTTCAGACGCATGCATCATTTAAACAGCATACCTCCAAAGTGACCCGAAGCAGCTTTATTTTGGCCATGATGGACAGACTTTGGGAATTAACTACCCATTTGCTTCACAAAGAGAACAAGAAAGGTGGTTGCTGTGGAATTTCCCTTGAGGAACTGGTGTATAGTGTGCGCTGAACATAACACTCAGAACATCCAGGACAAATTTGTTGGAGGTCCCTAGGTCAAACTTTGCACGGACCTCACAGAGGGCTTTTGCCATCGCTGCCCCTTCACTTTGGAACAAGCTCCCCGTAGAGCTTCGCTCCGTTGCCTCACTAGATATTTTCAAGAAAAATCTGAAAACGTATCTATTTCGGTTGGCCTTCCCACTTTAGTTAAATTGTTTATTTTCCTGGCCCTTATTTTTTTTCCCTTTCGACCCCGGACCATTGTAAATTAATCTCTCTTTCTCTTTGCCCTTCACATGTGTATTTAATTGATTTCCTGTTCCTGTTCCTTGTAGTAATGCTTTTAACTTTTATATTGAATTTTTATCTTGTATTGTAATGTTTTAAATTTTGTAAGCCGGCTTGATCATAACTATGGAAAGGCGGGGTAAAAATAAAAATTATTATTATTATTATTATTATTTATACCTCCAAAGTGACCTGAAGCAGCTTTATTTTGGCCTGTCTGTATGGGGCCTAAATTATACACCGGGCCATTGATATCCACTGGGTTTTCATTCCAGTGCCCCTGGGGATGTTTGAACAATCACTTGTCCGTGCCTATATTAGCAAATTGGGATGAGTTAAATGAGAATACAGGTTGTTTAGGGGAATACAGGGTGTCTGAAGAAATCCCAAATATTTTCATTTTAACTTTAACTGAGAGATGGCGATATGTCCCATTTAAATATACATAATATGCATGTGGATTTGCACCATGAGAACGAAGCAGCTGAGGAGGGCCCACAAGCCGAATGATTCTGAGGGAAGACCGTGGGAGCACCCCAGCAGCTGATATCCAAAGATAAACAAAATTAGCTGCAGAGAGGCTTGAATGCTATGTCCTGGGAGTGGAGTTGGAAGAGACACCAAGGGCCATCCAGTCCAACCCCATTCTGCCATGCAGGAACTCACAATCAAAGCATCCCCATTGAGAGATGGCCATCCACCCCTTCAAATACTTAAAAAAGGCTATCATATAACCATTTCTTCCCCAGGCTAAACATACCCAGGTCCCTAAGTCGCTCCTTATAGGACACGGTTTCCATGTCCTTCTCTATTTTAGTTGCCCTCCTCTGGACATGCTCCAGCTTGCCAACATCCTTTTTGAATTTTGATGCCCAGAACTGCCCATATTGGTCCAGTTCTGGGTTTCTTGGATCCAACTTGGTCCAGTTCTGGGTTTTCTGGACCTTACTTAGTCCAGTTTTGGGTTTGTTGGACCCAACGTGGTCCACTTCTGGTTTTCCTGGACCCAACTTGGTTTGGTTCAGTTCAGTTTCTTGGTATTCCAGGTGAGGCTTGACCAAAGCACTATTACTTCCCTTGACTTCAGTTCATTTCCAACTTATGGCAACCCTCTTGTGGGGTTTTCCTGGCAAGATTTGTTCAAAGGAGGTTTGCCATTCCCTCCCTCTGAGGCTGAGAAAGTGTGACTTGCTCAAGGCGACCCAGTGGGGTTCATGACCGAGCAGGATGCAAACCCTGTTTTCCAGAGTCCTAGTTCGCTGCCTTTATTTCCACCCAAACAGGAAATTACAAGTCAAGTTCAGCAGTGCCTCAGCCTTTCCGTTTTGATAGCACCATAAGCAGCTTTATAATCGCTCTGAATAGATTCCCCTTACTAGTGGACAGCTAGAAAACAATTACATTATATAGGTTTCAAAGCAGTGTCTGCACATCACCTTTTAGAAAGTAAAATGTTCTTGAGATCTTGTAGCACCTTTGAGACTAGCTGAAAAGAAGATGTTGGCAGCCTGAGCTTTCAGTAGACTTCAGTATATTTCCTCAGATGCACTGATGGACCACCAAATGCATCTGAGGAAGCACAGTTAAGTCTAGGAAAGCTCATGCTGCCAACCTCTTCCTTTCAGTTAGTCTCAATTTGCTATAAGAGCTCTCTACGTACTGATCCAAGAAAAATGGAGGACATGGCCAAATAAAAGCTCAGAACACTCATATAAATGTAAATCCATGTTTCTTAGCCATGCTTAGAATGGAGGACATTCTAAAATTCCTCCTGGACAGAAGGTGGAAATGGAGGGCAGGTCCTGGAAAAGAAGGATGTGTGGTCACCCTGGTTGGGACACAACAAACTCTCCTGGGACTGAGTAGTTAAAACCTGTGGTACTAATAATAATTCCCAGTAGATTGATCCCATTGCATAATGCAATCCTTTGCTAATTTTGTTATCCCGTGAAATATGGTTGCACAAGTGTCAAGAGCTGACTGTTACCCCTGGAGATTTAGTGACTGGCAACTACAAATTACCAAATGAACCCAAAACCCCAAAGTGTCAGCCTAGGTGTAAAAGACGTCAGGATTGTAGGGCTAACTTTGTGTTAAAACCCCAAGCTACATCAGCAGGAGCCATGTCCATTGAGAGCCCAGGGGTTTGGTGCAAAACACACTTAGAATTGAAGAATCGAGAACGCAGGGTTCCAATATAGAATGAAAGAATCCAGAGCACAGAGATTTGTTCTTGGGTTCCAGAAATTAATACAGATCTCTGCCTTCTATATACAAATCCATTCTAGGTCAGCAGTTCCCAAACTATGCACTTCCCAGATGCTCCACGGGCGGCTGCTACATGAAAATGAAAGAAATAAAAATTGAATTAAAGAATAAGAAACAAAAAGAATCAAAATAAGAAAACCATTAATTTGTAAGACATAGGGTAGGCCTTTTGGGAGCTCCGCCATAGAAACTGATTCTAAAAATGGCTTTTTGAGTCAAAAAGGTTGGAAACCCCTGCTCTAGGTTGTACCTTTCCTTCTTTTCTTACAGCTGTACAATTTTAAGATGGGAGCATGAGGGGAATTCAGTCAGTTTTGTGTGGTTCAATCAGATCCAAGCACATTGCTGAAGAGTGAAGGTCCTTTTCTCCTTCCCCAACTTCTGCCAGCCTGGAAACCTATACCTCTCTCTGTGGTGTGTGTTGTGAACAACGTGGAGAGGTATAACGCTCAATTTCAAAAGACAGGTTTGTATGACAAAGATGGCTACTGGTTCTGACCTAGTGGTTCTGGGCCCTGGAATAAATTCTGAGAAAGGCCACACCACACCGCCAAACCCACATTTGCGTGACAAAGACAACCGACAGTTGTCACACTGAACTCCCTCACATGCCTGCAGGGATGCTGTGACAGGCTCAGAACCTGCCCTTAGTGGTTGGAGGTCCTAAGATAAGTTTGGGGAGGGGTTACACCCCACCCTAAAAGCTAGGTTTTGCATAACAAAGATTGCTGCTCGCTTGGGAGGATTTGGGGTTCAGAAAGGTGACTCTAAGGGGTCCCAGACTCATGGGACTCCCTCAGTGAATCCCTCCCCCGGATCCTCATTTTCTAAGGAGACTGAAACGGGATCCTAAAGGAGATTGTCGCAAGGACACCACAAATTCAGGAAGAAGAAACCCCCAAATTTTTTGCAAGCTATCTCTTGGGATATATGGTGCAGGAATGGTCTCGAAGGGGCCTCACAGACTCATGGGAGGTTCCCAGCAAATCCCCAGAATCTTTTCTGGAACCCCAAAAATTCCCTTCAAGGGAATGCCAAAATCAAGGGGGCAGGGCTATCAGTCACTTTTCATTTGATGAAAAGCAGGCTCCTAAAACTACAACAGTAATACAGATGTATAGGAATGCACAGTAAGTGGCTTCCAAGGATGGTTTACCAAGGACCGATATTCAGTCCTTCTGTAATTACTATGTAATACAGTAATAAAACTCATAAATAGCACAGATATTATTCAAATCAGACCAGTGTATGCTAATATAGATGGTGTGTCCAGAGTAGTGAGAGGTTGAAATAACAAAAAGTGTAAAGAATGTCAGCAAGAAAAATGAAACTTCCCCCCTCCAAAACCTCAACATACATAGAGAATTCAGGCATTGACTGTTAGTAATGGTTGCTATTTATTTAGATCAATAAAAAGTGCATAGTACAAGCCCTTTATCCCCAACCAAATCTTATTAAAAGAGTAACAGAAAATCCCAAATGGCATAGATATGAGTTTTGTTTGGTATGATTCAGATTTAAGCCATCTGTTTACACTAAAATCCACAATTTTTGCACCAGAAAATTACTATTCTATACTAAGGCAAAGTGATTTGCGGATACTTTGAATTTGACTCTTCCTTTTGGCACCTAAATGTCAAAGGCATGATGATGTAGGAGGTAGCTGACTGGGCTCTCCTATAATTTTCAAAAGAATTAATAGGAACAGCAGGGATAGAATTTGATCAGGACTGGAAGATGGGGTAGTCAGTCCTCTCCCCACAGCATTTTCGCACTTAAAATTCCCTCAAAGCTATTTAGAAGCCTTGATCAGGAAAAGAGCAAGAGGTAAAGAGGGTTAAACCAGAATAACATGTTACAAATAAACGAGTTGCTTATCATTCCTTTTTTACAATAATAAAGCATAGCTGAATTAATTACATTATGAAGATAGGGTACAAACAGATAACTTCACTCCTTTGCTGTAAAGGTTTTGGTTAGCTTTATAGTTACAGGATGGTGGAACCATTGCTTAGGTGCGCTTTGTATCACAGGCCAGCAGTCAGTAACATTCAGATGTAGTTAAAAGTAAGAAAATGATTTGTAATTACCTTCTAAGAAGTAAACAGTTTATAAAGATTACAATGGACTAACTCCTTTATAAATGCTCAGATCTGTCACCAATTCTTTTTTGACAAGTAACTTTCAAAACTCTGGATTAAACCTTTCCTCCTAATCCAGTTCTACCACCAGCCTGTAGTTGCTACCAATCTTTTAAAAAATGATGTAGAAAATCATGACCATGTCTCATTTGTTCATCTAAAGATTTAAAAAAAAAAAAGATAAATGAAAGCATAAATTATAGATTTATTTCTCCCCAACAGGCAGCCTTAACATTCATGTCTTACTGGCTGAGCACTGAACCTTAGATATAAAGTGTTAAATAAAGGAAATAATATTCTAATGCCTTGGCACATTGTGAAAGAAATCTTGTAAACAGACACAGATAATTGCTAAATCCTTACTCCCAATTACACCTAGACTATACTGTACGCATACTAGTTGAACCGTAGGAAAATGGAATGTGTGTATCTTTCTGGAATATCTCTTCTGTCCCCAAAACACACCTTAAATGTTAATGGACAGCCCTTATTTCAAAGATATTTTGCTTCCCTCACAGCCTTCCATTTTAACAAGGTGCCAAACTGTTTTCACTGAACTGTTTTTTTAAAAACCATTTAAAAATGTATGCTTATTAGTTTTAATTTTTAAACTTTTTACATTTTAACTGTAGTTAATTGTTGATTGCTTTTAAATATTGTTATAAGTTTGGTTCGATTTTAAAGTTGACCTTTCATATCTTTTAAATATACTGTGTTTTAATATACAAGCTTCGCTGAGTCTCGGTTCTGGGGTAAAGACAAGGTACAAATAAAGCCAGTGATAATAATTCTTAATGGTAGGGTTTCAAACTATTGTGGTAACCCTTAGATGCTTGGAAAGCATGTCAGCATTTGCTCAAAAAGATCAATAATGATGGATAAACTTGGCTGAATGAACATTACTACTGATCTTCTCTTACTATATACTGAGGTGCTGAATGTGCTCAGAAAGGAAGAGCAACAGCGATACTCCACAGCCACCAACCCACACAAGTAATGTACACACTGGGAACATTTCCTAGAATGCTTCTGTTAACACATTTCCATATAGTGCTTGGAAAAATAGCCAATAGCTATGCTGGCCGAAGGATTCTGGGTGCTGTAGTTAAACAGAGTTACTTTTCTAAGTTCTGGTTCCATGACAATGTGAATTAAGTTCTCTAAAGCTAAATAGATAGAATGATACTGCCTTTAGTATACACTGTGGAAAGGAACTATGACTAACCTTGTCCCTGGGTGAACATGAATGGAAATATCCCATTTATTCATTTATTTATGTTGTCTGGATTTAGCTCTAGGATATTAATTTCTTCCTGCCCTGCCAACCAGTGGCATCACTTGGAGGGTGTGAACTGTACCAGGTGACACTCTAAGAGGGGTGGTGACACCACTGCTGCTCAAGCACCTGTATTTTGGCGCAAACATTGTGGCACTTGCCTGTATCCCTTTAAAATGCTTTCAGAGATGGTGGAAGTGAGGTGAAGCTCAGTGGGAGAAGAAAGGAGGGCCCCCAGAAACTTTTTAAAAATTAAAAAAAATCACATTTCAAAATTTTAATTTTTTTTAAATTTTAAAATGTTTTGAATTATTTTTTGGAAAAAAATGATTCTTTTTCAATTTGCTTTAAAAACATTACATTTTAACCAAATCTTCCAAAATGTATATGTAAATACATTTAGGTTATGCTTATGGTATTGTAATTTGAAGGTCTAATTTTGATTTTGCAAGTCGTTTGTGTCACAACTGTGAGCGTGACTTTCAGTGGTATATGGGAATTATGATTTATGAGTAGCATTAGTGCAAAAAGGCATTGCTGAGGATTTTGTATGCTGTGAAATGGGAGGAAGAAGTCAATGGGGTGTGTGTGACACCATGAGTTCCCACACTGAGTGACATCAACCTTAGGGACGCCACTGCTGCCAATTCACATGACATACTTTGGAACCCTCGTAATAACTTTATTTTGCTATACAAATGAAAAGCATAATGAGTTGGCTTTATGTAGAGTTGCGCATGCGTAACAGGGCTGACTGAAACAGGATTCCCTGTTTTCACCTCCTCGCACCCCACTGGCCCCTTCAAAATGCTCCATCAAGGATTGGGGTATTTTGCCGAATGGAGTGGGCTGAGGCAGAGGGTGTTTTCCACGAGTAGAAATCCTATGTACGAAAGCTGGGTCTCATCTGGCAACAATACCATCATCCACCACATTCAGCCAAAGTCCTTTCAACCTTAGCAGAGTATTTTCAGAGGCTGAGGAGAGAGAAAACCCACCTTTCGTCAGGCCTCTTAAGTATGCTTAACTCTGGCTTCAACCCTTGGAATCCAGTTTAATTGTTGTGGCTTCTCCTACCACAAGATAGAAAGGTGGGAAATATAGCTTAGTTCTGAAAACCCTTACCGCAAACTGGGACAAAAAAGCCCATTAAAACAATTGTGTACTGTTGAGCCATTAAAACTGTTATGGCTATTTTGTTATCGTCTTGATAATGTTAGGAACAAGCTTTATACATGGGGGGGGGGGATAAAATGGTTCTGTTTGTCAAAGTGATCAAAGGTAATTAATTCATTGTATCACTACGACAGCAAACTCATACACTCAAGAGTAAGCCTCATTTAGCATAATTATTTCCCAGTAAGCAACTACAGGATTATTAGACTACATGAAGTTCTTAAATTAATACAGTACCTAACAATAGATTAATTAAACCAAGCGTAACAGAGTCAAATACAGAAACATAGCAATTCATCCAAGTTGTTATATGTGTTGCTGTTGGTCATTCCAAGAATAAAGTACAGGCAAAAAGGCTACGGGACAATGCACAAAAATGGAAATGCAAGTCTTAATGTGCAACCAAACTCAAAAATGCTCTCAACTCTGAAGCTGTTTATACATGATATACTGAGATGGCAGAAATCTGGACTGTACCACTTCATCTTGCAAAGAGAGATCATTTTTTTAATGTACCACATTTGGGTGGGGTGACATTCTTCAAATTAAGCTACCACAGCAGACATGAATGTTCAGTAAAGCAATCTATAACAACACTATTTTGTTTCAAGCGAGGGATGTTTTACACAGAAGAGGACTCAGAAACATGACAGCCTACACACATTTCAATCCAAATAGTCCAGATTTTTTTTATCATCTCAATCTACCACTTCATTTTCTATAATTCACAGAGTAGCCCTTACACGTTGTGATTTCTGGGAATTGTATTACAGTATTTTTATATATGAAAACCTAGAAACTTAAGTAACACTTACTCTGTAACTATATCTTTCCCGTTATGAAAATCTCAGGGTGCTCTCACAAGTGAACCTTTTTCTCCCATGTTGTTGTTGTTGTTGTTTTGATGGGGGGAATCTGGGAATATAATTCATGTTGTTTATAATGCACAGAACAGAATTTTCTATTCAAACACCAGCTACTAAATATGTACCATCTATTTTGTTTTGTGAACAGATGGGAATCTTTATAAATGTGCAGCATCAGTTGATGATTGCCATCTATAAAACAAATGACAGCTGGACATTTGCCCTAAAGGCACAGCTATTCCTCAGAGTATGAAAATGTTAGCAATTGAATAAATAAAATAGAATGGATTCACTTTATCACAGGACATTTTAGAAAATTATGCAAATGCCTCTTGTGAAAAATTTAATGCTAAGTAAACATGTTTAGGACTAAAGCTAATTCTAAAAACTGATACTGGCCATAAGGTTTTAGCAGTGGTCACATAATGTAATACCTTGCAATAGTGCACTAGACCACTGACTGATATAGTCAAAGCACATATTTGCTGGCATGGCAAGACTGAGCAACAAATAATTCAATTGCCCATATGAATAAGGTGCCACTATACTTAAAGGTATGGCAGGAAAGTGTGCACTGATTTCAGAATGTAATGAGACTGCTGTGTCTGGTCACTGATTTTTCCCTGTATTTGAATAAATTATACTGATGTATCCTTAGCCAGAAAGCAATCCATGCACATTAGAATGGCTTCTAATGGCTTCTGTGAAAGGAGAATGCCACAAGTGTATCTTTTTACACATAACATGGTCCACTGCAGTGAACAGGGAAGACCTTATAAGAAGGACAGTTCCTTATAAACACCATAGCTCCACATCTACAGAAAATCCCTGTATAAAGGTGGATTTAAATTGTTACATACATTACTGAGAATTACACAAGACAACATTAATATTGCTAATTTAGAAGTTAGTTATTCAGACTGTAGTTGTCTTTCAGATGATACTAAATGATTTTGCTTCCTTTTAATATATTTAATCTGGCTTTTTGTTAGAGAAGGATGTACACTAAATAACACAAATAAATATCAGATGAGTAAGCTATATCTGAAATTCTTGGAGCCAGAAATGGTTTGTATTTTGTATTTTTTTCAGCTTCGAAATATTTGCCTATACCTAATGAGATACCTTGCAGATGAGACCCAAGTCTAAACACGAAATTCATTTATGTTTCATATGTATACACCTTATACACTTAAGCTGAAAATAATTAAGTGTATTTTGTGCATGAAACAAAGTTGAAACAAGGCTTCCACCTTGCAAACAGATGAGCAGGAGTGCCACTGCTACAGCTTCAAAGCATCATGCCAGCACTCAAAAAGTTTTGGATTTTGGAGCACTTTGGATTTTTGGATAAGAGATACTCAACTTGTAGTAGAATATGGCTGGAACACAGGGGCTCGACAGACAAGCGGCGGCATACCACCTGTTTTTACCCCGCATCATTGCCGCAGCAACCAAAAGGCGTGGCAATGATGCGCTCCCTTTTGGGAGCAAAGCT